>NC_050576.1:290871684-291177934 GCF_011100635.1 Trichosurus vulpecula | reverse complement strand
CTTCCAGTACCTTCCCTGCCCCCTCCCCCATTCCCCACCCTCTTTTTCCTTATTTTTTTTTCCTAGTAAAGAAAAGGATGAAGCACCTAACCCCCTCACCTGCAGTCTCGGACCCTAACAGCAGAAGCGTTCTACCTACGCCCACTCCTCGCCCGCTCTGGCCAATGGGAGTGTCCGCCCGCCCCGGAGGGACCCACCCCCCTGGTTGTCAGTTTGTTAAAGAGATAGGAGCGGCTTCCGAGCCTGGCGGGGAGAAGGTGCCTCTAACTGCCTTGTCTTTTAGACGTTGAGATGGCCCATCCCGCGCCTCATAGTTCATCAGTTTCCACCACCACCCCCCCTTCCCCTGCACGCACGCACAATGCCCCTTCCCACCTCGGGGCGGGAGATTTCGTGCTCTTTCTTATCGCGAGATCTCCGCTCTCTGGCTGCGCACGGGCCTGACTGCGCTCGAGCTGGAGCCCTAGGTTCTCCACTGGGTTTGGAGTTCTCCTTAGAGTCGCTGTTTTCCCGTCCCTCCTCGCCAGGCTGAGCAGAGTTGGGATGAGACGGCGGAATCTTGCACGGCCTCGACACCGCCCACCGGGGAAAACCTTCCCACGCGAGGTTGCCAGTGCCTGTTTACTAAACCCGGAGGAGCCCTATCTACAGCACCAAACCCTTATTAAGCGCCTATTGTATGCCAGGCACCGGGCTGAGCGGTGTGTAGGTCCTGCGCCTGCGTAGTATCGAGGCAAACCTCAATTTCCCCTTCAACCCACGAGGAGTACACCTTCCTTTCCCTCCTCTCCCCTTCTCCTCCTTTACTTCCAGTTATTCGGGAACCCACGGGCGAGCAAGGGTCTCCCCCGAGCCTCACCTGGTGCAGATTAGCCCCATTTTTTCGGCCCCGGGAGGCTGTCCAGCCCATTAAGAATCTGAAGTCGATTCTTTGGCTCCGAGTCTCTCTCCATTGCTGGCACGCGGGCCCCCACCACTCACACAGCTTGGCCCCTCCCCAAAGCCTCGGAGCCAGCCGCATCTTGGCATCGGCCTTTCTAGATCCCGGACCCAATCTCGGCTTTGATGCGCCTATGTTTGTCCCTCTAAACCCGGACCGTTACACCGCCTCTAAAAGTGACCTTGACCGTCCGGTGAATGTTCTGCAGCTGTGCCGCACACGGTCATCTTTGTCACCCTCCCAGCTCGTTAATGCACGCATAGATTGTCCTCCGCACAGGGGCGCTCTGATCGCACCCCGAAACCTGCGAGATCAGACTCATTCTTCTCAGGCAGCAGCGAAGTTCGAGGGAAAGAACCTTGGATTTTGAAGTCAGAGGAACTGGGTGATAATCCAGTAAAATGAAGGAGTCAAGTCACCTATTATACACCAGGCACTGGGTTTAGCACTGGGGATGCAGAGAAAGTAAAAGAAAACAACAAAAACAAACAACAGTTCCTCCCCTCAAGGAGCTTACAATCTAGCACCGATGTTCAAATCCTGCCTCTACCACTTACACTTCTGTGACATTATTTCTTTGGCCGTCGGAGGGATGATATGCAGACAACTGTATTGGGGGTTTGGTGCATCCCTAGAACAAATGTAAAAACGAAATATAAATTGGAGATTATCTTGGTGGGGCATGGAGGGATGAGGAAAAGGTTTTTGTAGAAGGTGGTATTTTATTTAAATTTCCAATATAACGTAAAGGAAGCCCAGAAGACTGAGATGAAAAGAACCATCCTAGGCATGGAGTACAGGTCAGTGTAAACGCCTAGAGTATAGGGAAGGGGTGTCTTGTGAGGAACAGGCAGGAGGTTAATGACTGGATCAGCCGGGCACTGGAAGGTTGTAAGGTGTTAAGAAAACTGAAAGGTAGGAAAAAGGATTTGCATTTTATTTTGGAGGTGCTAGGGAGTCACTAGAGTTTATTGAGTAGGAGAAGGGGACGTAATAACTAGCATTTATATGATATTTTTATAAACCTCTCATTTGGTCCTCACAACAACCCTGAGATGTTATATGCAATTATCCTCATTTTACAGATGAAGAAACAGGCTGAAACAGTTTAAGTGACATATCCGGGGTCACCCAGGTAATATAGTGAGGCAGGATGTGAAATCAGATTTTTATGATTCTAAGTACAGTACGCTGTGGGGTAGGCCACTTAGCTGCCCAGCTGTTAATTCACTTGCCCACTAGCCCAAGATCACACAGCTACTAAAATACAGAACTGGGAATGCAACCAAGCTGCTATAACTCAAAATATACTGCTTTCTACTAAGCAAAACTATTCTAAACTGTAGAAAATGGAGGAGTAAGTGTGAGAAGAAGCTTTGTCATTTGACAAGTCAATTGTTTTCAGGGAATCTATCAGGGATTCAATGAGTATTTTGTTAAATATCAGTAAATTACAAAATATAAAATGAAATTAAAGACCGATTTTATGACAATATAGATAAAAACAAAAAATGAAAAATGTCAAGCGTTTTTTAAAAAAAAATCATTAAACATTTGCTACAAGTATTCCATATCTTAATCGTGAGAAAGAATATACTATTTAAGTGCATCCCATACTTAATAGAGGGAAGAGGAGATAGAGTGGGATAACGTCAATAGCTTTAGTGGAATGTCAAAGGGATGAGCTATAAAAGAATATGTTGATAGACTGATAGCAAATTTAAAGTAAAGGTCAAGAAGAGTCATGAGATCCATCAAAAACAACTGAATAATGTTGGAATATTATGGAACTTACATTAGAAGAATTGAGTAATAGCAGAAAATTTTAACATTCCTATTGCAGAAAGTGGATTGTCACGTGATACCCAGTTAAGAATCTGGTGGGAACTTAGAAAGTAACCTCTCAGATTAGGTAGAATATAAATAAATAGCTCACATATATGTGCACATACATCCATATGTATTTGCATATATATATGTATATATTTTATATAATTATTATAAAATTTTAACATTTGCAAATCACTTCTGATTTTCCACATGTAGAATTGATCAAAGGAACAAGAGTTGTTTAGCCTGGAGAAAAGAAGACTTATAGCAATGTGACAGCTACATTTGAAGGCATGTAACATGAAAGAGAAATGAGATTTGTTCTATTTGTCCTCACCACAAGTAGAGCAATGGATGAAACTTTTAGAGGCAGATTGAGTCTCTATGTAAGGAAAATTTTTCCTAATAATTCTAAGTGTTATTGTTGTCTATCCTTCTTACTTTAAGAGGACATCATGTTGAGGTCAAGGTACCGTGTGTTTGACTGTGGCTGATCAGTCCAATACTAGCTTAGAATGCTCTACCATAGGTTGGTCACAAATAGTTCATTTGAACATTTTAGATGGACAAGTCTCCAGGTTTGCAAATCTCATATTTTCTTGGTGCTACTGGGATTCTGGGCAGCTAGGTGGTGCAGCGGATAGAGCTCTAGACCTGGAGTCAGGAAGACCTGAGTTCAAATGTGGCCTCAGACACTAGCTGTGTGACCGTGGGCAAGTCATTTAACCCTGTTTGTCTCAGTTTCCTCATCTCTAAAATGAGCTAGAGAAGGAAATGTCAAAACATTTCAGTGTCTTTGCCAAGAAAACCCCAAATAGGGTTGGTCACATGAAGAGTTGGCTATGGCTGAAAAATAACTAAACAATGTGGATTCTGCTTTGCTCATGGAGCACAGGTGCTTTCTCTGATGTGGGTGACCCTGTGCCACTGTCCCCTATGTCTCACAAATCAGTTCCAAAGTTCTTCAGGGAAACCTTGAGAGTGTGCTTGTGCCACTTTTTCTGACCTCTGTGTGAGTTCTTTTAGGTAAGCCTTTTAGGTAAACTTGCATTTGGCCTTCAGGCTGTGGCCAGCCCATTGGAGTTGTGCTCTCTGCAGGAGAGTTTGAATGCTTGGCAGTTCAACTTGAGAAAGGACCTCAGTGTCTAGTACCTCATCTTGCCTGGTGATCTTAAAATCTTCCTAAGACAATTCAAATGGAAGCAGCTCAAATTTCTGGCATGGCACTGGCATACTGTCTAGGTTTCACAGGCATACAACAGTCGAATGAGCACAATGGCTCCGTAAGACCTTCATTTTGGTATGCAGCCCAACATTTCTCTCCCACACTTTCTTTCTGAGCCTCTAAAATGCTGAGCTAGCTCTGGCAATTGTGGACATCCCTAGAAAGTATACTGCCAAGGCAAGTGATCTTATCCACACTATTCAAAATTTCTCCATTTGCTGTAACTGATGGTTCAGCATAGGGATGGTGTGGTGCTGGCTGGTGGAGAACCTCTGTGTTCTTGGTGTTGATTGTCAGGCCATAATTAGTGTACCATCTCCCCCCTACCCCAGCATTGCCTACTGTGATCCTCATGGCTGGAAAGTGCTCTCTTCCTCTTCAAATTTCTCTTAAAACATTTCCTGGACCTTTCCTCACTTGTACACACCAATGTCTCCCTTGTATCACCATTATTTATTATTTGTCTTTCTTCCTTCCCATTCCCCAATTATACTGTAAGCTCCCTGAGCTCAAAGACCTTAACTAAAATAGTACTTTGTACATGTAAACCTTTAATAAATGTTTGTTGAATAGAACATTTGGAAAATTTTTCTTTGTGATTTTTAAATATTCTTGGTAATGAGTGTTACCTAAAGGCTTTAATGAGAGCAGTATGCATTAAAATAGGTATAGTAGGAATGCATTTAATAGAGGGAATGGACTTCATATTAGATGATGTTAATTCCATTCTAAGTACTCAAAGTTAATAAGGTACTATGTATATGCTAGTTATTGATATTAATGAATGAATGATAAAGCATTTATTAAACATTTTGTTGTTCAGTGGTTTCAGTTTTGTCTGACTCTTTATGACCTCATTTGGGATTTTCTTGGCAAATACACTGGACTGGTTTGCCATTTCATTCTCCAGCTCATTTTACAGATGAGGAAACTGAGGCAAACAGGGTTAAGTGATTTGCCCAGGGTCACACAGCTAGTAAGTGTCTGAGGCCAGATTTGAATTCAGGAAGATTAGTCTTCCTGACTACAGGCCGGGGACCCCATATACTGTGCTACCTATTAAGAAATTATTATGCTATAAGTGCTAGGGACAAAAATACAAGCAAGCAAAAGACAGCGTCTGCCCTAAAAAAGTTTACATTCTAATGAGAGAAGACAACACATAAATGGAAGCTAGAAGGGCGGAAGGGTGGGGGATGTGTGTGTGGACTTACAGTTTGGAAATGACCAGGAAGTGACAAGACCTGGTTCCAAGAAAAAAAAAAGGCAGAAGTTCACCAAACAAAGCCCAGTATCTCAGGGAGGAGAGTCAAAGTGGAAGGCAGATGAAGAGGATGAGCAAGATGGCAAGACTGAAGGTGGCATAGCTTGGAAATGTTCAGGATTCTCATAACTAGTATGATGACAAACTTCTAATGATTCTGGGATTCTACTCATCTTCCGATCTCAACTATTTACAACTTCTATTATCATTAATGGGGGGAGGGGAGAATGACATAAAAAAGCCTATTACCTATAAAAAATGGGTAGGGGGGAAGAAGAAGAAAGAGTATGCTGGGAACCAAAGCCTCTCATGTCTTCCTTGTTCTCTCTTGTGCACACTTCCGTAAACCAGTGGCATTGGGAAATTTGTCCAGAGTGACAGAAATTATGTCCCATGGCAAGAGGTAAGCTGCCCTGACCAAGTCTAATCCTAAAAATTCATTCTGAAAAAAAAATGATCCCAATTTGAAATATTTTTATCTTTGCTTCCCTACCGTGGATCATCTTCTACGAGATGATTCTACAACTTCTTTAGGCCAAGTGGAAAGTAGGTATGAGTTATCTAAGTTTGTGTTTGATATCACCATGTCATTAGCCCAGCATCCTTCTATGCAGTATTCCTCTAAGGCAGTTTTTGACTGTACACATGGTACAACACTTATGGATTGACAGCAGCTATCGCCTGTGGTAGAAACAAGGATGTAAAGAGACATACACCAGTGCACACTATGGTACACTGTTTTAATTTCCTGGAGACAACAGTTCCTATGGTGACTGGCAAAATTTTTTTTCCTTCCTTGTCAGGCCTGTTATTAGTGTGCTGATAGATTGCTTTCTCTAAATGTACCTGCTGGGTAAGTGCTGCTATTACGTGAAAAAGCAGGTGTGCTGGAGTTTCCTTGGGAGATTTAAAAGATGGTGAGCAGAGAAAGTTGAATAAAGTTGTATAAAGATGTCAGTTTTTTTCCTTGTACATTTAATGCTTTGAGATGTACTTGGTTAGAAGCCTTAGAGATAATTTTTCTTTATTGGGGGAGAAAAGAGAGCTTTCTGAACATTGTTGAAAACATTCCACTGAAGTCCTTCTCTTGAGTTTTCAGAGCCAATGCTTGGGCAGTGCCAACTCTGACAGGTCCTACCAAGCAAGAAAGGCTTTGGAGATAAGCCCTGGGATGGACTCTGTGTCTCATCTGAAGACCAGCCTAGCTGTGATGAAGAAGTTCATCATCAGAACTTACAAGGCATTTTTTTAAAACTCTAGACTCATGAAGAATTGTCAGCTAAGGAATGGAGGAATTCTGCTCTGTATCAGTGAAGGGTACATACACAGTGATGGCACTTTGAAGTGTTGAAGTATTATGGTAAGCTAAAAATGCAACACTTTTGCAATTTCTCTATAAACCTAGGGTACCTAAAGTTTTGGTAGAGACTGAGTGTCTTCTCCACACACCCACCATTACTGAGGAAATTATACCATCATTGCTGTTTTGTTTCTGTGGCTAAGAAGTGGGGAAGAAACACCCTCCCAATCTCTTCAATTCTACTGCAGAAGCCATAGGCCTTTCAATAACTTAAAAATGAAAAAAAACCTTTCCTATCTGCCTGATAGCTACATTATTTAAATTTCATTCTCTCTGATTTTGGTGCCACCCTTTCCTCACCTACCACCCCATTTCCTATAAGGGGTTAGAGTTCAGGTGAGTGGGTAGAGAGATATTAGGTTAGGCAGGAGTAGTAGAAATTTGTGAAAGTTCTGAAACTTTATCAAGGAGTAAAAACCTTGCAGTTTAAATAGGCCTACTGAGCGCCTAAAAGATGTCAATCATTTTACTGATTCTGTGCAGGAATGAAGCTAAAATGTCTAAATTCTGATCAGCCAATGCGAGATGGAGTATGTTGACCTTGGTGGGCATTTTGCTAGTGTCTATGGCTGCGTTGTTAGAAGCCTAGCTCCTTTTTTTTTATCACAGCCTTAGGCTGAACGTCAAAGCTTGTGTCCATAGCAGCCGGAGAAAGTAGTACACAAAGGCAGTTGGTCTTCACTCAGAGTTAACTACCTGATAAGGTCGCTAATATAAGCTCCATGAGGATAGGGACTGTGTCATTTTTATATTTGTATTCTCAGCACCTAGGAAAGTAGGTAGCTACTAAATGCATATTGAATTGAGATTGAAATGGAACTTCATAGTACCTTTTTTTTTACCCCTACAAAACTTGTATGTGGATTTCTCAGGGAAGGCTACCTCAGTTTCAAGAAAGTCTCTAGGTCTCTGAGTTGTAGGTAAGAAGCTTTTGCCTGAGGCCCTGCTTTTCTGATTGGTGGCTTCCTTTTCCTGACTGCCATTTTAGGGTGGATTGTAGCCATACTTCATCCTCACTTCAGCTCACTCTCTGTACTTCTCTACCTCCTCAGCAAACCCATGCCCTTTTTTCCAGCTCTCCTCCAAGTGTTCATCTTCCTCCATCAGAATGTAAGCTTTTGAGACTAGAGACTGTCTTGTTTGCTTGCATTTATATTTCTAGCACAATGTCTGGAACATAGTAAGTGCTTAAAATGCTTTTTCTTTATCTATCTATCTATCTATCTATCTTTCTATCTGGTCTGATAGATGATGAATAAGTAGACACATTCTAAAATGAATCAGATGAGATGCTCCCAATTAAATAACATATACTTTACTACTTGGTAACTTTAATGCAAAGATGTGCATATGGGACAAAAGCAAAAAAAAAAATTGAGGAAATGACTCAGGACCAAGTAAAGGTAATAGGGTAGATAAGCACCTACTATGTACCCAGCAAACAAAAGAGATCAAAGGTTTATGCAGAATTCTCATGTCTATATATCATGAATACTCTCTTCATGGGGATAATAGGATATATTGAAATAGAAATAACACACATTAAATAACATCCTGTAGTAAGTATATTCTGGTCTCAGTCTCTGGGAGCAAAGCCACTACATTTCCCTCTTGAAGTTCTAAGTTACCTTAGGATGTTTAAGAAATAACTTCACTAATGCCATAAGCTTAAGCACCAATTGGTTGTGTTCCTCCCATTGTTAGGTGCCAGCGACTGACTAGCGTCCCAGTTCCATTTAAGGACTTAACTTCAATTAGCTTTAGCAAAGCGATATTTACTTCAAAGATATAACAAGTCCAAAGTACAAACAATTCCCTCCAACACTTTGGGGGGGGGTTCCCCTATTCACGTTAGTCTCTGGGGAGAATGGGCAAACTATTAGCGCACAGGTTCTACTTAACATTGGTCCCACCAAGTTGATATCTAGATGCAGCATGACCAATATATGAATCCTTGTCCCAGTTATGTCTAGAATGGGTCCCAAAGGTCACTTTTTCTCCTTAGGACATCAGTTCTGGTCTGGCTGCAAAAACCTGGCATGGATACCAACTCCTGGAATCCCAGGGGCTCACGTGATTTCCTGACCTTTTGAAACTCATAATGTTGGAGTCTCCAGATTAGTCTTTACCTAAAATGAAAGAACAAACACTGAGAAAAACAAAGGATCAGGGCCTCTTTTTATGAGGCCACATTAGCTTCACTGGGGAGAGTCCAAAGCCTCTTCCATTCCAGCATTGTCTCTCACGAAATCCCATCAGAGAAGGAGTTAAACCAAGAGCAGGTCAGCTGAAGAGTAAATGGCCACGGGAGATCAAGTATTTTTTAAGGTGCTCCCAGTACCAGTTCTGTAACCAATTCTTTTAATTACATTGTTAGCAGATCGGAACCAGTTATATGTTCCAACATCTCTTTTAGGCATTGCTATTACATGTCATCATCATTATTTCAAAAATAGGCTCCTCATCCTCCTTTACATGGAGACACTATCAGAGGTTCTATGCAAATGGGCTAATCCCTGTTACAATCACAAAAAATGAAACTGACAATATCTTAACACACAGTAAATGAGTTAGTTATTGATGTTAGAGTCATTTCTGAATCAGCTATTAATGTGTTCCAATCACTGACTGATTAGAACATAGGTCAATATCAATGTCAAATTAGAAGAAAGGAAAAGATAACAAGATGATATAGCAAAAAAACAAAACAAAACAAAAAAAACCAACAACAAAAAACTTTCAAACAAAAGACTTTTCAAGATTTTGATGATCAATCCATAAGCATTAAGTTAAGCATTTCGTATATGTCAGGCACTGAATATACAAAATTAAAAAAATAAACCAATTCTAAACCATTTTCTCTATTAATGATGGTGAATACTTCATTTGAGTTTATTGAATATGGGTGTGACATGGCCAGATATTAACTTTATGAAGATTACTTTGATAGACAAGTAGAGAATAGACTGGATTTGTGGCAAGGAGACCAACCAGAAGACTAATGCAATAATAATCCAAGGGTGAAGTGATGAAGGCCTGCACCACAGTGAAAACAGTGTCAGAGGAAAGAAGGGGCATATACAGGGCGTTCCTAAAGTCTGGACACATAGGCAAAAATGCATATTTTCAAGAAATGAAATTTTCAACAACATTTTATTTAATTGGAATATTAACAAATAACATCCTCAATATGATTTCCATCATTTTTGATGCAAAGGTTGATGCACTTTGCAAGATTCATGTGAACTCGATGCAATAACTCCACACTGCCGTCAATTTTAGCACATTCACTCTTTATGCATCCAATCAAGTGTGTTGCATCTGTGATTTTCATTGAGTACATCTTCTCCTTTAACATACCCCAGAAAAAGAAGTCAAGGGAGCTAAGGTCTATTAATATTCCAAATATTTCAAAATATGCATTTTTGCTTATGAGTCCAGACTTTAGGGACACCCTGTATAAGAGATGTTACTAAGGTAGAATTGATAAGACTTAGCAATGATTGTGTATAGTAGGAGCAAGCTAACTACCTTTTTAGCAAAATAGTTTAAAGATAGTTTACTGAGTAATTTATTTTTTGGTAGTCCTTAGGAAAACCTTTTGTTTACTTGGCAGTAAATAAGTAAACTGTCTTGAGGCGTTTCTGGCCACCACAGCAGCATTTCAGGAATAGCAGCTAACTTCATAGCCTGGAGACTAACCTCAGGATGTTTTTGCTAGCTTTCACCACTCCTTTCTTCTACTGGTATTTGGATTGGCTTTTTCCAAAGGAGATTTCACTTTTGTGAGGCCCTCTACTATTGGGTGTGGGTTAGGGGATATTTTCCTTTTGATTCTGATTTGGGAACATCCAAACTATTCTACCAACCCACCTCCTATCCCCAGTACCTCCAGATAGTGATTGAAATCAAACACGTCTGTGTGATTGAAATGATGGTGGTACCCTTGATAGTATTAGGGAATCTCAGAAGAAGAAGGGCGAGTTTGGGAGGAAGGTAGTAAATTCTGTTTTGGATGTGTTAAGTTTGAGATGCCTACAGTATATAAAATTAGGGATGTTTAACAGTCAGTTGGTGATACTTACCTGGAGCTTAGGAAGACAGAGTAAGATTGGATATAGATCTACAAATAGTCTGACTAGAGATGATAATTGAACCCTTGGGAGTTGGTGAAGAGGGGCTCAGGATGGAACCTTGATTGGACTTTTTAGCTGAGCCTAATCTGTCTTTTTCAGATTCTTGAAAATGTGGCTTTATGTATGTAGTTATTTGGACAGTGAATTTACCTTCACAGATGCTTGTGCTCTAAGCCACACATGCCAATTTTTAAAAAGCCAAATAAATGGAGAAGAGCTTGGCAGCAGTGAAAAGGAAGGGAGAGACACAGCAGGCACCAGTGTAATACAGGATGTTCAAATCTTGAAAATGGAATTAGGCCACTGAATCAGTTTGTCTGACTGTTATGGACCATGGGGATGTGTCCTAGTTCTTAAAAAAATACATCAATAGTTTAGTACAAGTGTGTGACAAAATTCAGTGAGAGAACAACCTAGTGGGAAATCATTGAAATTGGGTCTCACTGGATCTGTGCTGAACTTGCTTCTTTGTTGTTTGTTTTTCTCGAGCCTGGTTTATTCATGTGTGTATGTATGTACACACACATATATTAAATATATGCGGGATGTCCCAAAAGTCTTAGTACTATTATAAGCTTTAATAACTTCAGAAGTGTAAATGCTACAAGCTTACAAAAATCAAGTAAAAATCTAATTATTTAAGTTTCTTTTACACTCAGTTTCATGAATTTGAATGGCAATTTTTTAATTTTAATTTTAAACAAGATGGGACATGTCATTATGCATGGAATATAGAATTTTCTGGATGATACTTTTTCAGGCTAGTGGATTGATAGAGGAAGTCCTTGCTTGGCCATCTCAGTTACCCAATCCACCTCTGTTAGATTTTTTTCTTGTGGGGTCACTTCAGAAGTGTCACGTATACATTAAGATCTTGTTCTTTGGATAATCTTAAGGCTAGGATTAAAAGTGCAATCTTACCATTCACTGAGCAGCAGCTGATAAAAGTTTTTATGTATAAAGTTTGAAAATTGGCTAGAGTTATATGAAGAATAAGGCAGTGCTTATGTTAATGTAAGGGTGTGTAGAGCTGTGATTTTTTTGCCTACGTAGGTTGTTTGTATTCACACAGATCTGTCTAGATGTGGCTTTCGGGGTGGCAAGACTAGATATCCCTAACATCTCTTCCTCCTATCCTTCTCCAAGTGAAACTTTGTTTCCTTCCAGGAAAGAAAGCAGGAGGTTGGATCCAGAGGCTGGCTACAACTCTTCTCTCCTTAGAGAGAAGGAGTATTGGGCTAGAATTATATCTTTCTGCTTCTTAAATATTGTTAGTCTAGAAGTGTTGGCTCCTGTTTATGTCAGCTTCTTCCCAGAGTCTTTCTCCCTTCAGGGACCCAAAGAGCCTAGAATGGCATGACTTCCCTCTTGAAGTTAGAACCCAGAAGACCAGGAAACCTCTTCTATCTAGCTCTCACCACCTCTGCCTTCCGGTGGAGCATTGATCTTCACCAGTGAGGAGAGACAAATGAGTTTTGAGCCAAGGGTTATATTCAATTTTAATAAGAAACATATTAATATTTTAATCATTTAAATAGTCTTTAAATATTTTTATAAGTTTATAGCAGCTATGTACCTGAAATTACTAAAGCTTAAAACTGCATTGAGATTTTTGGGATACTACATATGTAAATATACATATATTGTACACATAGAAGTAAATATATATGTCCACACATGTAATTAAAAAAAATATACCTTGTTGATGCCATTTGTCTTTATGGAAGTCATATGACTACCTTCCAGACTGAACTTTTCAGAGATATAAAGAAAAACAATTAACTACACTCTCTGATAGTGTCCATCCCTGACTGTATATATTCTGTTTTTTCCTGATAGTCCTCTGCTTCTCAGCTGTGAAGGGGGAAATGTTTCAGATTGTGAACTCCATAAGGGTAGGGACAATTGTCGCCTTTCTTCGTATCCCTAGCCCCTAGCATAGTCTCTGGCACATAATAGACACTTAACAAATGCATATTGACTTGACTTGTTAACATTATCTACTCTCTGGGACCTTAATTAACTCAGTTTGACTTCCCTTTAGTAATCTTTTCATTTGCATTGCTGTAGTTATTCTCTCACTGTTTTTGTTTACTTGAATCATTTTTAGCAGCATAAACGGAATGATTTTTAAATAAAAATGTGTTAAAGCAAATTTATTAGTTAAATCAATTGTGTTTCTACCCTTTGAGACCTGAGAAAATTCAGTGATACATTTTGTTTGTTTGTTTTCAGTAGCTATGGTGGCTCCTTAATTCTTCTAGGGAAAAATATAAACTCTTCACTATGGCAGTTGAGTATTTCCACAGTCTGGTTCTAACTTATATTTCTGGTTTTCACGTTATTCACCTTCCAGTATGCTTGTTTCTAGACAAAAAAGACTTCTAGGTCTTCATCATGGGCAACATTCTAGTTTTTCCTTTTGAATCAGTGAATGGGTTAGACCATGAGCAGGGGTATCCTGGAGCCGGCTTGAATCTACTCAAGATAGCCCATTACTAAATTTCCAATGTGAGCATTTACATCTAGGAAATCAGCAAGTGGTACAAATCAGGGCTTGATTTATTATTTTATAGACTTAAGAAAGTGGTGGAGAAAATGTTACTAATGCAGATTGAATTTAAAATTGTATCATGCATACTTTTTTGGAGGTGCTAATAGGATAGGATTTCTGCAATTATATTCTTCTTGGAGAAGAAGACTATTGAAAGGAGGATGAGACAAAGGCCTGCCCTGGCTGGCCAGAAGACATGGACCTTGAAGTAGTTAACAATGGAAAGGTGAGATGAAGGTGAAATGCAGTCCCACAAAATATTTTAGGCTTTAATGGGAGAATACAAAGGCAGCTAGAAATGCTATGTGAGGAAAGACTTGATCATCATATCTTGGAGCGCTAATGTTAATCCTAAATTACAGTAATTCCAAGAAGTTAATTGTAGTTTATTCATTAAGATCTGCTGCAGAAGCTGAAGAGAGAAAATTTTGTAAAGAATTTAAGGTCTCCTAAACTAAATCAACATATGCTTTGATACTTAGTGACTTTGATGCAAAGGTCTGCATGGGGGAAGACAGTGCAAAATAAATGCTTGAAAATGTGATTGAGACTTAAGAAATGAAAGGTAGAAAGATATTTCAGGGTAATCAAAAGCCTCATGCCTGTATATCATGGATGTTTTCTTCCAGAAAAGAGTCAGAAGGTGTTGGAAATAGAAAGCACCAAAAATAGCATAAACAATGAAAATGACTATGCATTAGTGAATAGGAAATGGTAGAAACGTGGTTTTGGGGATCACTGGACTTCCTAGGCAGGGCCAAAGTCCTGAGGAAGAACCCTGCGATAATCCCTAGGGAAGGCTGTACAGACCACAGGACTCCCAGAGGAAGACCAAGTGGTAGCCCCCCTTAATCTGCGAGGATCACAGGGCCTCCTAGGGGTCAGACCCTAATGAGGACCCAAGTGATGGCCCCTTTAGAACGGCAATAAGATCACCATGCTCCTGAGACAGGACCAGAAGTCCCAAGTGGTGTCCCCTTAAGAAGGCTGTGTAGACCACAGGGTTCCCCAAGGGAATCAGAAGTAGTAGCCCTCTTACCCCCCCAGTACGGATCACAGAACACCCCAAGGCAAGATCCAGGAGTAAGCCTAGAACAAGCTTTTGCTACCTATTGCTTCCCTTCACTTGACCTTAGGAAGATCATGTAATTTGCCCATTCTTGCCCAAAGAACTCAAGACCCGACTGGGCAGAGAAAAGCATTTTATTATACTCCTGCATACAGCTGCAGGAGCAGGGGTAACCATTCCCTCCACACCTGCTACAGTTATGGTTAGTTTACAGTCTTTATTTTTTACATAGTTTTCCTAGGTTATACAGTTTATACAGGTAGGATAATAAGGATACAGAAGCAAAAGTGAAGTTAATTAGATTTTCCTTGTCTTAGTTTAGGATTAATCTACATTCTTTTACTTCCCCTACTTTCCTCTTTAGCATACGCAAATGATGCAAATCAGTAGGCCTGGATTCTTGACCAAGACGAGACCCTAGATAAGCTTTAACTGGTTCAAGCGGTTTGGCCTCTCTAATTCCCCTGACTGCCTTCTCAAAAAGCATGCGCATGCGGACAAGCCTCTGACCTCTCACCTGACCGACCTTGAGGCCTGGTCTCTGCTAAAGCTGGGGTGGGGGAGGGCGGGGAAGCACACCTTTAGTTCTGTGGAAACAAAACTCCTCCTCCCATTTCTTACAGTTACTGACATGGGAGTCTTTTCAGAATTACCTCTCTATATGCATAGACTATCTACCCGTAAGTGTGAAAGTCAAATCAACATCAAAATAGAAGAAAGGGCTGTGAGAAGACACTGTATGTTTACAACTTAAACTTGAAATATTCAGGTAAGCTATCTGTGCCAGAAATTGGAAATTAAAAAAAAAAGTGACCTTATTTTATCATTTCCTGCTAAGCTGAACTGATATGAAGCAGTTTTCTCAACTTCTCATAGAAGTTTGAGCCGTGACTGACTTGGGGCCTCAGTTCATGGTGAGTAGTTTGTTGCATTGCCCAGCCACTCACTAGGCTGCTGATGGAAACAGTTCCCTTTCCCTTCCAGGGCATAAGGGATATAATTCAGACAATAAACAAATGGAGAAAAAGAGATGATTCAGTGGTGCAACCTAGACAACAGTCACACAGCAGAAGGAATGGATGGGCTATGCTCTGTACCAATGGAGAGAATACTCCCAGCTGGGAGCTAACAGTTCCAATGAAGTATTAAAATATTGTTGACATCTTGCTATTTTCTCTCTTCTGATCACTTCCCATCATGTTTCTAAACTGTTATTTTCAGTGCCTAGACTAGGATGTTAATTTGTCATTGAGAAAAGCTATGGTGAGTAAACATTGCAATTTTTTATAGTCACTGGGCAATTTCTTTTCTTTCTAATATAGAAAATGGAAACACATGGCCTCACTGCAGTTTAGCTCACCGCTGTGTCTCTCCTCTACTTTACAGGGAGCAAGATAGGCGGTTATTTCCGTTTCTTTCCATTGCTGTCCTAGGGCCCCATATGAAGTTTAGATGGCTGCTGACAGAATCATCGAGAGTCAGACGCTTTTGTTTTTGATTGCTTTGGCAGAGATGTATTTTGAATCTGGGACATACTAAGGAAAACCTTAGATATAGTAGACATAATACTTCCCAGACGACTACCACAAAACCACTGTAACCTTAGCAATGTCACCCTTCCTGGACCTCAGATATTTCATCTGAAAAACGAAGATTTGGACTAGATTGTATTCCCCAAACTAATTTGGTGACGGGACAGTTTTAGTCTCCCCTACCTTTCTGGTCTTAAATCTTATACACTCTGTGCACTCCTCTACCCCTCCAAAAATATTGTGAAGCAGTTGACACTAACCTCTTTTCTGTCACTCGAAGAAGACATTCCATTTCCTGACCCCAGTTATTTTCACTGGCTGTCCCTGATGCCTGGAATGGTCTCTCTTTTCATCCCCAAGTCCTGGCTTCCTTGGCTTTCTTCAAATCCCAGCTAAAGTCTCACCATTTAGAGGAAGCCCTTTCTTGATCTCCCTTAATTCCAATGCCTTCTGTCTGTTGATTATTTCCAATTTATTTGTTATATGGCTTGTTTGTATGTAATTGTTTGCATGTTGTCTCCTCCATTAGGCTGTGAGCTCTTTGAGAGAAAGGACTGTCTTTTTGCCTTTCTTTGTATCCCCAGCAACTTAGCACAGTGCCTGGGACATAGTACACATTTAATAAGTGTTTATTGAATGATCGATAACTGACAAATTGTTGTACCTAAAGTACAGGTTCTAGACTAGGTCATTTCCCTTCTCAAGAAGCTTTCAGCACCTTCCCATTGCCTATAGGATAACATAGAACCTCCTTTATTAGACATTTAAAGTTCTTCACTCTCTGGCTCTAACCCATCTTTTGGGGCTCTTTGTGTATGGTTCCCTTTCATGTACCTTTTTGTCTAGCCAAACAGGCCTACTTGTGCCCTCTGTGCCTTTTAGCACAGTCTGTTTCCCATGCCTGGAAACTCTCTTCCTTCATCTCTGCTTCTTGGAACTCCTCTCTCTACTCAGGGTTGATCTCAAGGGCCACCTTTCACTAGAGGCCTTTCTGACTCCCCACAGTCTTAGGGCTCCTCTGGCTTCCCAAATTACTTTGTTCTTATTTTCTAGTTCATTGTGTTTCCCCCCAAAGAATATAAGGTCAGCTACTATTTTGTTTTTGTCCCAACACTTACTAAGTCACATAGTAAGTCCTTAATAAATGATTGTTAAATTGATTCGTAGAGAATAAATCCTAGTCACTGAGGCAGAAGGAAAGCACTTTGGGAAGAAAGAAAAGTGTGGGACCTCAGGGGACAATGAGGAGTACTGTTTTTTATAAAGGCAGTGGTATGGTGGTATGGTGAGGGGGATAGAATGGGAGGGATCTTCAAATAGTGGAAGAGCAGAGAGTCTTTTTAATCTCATGACCTCTGTGTTCCCCAAGGCTATTGCTCCTTGGCTGTTTTTTCAGTAACAAATCAATGAGTAGAACAATTTTCTCATGGAACCCTGCTCACATTATGTGGAATCCTAGAGTTCTGTGGAACATATTTCAGGAAAATTCAATTCAGGTCAAGTCAGTTCAGTTCAACACACATTTTGTTTGTTGAAATCTTGTTGTAGAGGTAAGTAGATGGGGCAGTGAATAGAGTGCTGCTCCTCAAGTCAGGAAAACCTGAATTCAAATCCACCTTCAGACACTTCCTAGCTGTGTGATCTGGGCAGGTGATTTAACTTCTGTCTGCCTCAGTTTCCTCTACTGTGAAATGGAAGATAGCACCCATATTACAAGGTGATTGTGAGGATCAAATGAGACAACATTTGTAAAGAACTTAGCACAGTGTTTGACACATAGTAGGTGCTTAATAATTGATTGTTCCCTTCCCCTATCACCTTTACATCATCTGCATTTTCCAATGTATTTCTCCCTACATTTACCTTTTTACCTTTGGAAACATCCTTCGTAATGTAGAATGGAAACAAGGAAAAAGGGGAAAAAGTTCAGCAAAACTAACAAACATGTCAAAAAGATTAATTTTTGTGTAGTTCCATAGCTATAGTCCCATAATTCTGCAAAGGAATGAAGAGGTTCAATCTTGTATCTCTTTTTTAGGGCCAAACTTGATTATTATAACTTCATGGTATTCGGTTCACCTCGTTTTGTAGTTTGTCTTCCCAACTACATTGTTGTAGCCATTATGAATATTGCCTTCCTGATTCTATTTACTTTATTTTGTATTAGTTCATAGAAGTCTTCTCAAGCTTTTTGATATTCATCACAGTAATTGTTTGTTACAGCACAATATTTCATTCTATTCATGTGTAATAATAGGTGTCAGTGGAGTATGAGAGGGTCTGTGCTCTTTGCCCTTTCCCTTTCTAAACAGAAAGAATCCCATTTGAAATCCCCACAGCTTGCACATACCTAGTGGGCCTGCTAGGAAGCAGGCCACATATAAGACGTTTCATCTCCACGCAGTATTAGCCCCTCAGGCATTCATGACTAGAAGCAGGGATGATGAGGGGAGCAAGGAATATGTTAACTCATCCTCCTGTCCTAATATTCTCTACAAATATAATACTGTGTCAGAAGGGGTGACCAGCACTACAGAGGGTAGCCAAGGCTAAAGCGTCTCCCAGGAAAAGTCTAAAAAACTCCCTGTGAGCACAAGAACATGGAAAGAATATGAGAGAAAGAAATCTGGAATGATGAAGGGTTTGTTAATGATGCAGTAGGGATTGCAGAGAACACAGTGGAAAAGGAGCAGAGGAGGTTTTGGACTGAGTAGGGATGGGACTGAAAAGCGTAGAGATGAGAGTGTGGGGAGAGTTAGCAGGGGAAAGGAGGTTTTGGCTCTGTAGATAAATGACTGAATCACAAAGATTAGGAGAGTGAGAGGCGGGAGCTTGATAGCCAGAAAGCAGGAACACTAACTGATTAGAGAGAGAGGAAAAGACTTGAGAGTTGAGACTAATGATGGTCAGGAAGGTCATAGTAGGAGAAGGCCCTAATCTGGGGCAGGATTCAGCTGGAATAGCCATTTCACTCTCCTTTCTCTATTTCTCAGTCCTTGAGACTACCAGTGCTAGTTTTATAATAATGGAGATGTAACAAGCTCTTCTATTGCTTGTAACAGAAGGTCGAAATGAGTGTGGGCATACATTTCCTACCTTCCCCAAGGCTTTATTGATCCATTACCGCCAGTCACTTCTGGGAGGCATTGGAAAAGCCTGTTACACAGATATATGATTGAGGTCAATGGTAATGATAGCCAGGACGGTCATGTCATTGAGGAGACCTCTAGTTCTAGTCCTGCGGAGCATATGGCCACTTTGCTATACCATCTTCCCCAAGTCAGCCAATATTCATTTATTAAGTATTTATGACATTCCAGAAACTATACAAAGTACTTAAAATGTGGAAAAGGCTAAAACACTGTCCCTGCCCTCGAGGACCTCACATTCTAATGGGGGAAACAGCATACAAATAATTATGTATGCATGACACATTTATGGCACAAATGGAAGGTATTCACAGAGGGGATAGACTAGGAAAGACCTGCAAAAGATGGTATTGGAGCTGAATTTTGAAGGAAGACAGGCAGAAGGTGGAGTGAGAAGGAGAGCATTTTAGTTATGGGAGCTGATAAAAATACATGTAGTCAGGAGATAGAGTGATGTGTTTGAGGAATAGCAAGGAGGCGAGTAGAACTGGATGAGCATAAAGTGTCAAAGGCTAGAAATATAGATAAGGGAAAGTTTGTGAAAGGATTTGGATGCCAAACAGAGAATTTTACATTTGATCCTAGAGGAAATAGGGAGCCACAGGAGTTTCTTGAACAGGGAGTGACACAGTTAGGCCTGTGCTTTGGAAAAAAAAAATGTTTTGATCATTGAATGGAAGATGGATTGATGTGGGGGGAGACTCGAGGCAAGGAGACCAAACCTGGTCGGTTATTATAATTCTACAGGTGTAAGATGATGAGGGCTTTCATTGGAGAGGTGGCTTTGTGAGTATCAAGGAGGGAACACATGGAAAAGATTTTAAAGGTAAAATGGACAATGATATAAGGGATTGAGGGAAAATGAAGAGTCAAGGATGATATCAAGATTGTGAACCTGGGTGATTGGGAGGATGGTGATACTCCCCAAAATAGCAAGAAAGTTGAGGAGGAGTGAAGATTGGGACAGAGATAATGAGTTATGTTTTGGACGTCTTGAATTTGAGATACCTGAGACATTCAGTTTGAGATGTGAGACTCCCTCAGTTTTAGTGATATCAGGCAGGAGTTCAGTAGAAAGATTAGGACTGAGTGTATAGGTCTGGGAATCATTTTCACAGAGATAATAATTAAACCTTTGGGAGCTAATGGGATCACAGAGCAAGATAGGGAAGGGAAAAGAATCCAGAACAGAGCTTTGGGATAGACCTACATTTAGTGATCATGACCTGAATGACAATCCAGCAAGACAATCCAGAGACAGAGGAGCAGTCAGATATGTGGGAGGAGAACCAGGAGATAGCAGTGTCACAAAAACCTAGAGAGAAGGAGGTGGAGCCAAGATGGTAGATCCCTCCAAATGCCTTTTAAAAATGACTCTAAAATTCTAGAGCAGGAGAACTCACAAAAAGATGAAATGAAACAAATTTCCAGCCCAAGACAACTTGGAAGGTTAGCAGGAAAGGTCTGTTGCACCAGCATAGTCCAGCGCAGGCTGCGCCAATGCAGACCCCGCCCCAGCAAACCTGGAGAAGGCCTCAGGGTGACTGAATCACTGGCAGCAGTGATGGTTTCCAGACCTCTCAGCCCACAGACATCAAAGACAATTTAGAAAGTCAGTAGCAAAGGTCTGTTGCACCTACATGAGAGTGGAATGCAGTCTAGCACAGGCTGCTCCAGCACAGCCCCGGCCCCAGCAAACCAGGAGTAGGCTTTGGGAATGACTGAATCAGCAGCAGCAGTGGCAGTGACAGCAGCAACGGCTACTTCTGGAGCATTCAGTCCACAGGTGGTAAGGGGATCAGACAGTTGATCAGAAGGAGATTACAGAGTCTTTTTGCTAGCACTGAGGCAGCTCTCTGTTGCTCTGCCTATAATTGGATCCAGGTTGCAGTCCTGAGTGGCAGTTCCAGGGTGAGGAGGAGCACTAGCATAGCAGAGCTTGTGGCCACAGTGGAAGAGGGACCCTTCTCACACTTCCATGACAGAAAAGAGTGCTTATGGTCTCTCACAGACCAGAACATAGGCCAGGAGAGTAGTAAACACCTTTCCTTAGATCATACCACTTGGAAGAACTGAAAACTTACAGGTCTCTAGAAGTATCTCTGAAAACAGCTGCATAAAACCCCTGAAGCTTGGGGTGGTGCGCCCTCCACCCTGGAAGAAGAGCCATACTTTAACAAACCATAAAAAGTCAAGTAATAAGCTGGAAAAATGAACAAACAATGGGAAAAAACACCTCTGACTATAGGAAGTTATTATGGTGACAAGGAAGATCAAAACACACACTTAGAAGAAGACAACATAGTCAAAGCTCCTACATCCAAAGCCTCCAAGAAAAATATGAATTGGTCTTGGGCCATGGGAGAGATCAGAAAGGATTTTGAAAATTAAGTAAGAGAGGTAGAGGAAAAATTTGGAAGAGAAATGAGAGTGATGTAAGAAAATTATGAAAAATGAGTCAACAGCTTGGTAAAGGAGACACAAAAAAATATTGAAGAAAATAACACCTTAAAAAATAGACTAGGCCATATGGTTAAAAGAGGTCCAAAAAGCCAATGAAGAGAAGAATGCCTTAAAAAGCAGAACTGGCCAAATGGAAAAGGATGTCCAAAAGCTCACTGAAGAAAATAATTCCTTAAAAACTAGAATGGAGCAAATAGAAGCTAATGACTTCATGAGAAATAAAGAAAAATAAAACAAAACCAAAAGAATGAAAAAATGAAAGGCAATGTGAAATATCTCATTGGGAATACAACTGACCTGGAAAATATATCCAGAAGAGATAATTTAAAATGATTTAAAACTTATTGGACTAACTGAAAGTCATCATAAAAAACAAAGCCTAGACATCTTTTTACAAGAAATTATCAAGGAAAACGGCCCAGATATTCTATAGCCAGAGGGTAAAATAGAAATTGAAAGAATCCACTGATTACCTCCTGAAAGAGATCTATCTCAAAATGAAAACTGCCAGGAATGTTATAGCCAAATTCCAGAGTTCCCAGGTCAAGGAGAAAATATTGCAAGCAGCCAGAAAGAAACAATTCAAGTATTGTGGAGCCACAATCAGGATAATCCAAGATTTAGCAGCTTCTACATTAAAGGATCAGAGGGCTTGGAATATGATCATCCAGAGGTCAAAGGAGCTAAAATTAAAACCAAGACTCACCTATCCAGGAAAACTGAGTATAATCCTCTAGGGGAAAAAAATGGATATTCAATGAGATGGAGGATTTTAAAGCATTCTTAAGGAAAAGACTAGAGGATTAGGGTAGTTAGAAGGAGTCTACACAGACAAGGCCTGCACAACACATGGCCCGACGGCTGCTTGTGGCCCACCAAAAGGTTTTGAGCAGCTGTTACGTGACCTGTGGCAATCAACCAGTCTGTTAAGATTGATGTTTCCACAGGCCACATGACAGCTGCCCAGAATCCTTTGGTGGGCCACAAGTGGGCCATGGATCGCATGTTGTGCAGGCCTGATATAGACAGAGGGCACAGGTATGAGTTGAATGTGAAGGAGTAATATCTAAAAAATAAAATTAAGGTTTGAGAGAGGAATGTACTGAGGGAAAGAGAAAGGGAGAGGTATAATGGGGTAAATTATCTCACATAAAAGCATCAAGAAAAAGTTTTTACAGTGGAGGGTAATAGGGGCAAGGTGAGGGAGAGTGCGTGAAGCTTATCAGAATTGGCTCAAAGAGGGAATAACATACACACACAGTTGGGTATAGAAATCTGTCTTACCCTACAGGAAAGCAGGAGGGGAAAGGGATAAGAGAAGGGGGTGGGAGTGACAGAAGGGAGGGCAGATCGAGGGAGGGGGGTAGTCAGAAGCAAAACACAAGATGAAAAGAGAGAGAATAGAATAAATGGGGTGGAGGGGGTATGTCGTGGAATAGGATGGAGGGAAATACAGTTCTTGTGGTTTTTCCCTTTTGTTCATACTCTTCTTTCACAACATGACTAATGTGGAAATATTTCTAATAGGATTGTACATGTATGGCCTATATCAGATTGCATGCCATCATGGGTAGGGAAGAAAAATTTGGAACTCAAAATCTTATAAAAGTAAATATTGAAAACTATCTTTGCATGTAATTGGAAAAAATAAAATTCTATTAAGTGGAAAAAAATAAAGTTATATTCTCCCCCTTCCCCCCAAAAATTTAGAGAAAAGTCATTATCAAGGAAAAGAGGATATTCAGAGGTCAAGACATGACAGAGGTCAAGAAGGGTGAGGAATGGAAAAGGGCCATTAGATCTGGCAACTCAAAGGTCATTGGTAACTTTTGTGAAGGTGATTTCAGTTGAATGTAGTCAGAAACTAAGTTACAGAGGGTTTAGAAGAGAGTGAGAAGAAAGGAAGTGGAAGGACATGGCATAGATGGCGTTCTCAAAAAGTGTAGCTGATGAAGAGAGGAGACATATAGTGAGAAAGCTGTCAGGGATGATCAGATCAGGCAAGGACTTTTTAAGGATGGGACAAAGATAGGGGTATTTGTAGGTGGTAGAGAAGGGATTGGTAAATAGGGAAAGTCTGAATATGAGAGAAACAGACAGACAGACACAAAGAGAGGATATTAGAGGGAGTAATCTACTGGAGAAGATGGGGAGGGGATGAGCCCAAAAGGTGCAAGTCAAGCAATTTGCCTTGAGGAGAAGGGTAACCTTTTATGAAATAGGAGTGAAAAGGAGATGCCATAGGAATATGTTTGAGTGAAAAGAAAGGAGGAGGAGAATGAGGAGAGAAAAAGGAGCTCTTGGTGAATGTTTTTAATTTTTCTACTAAATATGAGATGATGTCCTCAGCTGAGAGGCTGAGGAGAGGAGGTGCCATGAGAGGCTTGAGGATGGATAAAAAAGCATGACTGCTGTGTTGAGTGGTATAGCACTATAGTGGTATAGTAGAGGAAGGGTATAGTGAACTGATCAGAGAGGAATAAAAATATTGCCTTGCTTCAGTGAGGGCCCAGTTGAGATAATACAACAATTTTGTAGTGAACCCAGTCAATCAAATTTTGTGATTTTCATTAGTTGAGTTCAGGAGCAAATGAGTAGGAGTGAAGGAGGCACATAATAAGAGTATTCCAATTTTAGTTTTGCAAGCCATGATCTATGATAGGTCAAGGGGAGAGGTCAGTGTAGATTTGAATTGATTCTCCAAAGGGCTGAGAATGAGAAGGGAGGAGAGTAGGATGATGACATGTAAAAGAACTAATACATGGAGGAATTGGAGGCCATGGGGAGGATGAAGAATGGTACTAGGGGTCATGAAGAAGAGGGAAAGGTGGAATGATAAAAGATTTTGATCAGATAAAGAAAGTTCAATGTTTATTAACATGGAAGTGTATACAACACCTATGGGTAATGGCAAGATCAAGATTATGACCATCTCTATGTATATCTTAGGTGGAATAGAGGAGTAGGTCATGGGAATTGATTAACTTTAGGTACTGGGAAGTATTTAAGTGAGTATCTGTCTGCCTGCCTATCTCTGTCTATCTATCTATCTATCTATCTATCTATCTATCTATCTATCTATCTGTGTCTCCTAGCATGAAGGTAGGGCTTGGGATGGAGAGAAAGATGGAACTAGGCATTGAAAAAGAAAGGATAACATCTTGGGAGTCCATAGATAGCAGTTACAAGAATCTTGACTGGTTGACACATTTGAATAGTGCCTTAAACTATGAGAAGAGGTTTTGAGTTATAGTCATAGAGAAAGAGCCTGGAAGTTGCAATGGGGAGCAAAGGGTATTCTATCTCTCCACGCATCCCACAGTGATTCTGTAAATCTGAAACATGAGCACACTTGCAACTAGTACTGGAAAAGGGGGTCAGAGATGCAGTGTCATCAGGAGGCAGTTAGATCTTAGTGAATGGTAGAAGATGGAAGGAGTGAGAAAAGAAAAGGTTTAAGATGAAAGCAAAGTAAGGTTGCTGTTTATATAACAGGCATTCTAGGAAATGCAGTGGAAGATTTGGAATTGGACATCAAGTTAATAGTTTTGAAGGCGATATAAATAAGGGAGCAGGCAGTGAGAGATGTGCAATGGGGTTTGTACATTGACAACATGGTGTTCGGAATAACTGGAATGAGAAGAGTACATAGGAGTGGGAGTATAATAACCATTGAGGAATTGGTCCAGGTTGAGTAACAGTGGTTGGAGACAGGTCAGCTGAGGGAATCAGCTTATTAGAGTTTTTAAGATCTTTCCTCGAGGTCCAATCTTCTGGCAGCTGGTGATGTTGTGTTCTCTGAGACTCAGGAGGTTTGACTCACATCAGGCGGGAACAGGTGAAGGTATGGCAGGTCAGGAGGCTGGAGGTAACAATAGGAAGTGGAATTGGTGGAGGAGGGCAAGGAGAAAGAGGGATGATATCTGGAGCACTGGAGATGGTTCTAAGTCAAAGACAAAAGTCAGTGGTTGTATTCCACATTGACTGACAAAGCAAAGATAGAGACCAGGAAGTGGGTGGTCTACATTCAGAGTGGAAGCAGGATGCTGATCAGGCACTAGGATAAAGATAGAAGCCAGAGGCAGATAACAGAGATAGGGTCAAGGCCCAGGGCTCTGACCAAGGCGAAGGCTGCAGTGTTGGCAATGTCATGTCCTCATTCTTTAGTAGTGGTGGCTCTTACCTATTTGGGCCCTCTTTGGTGAAGGAAGGCTGAGCAGGTGGTGATTTCTAGATGATAAGTGAGAATGATTTGGTAGCTTGTTTCAACAATCCGGCTAGCAGCTGTTGTGGGGGTGAAAGTCCAACAACAAGAATGCTACCAGCATGCTGCAAAAGCACAGGTTCTTTTGATCTGCTTAACTAAGGAAAGCTAGGTTAAGGGGTTGACAAGCTTACTTTAATTCAGCATACAAATATCATTCACTTAGTTCAGGGGCAAAAACCACCACCCTGAACTTCAGAGCAAAATACAAACAAAGTACAAACGTGGACAGACAGACCTTGTCTGATTCAAATCCCAATACATAGTTACCAGAGTTTAACAAAGTCTCAGCATCCGGGTTACAAGCTGGAAGGCCCTTAGCTACAGCTGCCTGGAGTTTCTGCCTCAGCACCATCACGAGTGAGAACCCTGCACAAATGGTCCTGTCCTCTCTTCTTACAGGGCTTCTGATATCATCAAATGTCATCTGAATGACCAGAACTTAGGCTGCTATGATTGGCTCTTGAGTTAGCCCCTCCCCTTAGGACCCTGGGAGGTTCACTCCACATAGGTTAGGTTAACACCTAATAGGGGTTAGAGCCTGGGGCTTAGCACTTAATAAGACTCAAGCCAAACTCTTCAAGGGTACTTGTTGAACTAAGTGCTAAGAGCCCATTTTGCTTACCAACACATTAGCTGCTGCTGCAGATGTAACCAGGAGAGCCATATTGGAAGCGCACCTCTGATTCAGGAGTTCTTAACCTGTGTCTGATTGTCTGATCCTACTCAGGGGGCAGGGTCCTCTACTCTTATGAGTGGCAGGGTGCCTGTTTCAACAATCTGGCTAGCTTCTGTGGGGGTATAAGATTCACCCACAGTCAGCACCCGGAAAGCTGCCAACAGCACAGGTTCTTCTGATCTGCTTAATTAAGGAAAGCAGAGTGAAGGGGTTGACAAGCTTACTTTTAATTCAGCATTCAAATATCATTCAGTTAGTTCAGGGGAAAAAGCCAACACCCTGAACTTCAAAACAAAATGGAAACAAATTACAAACATCAACAGATATTGTCTGATTCGAATCCCAAAACATAGTTACCAGAGTTCAACAAAATCTCAACATCTGGGCTTACAAGCTGGAGGGCTCCTTAGCTACAGCTGCCCAGAGTCTCCTCATCAACACCATCTCCAGAGTCCCGCACAAATGGCTCTGTCCTCCCTTCTTATAGGGCTTCAGACATCAAACATCATCTGAATCACCAGAGCTCAGGCTCTGGTGATTGGTTCCTGAGTTAGCCCCTCCCCTTAGGACCCTGGGAGGTTCACATCCACATGGATTACGTTAACACCTAATGGGGTTTGGGCCTGGGGCTTAGCACCTAGTAAAGCTCACTGAGATAAATTGAGTCACTCAAAGAAAACAAAGGCCATTCTGGTTATAGTACCTCCTGCACATAATGTCAGCGGTAGCTGACAGTGGCCCCCCAAAGCTTGGAACTTTGGTTTGGGCTTCTAGTTAAGTATAAATGAGAGCTGGTATAATTCTTTTACATAAAAAATGGAGAAACTGAGTTACATGAGACAAATGACTTCCTTAAATTCAGCACATACACTGTACAGTTTGTAATATGCATTAATAAGAAAGATGCCACTATACTATTTTTTAAAAGACACTTAAATAGCATTTCCTTTCCTTAACTTGAATTTTTATCCTTTTGAACAGTGTGGCAAAGATGAGATTGAATTCTTACTGCAGTGAGCACATAATTTTGATATTCTCTATTCTTTTGGTCAACGTTAAAAACGAACCATGACTTACACAATTTCAACTTCAATTTCCCTTTTTGGGGAAAGTAGATCTATTAAAGTTATCCTCTTTTTTAGGGGCATACAAGATTTTGTTGGAAATTTTATTTGGAGGGGATAAGAGGCAACACATTTTAGCATTAACTCAAAACTTTTTGACAGTTTTATTAGAACTTGCCACTAGATGGCGCAGATAATTCTTGGGAAAGAAAATTCTGGTTATCTGGGATTTTTGTTTTCTTTGTGTGATATAATGCGGACATACAGCTTAGGAAGCTTTGTGGGGACATGACACTTCAGTGTATTTGTGAGCTTGAGGCCATTTGTTTGACAAGGTGATGGAGACAGAATCATTAAATAACACTCTTGCCTGAACAAAGAGAAAAGATGAACCGTGGAATATTGTTACATATTCTCTCTCTCTCTCTCTCTCTCTCACACACACACACACACACACACAATTTCCTCCCTTCTTTTCCTTCTCCCTCCTCTAATTATAACCTGGATGTAATAATAACCCAGTGGGTCATTTTTTTTTCCCCTAAACTCTTGTGGCTGATGAAGATTTCAGGAATACAAAAAGATGCTTATTGTCTCCCCTCCCCCTCTAATATTTAAAAGGCAAACATGAGCAAATATAAATGAGTGGGCTAATTCTCATGTAAAGAATTATAATTCTTACATGTTATATCATCTTGTGTCATGTTATATTGGCATTTACCAGCTGACTTTCTATACTTTTTTGTGGGAGGAAATGGAATAAAAATCCTTGTCTATTCAGGGCATAATTTGGGTGAGGGCCAAGCACTTGATGAATATTATAAATAGAGATTTTGAACAGTAATAATGTGTGTTCATTCACTCACTTTCATTGGATGTTCTCAAAGCATAGTTCTTTCTTCGGTGTATAAGCTATTTCCTTCTCCTTGGCTGTCAAAAGGAAAAGATGCATTATGGAGATTTTTTTCACCATCGGTTGTGTCCGTCTCTGGCCGTGTTCCAGTCCAGCTGCCTGTCGTTCAGGGAGAAGCTGTGTTCTTGGTGCCTGAATATACCACCATGCTTTCTTCTGTGCTGAGTGACACATTGACGGGTCACTGCCTGGCACAGTAGAGCAGAGCTTGGTGTGTGTCCACGCGTGAAGACAGCTTGTTTACCATTCTCTGGGAGCCATCTGGCAGCAGCAGGTTCTAATCTTCACTTTTTTTTGGGGGAGGGGGAGACATCTTTATCATGATTTTTGAAGGATTAGTCATTGAAGCATGTGTTGACTAAAAGGGTAGGTTCCTGAACTTAATGACCTTTGAGAGGATCCCATCCTATGAATTCAGTTGTATTTTACTTGGCATCTGATTTTCTACCACATGCTGATATACCAAGTCTGGCTTTACTCCATTCTGGACATCATAAATGAACGTTAAGATTTTGTATTTTCTTGAGAATCAGGGGGGAAAACACTCTCTACCTATTCACTAGCAGCATAGTGCAACAGAATCTCTGTGTCCCTAGGATCACACAGACCTAAAAGAAAGAGGCTTAGAGCCAACGTGGTTCAGTGGAAAGATCCCTGGGCTTGTAGTTAGAGAACCTAGTTAATAAGATGATGTCTGAGAATGGGATTTAAATTATTGGACCATGACATAAGATATAGGAATGTTAGGCTTCTGGTCACACAAAGATTACACATTACAAAGCCTTGTATAAAAGTGAGAATGCTCCTGGCATCTCGCAAGACTAATCCAAAGGGTTATATGAAAATGAAAAGGAAGGGGGAGAGAAACAATTTACATATACCCACCAAGGTAGATACTGCAGAGA
Source organism: Trichosurus vulpecula (assembly GCF_011100635.1). NCBI lineage: Eukaryota > Metazoa > Chordata > Mammalia > Diprotodontia > Phalangeridae > Trichosurus > Trichosurus vulpecula. The sequence goes on along the minus strand of NC_050576.1, from coordinate 291,148,587 downwards.
GTTGCTACAGTATGGGAAGAAGTAGAGGCACCCAGAAATTGACTGGGAGCAAAATACAAGAAAAACTCCACTAATAAAGCCCATATCTAAATATACAAATGCATAAGAGTTAAGTAACAAGCAAGATAAATCAGAGATCCTAAAGCAAAGAGGAAAATTTGACTTGATATAATTGAGAATTGATGAAATGAGAAGCAGGGCTAGAATATGACTGTGGTGTTTGAGTGCAGCTCATTCTGAAGGACCAGGATAGATAAAGGAGAGTGGGTTATGGAGCACTGTATAAAAAGAAGAAACATCCACGTGATGAAATGCAGGCACTAGAGGGAGAAAACATGGTAGAAACTATTTTGGCAAAGATCAGAGGAGATAGGAACACAGCCATATTACAAGGTGGATTATACTATAGACAAGTGTTATCAGACTCAAATAGAAACAGGGCCAAATCATACATAAAGATTCCCTCAAGCCACATATTAACTTAGAACACCACATATGAACATTATCTATGTTCTTTTATATTTTTATTTTGTCAGATATTTCCCAATTATATTTTAATCTAGTTCAGACCATACTTGGGAATATTGTGGCCCAGGGGTGGCACCTCTCCTACAGACAACCTTATACAAAGAGGATATAAAGAAGGAATTTGGTAAAGAGCTTATGAAAGCTTGACACTGAAGCATGGGAAATTTCAGTTACTCAGTTAGCTACTGAATCTCTCCATCTGACCAAAGAAGAGTAGTTAATAATTTCTTGCTTTAATCTTTAATCTGATTTTCACCAGTTAGGAGGAACTGGTTGCTGGGGTGAAAATGATAAGAACCTTGGGGGAAAGTGATGGCTCCATCTTGGAATTTATGATAGAGAAGAGAATAGTCAGGCATAGTCTAAAGTTCAACCTAGCTTTTGGGAAAGTAGGTTTCAAAACCTTCTGGGAAAGAATAGTTAGGACTATTGCATGTTCTAAAATTCCACAGTGGGGTTGAGAGCTCTCAAGGAAGAAATTCTAAAGACACAAAAAAAACAATGATGATGAAGAAAATAGGACATATCTGAAAATACCAATGAGAATGTATAATGAACTCATCAATCAACTTAGATTTAAAAATGGCACATATGGAAAATGGAAACAAAGGCAAGTAAGGGCAGATGGATATAAAGTATAGCACAATCCTGTGAGAGTGGTGTCAGGGGTACAAAAGTTCAGAATGCAAAGCCACAGAGGATGGTACAGAATGCAAAGGAAAACCAAAAGGGCTTATTTTAAAAATCTGTAGTGTTAGAAAGAAGAGGGTAAAGTAAGGGATTATTGCTTAGGATGAATGGACTGATCGTAATGGAGGATGGAGGTCCTCAATTCTTTTCATCTGCTTTCTCTAGAACTAATGACTGATAGGGGGTCAAAGCATAAGATGAATTGGGATAAAGTAAGAAGGCACACAGTTGCTCTTGATAAGTTCATGTCAACAAGACCAGAATGAATCACATGCCAGAATATAGATTAATGAATGAATAAGAAAGGATTTTTAAGCACTTATTTTGTGCTATGCATTGCGCTAACCACTAGGGATACACAATTCAAAATGCTAGATAGTCCCAGATCGCCAGATTACTTTCTAGTACAATACATTAAAGGACACGATGGCCAGGGAGGGGTGCTCTGGTCTGGAAAGTTACAGGGATGGTGAGTGGAACCAAAGGACAGTTCATTGATTGACATGTTTTTTTTTTCCAGAAATGGTAGTGTTAATTTGATCCTTGTCATCACAGACAGAGGTAGAAAGTGTGTTGTGGTTGTGGAGAGTGGAGTAGGGGGTAGGGTCAGGGTTAGGTAGCATGGCAGGAAGATGGCCAGACTGCAGGATGGTAGGTTGGGCCAAGCTAGATATTGGGAACTCTCACCAATTAAGCGAGCATAGTGGCAAAGTGGAAGCTAGAGGATGTGGGCAGGCAGGCTAGATATAGTTATATTCATCTATCAGTAGAGCATGGCCCCAGGAGGGGAGCTGCTCAGTTTGGAAGAGGAGAATGGAGTGGAGCAACATGGCAGGAAGATTATCAGGGTGGAAGAAGTAGGGTAAATATGATTACTGTGCCACTATGAATGATCTCTCAAAAATTATGGAAAATAGGAAAGGTACTGTAGCATTCAAAACCAGCAAATGTTATCCTGATTTTCAAAGGAGGAAAGGAGATGGAGTCATCTAACTATAGACTAGTTAGTTTGACTTATTCCTGAAATTCCAGAACATGTTAGTGAACATTTGGAAAATGGGGCAGAGATCACAAAAAGCTATCTTCATCACAAAGAATATGACATGTCATACTAATTTCACCTTTTTTGGTAGGATTACTAGATTAGTGGATCAGAGGAATGTGAGTAGATAGTTTTCTAACATTTTAGCAAAGCATTTGACAAAATATCTCATGCTACTGTGAAAAAGTTGGAAAGATGTAGGTTAGATATTACAGATTGAATGGCTTGACATTAAAGCAATCATTAATGATTTGATGACAACTTAGAAGGACATCTGTAATAGATCTTAAGGTTATGTTCAGCCCCATGCTGTTTGCCATTCTATAATTCATTTACTTGGATAAAGGCATAGATGACATGATCATAATATTTGCATATGACACAATGCTGAAAGGTATAGCTAACACATACCGTGATGGTACAAAATAGAATAGAATATGACTAATATAGATATATTAAGTACTGTATGAGGCTAGAAGAAGAAAGGATCGTTTCTGACTGGGGTTTTATGAATAAGATAGTATGTGCTCTTAACTTTGAAAGATGGGTAAGATTTTAAAAGATTGAGTGGGACGTAAGAAGCCATGTCATGAGAAGGGAATAGTTTGAGCAAACACATAGAAGTCCTGGACTTATGTAAGGGATGGTAAACAATCCATTATCGTTGGAGCATATCACATGTTGTATTAGGAGGGCAGAGTTTATAATCTCAAAGAGGATCATAAACATGTCTGAAACGTTCGGAATCGCCGGATATAAGAAACTCTCAAAGTAGAAGGCAGAAGAATCAAAACATTTATTTAGGCTCCACAGTAACCAACCCATGAACCAGCAACCCCATTTTGATATATTGATCAAAAGCTTCCAGGCCCAATAAGTACGCCTTGAAAGAGTAACCAGGAGGCTACAGAGAAGCATGATTGCGTAAAGCAAAATCATGTTTCCCCCTCTATGGTAATAAGATTACCCACTGGACTGAAGTCTTTGTTCAGCTTCCTCCCGTAGGTCAGCTCTGCTACTGGCAGCTCCTGCTTCTGCTGTGTCTGTGGCTGTGGCTGTGACTGCAACTGTAACTGTCGCTGTAACTGTCGCTGTAACTGTCGCTGGCTCCAACCGGAAAAGGAAAAGAGGATCTTCAAGCTGTCCTCTCCCCTCTTATAGAGTTTTTTGACATCATCAAGCACTGCCTGAACGACCAGGGCCGATTGGTTCTTGACTTGGCCCCTCCCCCTAGCGTAGCCGTTAACACCTCCCCTCAGCCAGCCCCATGACTCATCACACAGGAAGTTGTCTGCTTCCTGGAATGCTCTTTGGGCTTCCTGCCCCGGAAGAGCAAGCCACAGTGTCCAGAGGCTCAATGAGGTAAGCTGAGTCATTCAAAGAAAACAAAGGCCATTCTGGCTACACATGTGGAGGAGTGTCATCTGATGTAAGATTGTAAAGATGGTAAGGTGATAGACTGTGGAAGGATTTGTATGTTAGGCTAAGGAGTTTGTGTACTATTTAGTAAGTGATTGGGAGCAACTAAAGGACTTTAAGGAGGGGAATTACCTGCTTAGATTTGTATATGAAAGAGATTAATTTGACAATGATGTCATAGGTAGATTAGAAGAGGGAGAAAGTGACTATAAGGAGATTAATTACAATAGTTCAATAGAAGTGGTAATGAGGATTGGTATAATGGTAACATTTTCTCTGGATGTCCCCCATGCCTGGAATGCTTGCCCTCCTCAATTCTACCTATTGACTCCTCTGGTATCCTTTAAGTCCCAACTGAAATTCCATTTTTTGAAAAATCTTTCCCAACCTCCCTAAATTCAAGTTCATTTGTTCATTCATTCATTCATTTCTTCCTTCCTTCTCTCTTTGATGCCAAGTGTTTTTTTCCTCTTTGTCAGTTATTTGAATACTTTTTTAAAAATTTTTTATTTATTTAATATATTTAGTTTTTAGCATTGATTTTCACAAGAGTTTGAATTACAAATTTTCTCCCCATTTCTACCCTCCCCCTCACTCCAAGATGGCATATATTCTGGTTGCCCTGTTCCCCAGTCAGCCCTCCCTTCTGTCACCCCACTCCCCTCCCATCCCCTTTTCCCTTCCTTTCTTGTAGGGCAAGATAAATTTCTACACCCCATTGCCTGTGTATCTTATTTTCTAGTTGCATGCAAAAATATGGAATGCTTCACGAATTTGCGTGTCATCCTTGCACAGGGGCCATGCTAATCTTCTCTGTATCTTTCCAATTTTAGTATATGTGCTGCCAAAGCGAGCCCTGTTTGAATACTTTTAAAGATATATCTATGTCTCTATCTATGTATCTTAAAACATAATCTATCATTGCATACATATAGTCATATGAAATATATAGCTATATATGTATTGTTGGGGGGGGTGCAGATCTATGATTTTATTAGTATATAGAATCCTTGGTGAGGGAACTTCTACCAATATAGATCAATATCTTTTCTGCAACTTAATTCAGAGTTGCCAGGGCCATTGAATGGTTAAGAAATTCATCTGTGGTCACACAGGCAGCATACATCAAAGTCAGGACTTGAACTTAGATCAGACTCCAACATCAGCTGTCTACTCACTACTCTGTGCTGCTTCTTGTGGCATAGATATAGCTACAACTTTTTGGTGTCCTAGGCAACCCTCTAAGACTGTAAATTACAGATAAGTTTTGAGTTCCAACAGTAGATGGATTTTTAACGCCAGAAAATTTCCACATCAATGAAATCACAGGTCTGGACAAGAAAAAATGTGTATGTTTCAGCATTGTTTTTTATCTGTCCTTCTCTATATACCCTCTGTTTTTTCTATGGGTCTTTTCAAGGATTTCTCAGAACTTCTTATGAAAGATTGAATGTCATGTCCTAGGCAAGCTTCTTATCCAACTTAGTTAAGAACATTGACTGAAGGAAAATGTTGGAACAAACTGAACTTTTCCACTTAGCCCCATAACTGAGTCTTTTCACTGCAATAATACTAAACGTAAAGGGTAAACGTTTGATAATCTTGAAGATTAATGTGTTTTATTGGTTCATAATCTGCAAACAGAGGCTTAATGTCTCCAAAATGCAGAGTTAACACAAGGACATGTAGGTCAGAAGTCCACTTGCTTCTCACAAAGACTCATGAGTGGGGATTACTCTAAGGTGAAGGTTTATACTTATTGGTGATAAGACAGGTAGGCCAATAGTAGCACCATTCATAATTTTTGCCTGGGTTGGGCTCAATTCGTAATTATTCTACCAATAGATACCTGAGTTACAGTCATTAGCCTTGAACTTCTCCACCTTGGATCCTGGGAAATCAGTGTTGCTTTATTTGGCAGTGACTATTAACCAAGGGCTTCCATGCAAAACTTTTTTTTTGTCAGAGAGAAACACAGCTATTTTTCCATTAATATGAACTTTTTCTTTTGTTTTCATATTTCCAAATTTCTTGTTATTTGTACGTGACCAATAGGAACATATGATTTTGAGATACTTATAGAAATTGATATATGAACCTGTATAATGTATGATATGAAATCAACCTGAAAGATAGTATGCTATATCAGAGAGCTACATTAACATCAGTGTTGGGCTAAATGATTCTTGAATGCATCACTAAGAATTAACTATGAATACTAATCATTCTAAGTCTCTACACTTCTAAATCAAGAGTACTGGTTGCATTTTCATGAATATTTACTTTCAGCTTTACTTGTTATAGTCGATACTTCAGCTGGAATCTTCTTCACCTTCTGCCATTTTAGCCATTAGCCTAGTCAATGATCAACTATAGCAATGGGAAGTTGGCAAATAACCAGTCTGACAGTGGGTTTAAGTGAAATTTTGCTGTATGAAGGATAGAAAATGGGTAGATTAGGAAATTAATCAATAAATCAATAAGAAGTTGTAGAGTATCCCAAGAGGAGAGTTCTTTGAAGTCAGAGAGTGGTCCATGAGTACTGTAGTATGGAAATCTCACAATTATTTTGTCAAGACTCTGATTATGGAATGTTCAGAAGTCAGTATGATGGGCAGAATACTTAAATGCATTTTTAAACCAATTCTCGAGGTTGACCTTTTTATCCTGACATTCAATCCTGTGGTGAAATGTTAACATAGGACTTATGTCACCACTGACTGTCCAAAGAACTTTTGCCACTGAACAGTTGTCTTCAGATAGACTAGTTGGAACTAAGGCCATTGGTACAGAAATCCACAAACGAGGTGGCAAGCTACTCAAAGAGAGATTATGGAATAATTCCACCATGGAAGGATTCCAAAGATAATTCATCGCACACCTGTGCAAACATAAAGAAAATAGATTACTGTTTTGATAACCCTGGAGGTATATCACTGCCACAGCCCAGTAATTAAGTCTCATAAAAGACTAGAAAGGGCTTTAGATAGTCTAGCACCTTCAGATTGCACCTTTACTTGGAAAGGCAGCTAGGTAGCACAGTGGATAGAGTTCAGATCCTGCTTCAGACACTTACTAACTGTGACCCTGGGCAAGTCACCTTAACCTCTGCTTCAGTTTCCTGAAGTGTAAAATGAGGGTAGTAACAACACCTATCTTGCAGAGTTGATGTAGGGATCAGATGAGATCATCAAAATGATTATCAAATGATATAATATTTGCAAAAAGTGCTTAGCACAGTGCCTCATATGTAGTAGACTTTATATAAATATTTATTTTCTTCCCCTTTCCTTCTTTTTCCCTTCAGTTGTATCTAACTGTTTTACATTTCAGAGCCCATTGCTTTGACCTGCTCTATGATAGCTTTTGACCTGTTGAATTACTTCTTGAAATGGTCTCTTCGCTTTGAGAAACTGAACACCTTTTTCATTCCTATTAGAATATTTCTAATTCACAAGAGCAGCTTTGATTTCTGAATTATTACTTACCCTGTGTGTCAGCACCATAGAATCATAGTCAGTAGAACATCAGAGCTAGAAGAGACCTTGGATATCATATTGTACAAGCTTCTCTTGTTAAGGTGAGGAAAACCCAGGTCATAAAGTTCTTGAATTCAGGTCCCTGCCTTACTAAGGACTTAAGCAATAAATGAGACTATGCTTGTTGCTCTCTGCTGCTCTTGCCTAGGTCCCAGCTGCTACAACCTTCCATTTAGTCCTTAATGCCAATTTTTTTCTCGCCTATTTAACCTCTTGGTGGTAATAAAGTTTTCCATACTTAGCTAGTCTAGTCATTGGACAGTAGACTCGGTCTGGCCACCTGAATACTGCTGCTATAGTTAACCCTCAAATCCTAAACTTGGGTTTAGCTTGGGTTGCAGCTATCATTGTTATCCACTGTTAGGCATTTGGAAGAAAGAAATGTAGTCAGGAGAGAGAGAAAAGAGAAAAAAATGAAACAAAACTAGGGAGAGAGAAACAAGAAATAGAAAACAATCCAGGTTGAGCAGTGGTAGAGTTCTACTAATTAATTTTTTTTTAGGTTTCACAAGGCCTTGAGGTTCTTTGATTATCTCATTTGCTCCTGTAATCTAAAATTAATTTTTAGACTCAGTTTAAATTCTAAGAGGCAAAATGGCAAAGTCTTCAAATCAATTCTAAAGTGATTCTAAAACTATAAAATTTCACAGAAGATACCAGTATGATTCAATTTAGAAAGCTCTTTACTGGAAGCTTCTAACACCAGACATCATAATTCTTATTAAAACAAACCAACAACCAACAATAACAATTAAATCCTTTATTGTGAGCAGTGAGTCACCTTGATATAGTGGATAGGGTCAAAAACCATTGGGATCAAGTCCAGTCTCTGACATATGTTGATTGTGTGACTGATTGGCACCTCTCAGTGGCCTAGGACAACTCCCTTAAGGCTAACTTGCAGAACCGTTGTTGGTGTGAAACGTGTTGGTAGAGGGAATTTCCTTACTAGTTCAATGCTCTAATGAAGTCACAAGTCAGGACAAAAAAATATGTGAGCAAGACTTTCATTAGGATGTTGTGGAAGAAAGTGATTATTTTTAAATTTTAGTCAAATTTGTCCTGATCAATAGTTTCTCCTGCTTACTCAGAAAAAGTTTCCTGTTTACATCTTATAGTTATCATGAGACACAAGGTGGAGGAATTCCACAGGAAAGATAAAGTAAAAATACATGTAGTCTCCATTTGTATTTTTAGAATCACTAAGCAAAGACATTAATGTTAATATTAGCATGTGACCTTAAAGAAGATTTGCCCTCACAGCTGTTTTCTCTATAGAAGCCTTCTCTTCACTGCTCAGCAGTAAACCAATGTCTCTCTTGATTTGGTTAGTGAAAAGACTTTCCCACTCTTAGCTTGGTTACTACAAATAAGACATTTCTTTCATTGAGATATCAAATGCCTTCTATTGATCTAGCTAGTATTCTAACCCTCCTTGAAATTGATTAAGCCTTTTATTCAAGGGAGAATGATTAGCTACTCAGTTCAAGAGAGAAAGAGGACTCTGAAGTAAACCACAACATGTATCTTACAGGACAAATTTGTACTTTTTATAACACTAGTGGGATGTTAGTGTTCTATGCTTCCACAAGGTTGAGTAATATTATGCTTTTTACTGTTTGGGGAATAGCCCTAATACTATACAAGAATAAAGTATTATTTCACCTGCTCAGCATTATTAAGGAATAAGGTGTTGTCTGTTAGGGAACTTTCCAAATAACTGAAGCTCATCTCTCTTAAGAGCCAAAGCTTGCTTTAAATTTTAACTTTTTCGATGGAAATCTTTCTAAAATGCATCACATACTTCCTACCTACCTCAGTAAACAGATCACCTAAAACATAATTGAAACTTGATGACTCAGGGTTATTAGGAGGAATAATAAATAGTACCTTTAGGGGTTATTAAGATTGTAGGGGTTTGCTCCCACTCTTAAGTGCTCACACTCTCTTGTGCTTTTCTAATTGGTGTTTGCTCTGTCTTCTTTCCCATTGTCAGTCGTCCCTGTGACTGTTTTTAGCAACATTCCCCCATGTCCTAACTTCACTGCTTCTAATTTGTTGTCAGCTAAAACCCTAGAAAAATCAGATAACTAAGCTTATTGAATCAGTAACCTTGATTTTATACTTTGTATGAGAAACTCTTATATGACTTGAAGAGACCCTGCAGGATATAGGGGATTTGGGAAACTCCTATATGACACTTCCCAATGGGTCATTACCATTTGCTGTTATAATGCCACATTTCTTAAAACTCAAATAAGAAAAGGTTTTTTGAAAGATTGAAGGAGGCAAAATAGAACTCACCATACTTCATATACAGAAATGTTCTTTTTGGTGTTCATTAAATTCAGAATAAAAAATATGAAATTTTAAAAATAGAACTCACTATAGAACTTTTAGAAAATGAATATACTTGCCAATTAGTAACTTCCTTGACAGAGTAAAGTAGAGTCTAGTCACATAGTTATGTGCTAGGCCATATGCCCAGGTGTTGATAAAGGTGTTGCTCTTTAGTAGTTCCTCAGTGGGAGACTCCTACAATTCTGGATACCTTTCAGCAGGTGACGTTGGCGTTGCTTCTTGAGGTAGCTCTTTCTGCAGTCCAATGCAGTTTCTAGCAAGTGGCATTGATATCACTTACTCTAGCCATTCTGCAAAGTGGCTACTCTCCAGGTGGCACTAGTCTTTTGACAGTACAAAAAACAAAACAAAACAAAACAAAACATGGCTCTGCAATGGTCACCATATTGCTACTGGAGAAAGAGAGCGAGAGCGAGAGCGAGAGAGAGAGAGAGCGAGAGAGAGAGAGAGAGAGAGAGAGAGAGGCAGACACAGACAGACAGACAGATACCAAGGAACAGGAATACATGACTGCTTTCTTTTTTTAAGTAGGTCTTTGCCCCTCACACCAGGCCCAGCTGGATAACTCTTCTCTTACAGAGGCACCTTAGCCTTCTCCTTCTTGTTATCATCATCTTAAACTATTCATTATATTGGAAACAATAATTATCATTAAAATAGCATTTATGTTTCAAAGTGCTGTGTGTGTGTATATACATATATATATATATATATATATATATATATATATATGTACGATTTCATTTGGTCCTCAGAACATCACTGTAATGTTGGTGCTATTACTATTATTCTCATTTCACAGATAAGAGAAACTAGGACTCTACACACTGTACCACCTACCTTCTTCTACCTTTGTGAATGCACTCTAGTACTGTAGCAGCTTAACAGTGAGTTTAGCACCTATATATTATTATTATTTATTTTATTGGACCCAAATTTTCCTGACACTGAGCCCAGTTTTCTATAGCAACAGTAATTACTTAAAATAGCAAGCTATCATGTGGTATGCTTCCTTTCTCCCTGGGAACAATATGGTGGGGTTATTTAAATTGCCCAGACTCCTAATAGCCACATTTCTGGGAGGACAGTAGTAGGGAGTCAGAGGAAAGCTGTATAATCCCTGCCATGAAAACAAAGGGAGAAAATGTTTTTAATCATAATAAATATTCAAGATCTACATGAGTATGATTGCAATCTTCTCTTAAGGAACACGATTCTTGGGCTTTGTGACAACTCTTTCCCTCCCTGCTTAAAGACTGCTCAGTTTTCCATATTCACCACTGTGGTCCAGTTTGTTGAAGTTCTTAGCATTCTGATTAACCAGGTGTAATCAAAATGTTATTTTACTTATTTTTTTGTTTATTTCATCTTGACATCTTGAGAAATGTCCACACAGAGCTGTTTCATTCAACTTATGCTCATTTATTGGATGAAAATTCAGAACAGAGGTTATTTATGGCAAGTTTGAAGTAAAAGAAAATATCTCCTAAAGATTATTTTCTAAAATTCCCATTTTTAATAAAGATAACTGAAGAAAATATGAACCCATCTTTGTAACTTTATTGTATCCTCCTGAAATCCCAACATCCAGTTTAGTTACAATTCAAATCTGTGAAATGGAAATAACACATTTCTTCTGTTTTCTATTTAGCCATGATTATTCCTCAGTCCTTGCTGGCTGCCTTTGTCACTGCCAACCAGGGGGTGCTATTCACTCAGCTATGACAGTTTCCTTGGCTGGATGGTTGAAGTTATTTTGCTCAGATAAACCTAACAGATTCTAGTGGATATCAGCTGTTCCTTCTTGAGTCGATCAGACTGAATCCTGATTTCCTTTGTTGCCAGTGCAAACACCAGAAGGAGATGACATGTTATTCTGTTAGTCAGGGCAATGAATTAGAAGAGAACACCAAATTCTACATTTCCTGGGCGTAAGCCGATAAGTGTAGCATGGATTCTAGGATCCCCTGGAAAGGTTAGATAGAGGGGGAGCTATATCACTCATCGTGGAAAAGAGCAAGGCAGCATTAGTAAAGAGAAATAATAAAAAAAGTGGAAATGCAGGGCATTTCTTCTGTGATAAAGGCAGTTAGCTCTTTCTATCTATGTGATACATAACTTAGATCTGTAGTTGGACAGATCCTATATTCCAGAACACTGGTGTCTTGGAATGCAGAGCTTTAGCCCTCCCCCCTTCAAGTTAATAGCTTTTATTTAGGACCTTTTATCCTTCTCTTTGTGTTGGGGGACAGAAAAGAGAGAGGGCCTCTGAAAATGTGTTCTTGCACAGGATCCAGTGCATTTCTGAAGAGGGTGGTGGTGGAGAGGGTGAACAGAGGCACTGGACATGGCCAGAGCACAAGGACTGTGCCCTCAGTGCACACATTCCAAAGTGGATGTGGGACAGAGAACAGACCATAGAGCTTTACTGGCCTTATGTCCAGTGGAGTTTGTCCTTTCCTCCCACTGGGGACCACACTGTGCAAACATACCTTGTCTGTAGTGGAGACTACCTTGTGATAGGCAGAATTAGGAATTAGAAGACGCTTGCTTTCTGCAAGTTGCCATTTCACTTTTTGCACGCTTTTCTTCCTTTTGGTACCCTTTGTCTCACCCTTCTTTAGAGCCTAAGACCTTTATGCTGCCTTTCTGGGCAGCTTCTATCCTCTGGATGCTTTTTGAATTTTTTTCCTAGTCAGTGTCCCACCTGAGGAGAGTGATGAAGTTGGTCCCTGTTCAGCTGAAAGTGCCATCACCAATTGCAGCGGAGGAAGCTGGGTACAAGTAAAACAGAAAAACCAGCCCACATTGGTATGTTGGTATCTGTGGAGCACTAATAACCAAGAGATTAATACATGGGAGGGAACTGGCAGCCAGAAAGTGATTCTTTCAGGTCCCTGGAGTCCATATTAGATAAAGAAGCCACACTTAAGTGTTAGTGAGTCAACCATTTGAATCATTCTGAGTCCCCAAAATTTTAACTTCTATTTCAGATGCATGTATTATTACCAGCTCCAAGTCGTTGTTGATATGCTGTAGAAGTCATTGGTTGGCCTTCATTTTCCTTTAGCATCTTTTTTCGTTAAAACTTCCTTGAATTAGTATTGCCAACACAATATTCACAGTGAGCTGCCTGCTTGCCTGCTTCCTCTCTCTCTCTCTCCCTCAGCACCAACTGCTCTGACCAACTTTCTCCATTCTGCTCCGCACTTCCTGCGCCATCTTTTCCTATTCCACCCTTCCTGCTCCACCCTTTCCTATTCCACCCTTCCTGCTCCACCCTTTCCTATTCCACCCTTCCTGCTTCACTCTTTTCTGTTCCACCTGTTCAGCAAGCTCCCCTCCCCACCAAGGCTTCATGTAACTTAGGCTTCCATGTGACTTTAGCAGGTTACAAGGGCCTATTAACGGATGGGAAGATCTTCAAATTTACATTACCATTGCAGTGCTGTGGCCTGTTCTCTTATGGACTTTTTAGGAAGTTGAAGAAGGAACTTGTTCCATCCAATTCACTCCTTTGACCAGGCATGGTCAATATTGAAGTGGAATTTGACTGGAACCAATGAGTCATTCATGCAGAAACAACAAAAATTGTTATCCATACAAGGTATTGCCTCTTTCACATCTAGGCATTTTATTTTCAGAAAGGGGAAGAAAAGGACTTTTATGTGAGGGACTAAAATAACAGTAGTGGAAGGAAGATTTTTGGGCAAGGGGGCTTTTTACTTATTTCTCACCATTGTGGGACTGGCTATCATCTATGCATGAGACCAATCCTACTACTGTTGAGCCACTTTGTGAAATGGACTCCTTGGAAGAAACTATCTTAGCCCTTCCTTTTGCCTGGGTTTTGCAGGAGTTGGGGGAGGTATGCCTGGGAATATCTATTTGCAAACACAGAGGAACTAAGACTCTAACTTCTAATTATGGCTTCTCTGGGGAACTCAGAAATTTGCACAAATCCCCATACAATTCTACTGAGGTTTTTGGGTGTTCTCATTCCTGTTAATAGATTAAAAAAAACAACTTGGGCAAATAGATTTTGAAGAACATTTGTGGCCAGTTTCTTGGTGTTGAGTCAGTCATGTCTGATTCTTTGTGATTCCATTCGGAGCTTTCTTGGCAAAGATGTGGTTTGTTGTTTCCTTCTTCAGCTCATTTTACAGATGAGAAAACTGAGGCAAACAGGGTGAAATGACTTGCCCAGGGTCACACAGCTAGTAAGCATCTGAGGCCAGGTTTGAACTCATGAAGATGAGTCTTCCTGATTCTAAGCCCAGTGCTCTATCCACTGCATTACTGGTCCACACATATTTAGCTACTAAAAACTTCACTTTTTAAAGCCCCAAACTAAAATAAATAAAAAACAAACCTACCCCCAACTCCTTCTCCATCTCCCTGCCTCCTTTTCTCCTACCTCTAGTTCCATCCTTCCTGGTTTCTAAAGAGAGCCACTCTACTTAAACTATAAAGGATGGGATAGAGCTTGAACTTGAGAGGGTCCTGATGGTACTTCCATTCCTTTAACAGACAGAAGCAGATGAGTTTAGCACCTATGTATTATTCATCTATCTATCTACTTATCTATCTATCTATCTATCTATCTATCTATCTATCTATTTATTTATTTGATTGGACCCAAGTTTTCCTGACACTGAGCCCAGTTTTCTATAGCAAGAGTATGCTTCCTTTCCTGGGATACTTTGGGTGAATTCCATTGACCATCACCATTCTGTTACCTGTTCCAGCAGGCGCCTGCCCAGAAGTGAGCTTGTAGTTTCCTAGAAGTCTTTATACTCTCCTCCAGAGTGGTGTTTTGGAGGTCTTTCCCTGAATGGGACCTTATATCACTGTTCCACCATCCCCAACCTCATTCATAGACGAAAGAATGATTTTTATGCCCCAGGTGTGTTTTGTAGAATTTAATTAATGCATTGGAATTACTGGTGATAGCTTGGGGACATCCAATCTATATCTCACAGTATTGTGCCAGTTTACAATACAGGTTAGATTGGTCTAGATGGTGTACAATTAAAAAAATAGTCTCATGTTGCAATATTTTATAGTAAAGGTTCTGTGCGGAAAATTGCATATGACATGATTTCATTGTACCTTTGCTCTCCATAGCCAAATGGTTTGTCACATAAATTCTTTGATAGTTACTTTTCCTGTGAAACTCTAATGACTTCTAAGTAGTGGAATAGCTACCATGATCTGTTGATTCACCATTGTACTCAGAACATCTGTAGTTTTCTGTACTTAAGTCCAATGTACAAGTGACAAGAAAACTGAAGGTATTAGAGGATACCATTTGCAGAACAGGTTATATATCACTAATCTCAGATCACTGTTTCACATCCAATCAATCAGCAGGTGTTTATTGAGTGGTTGTTGTGTGTCCCACTTCTTCTTACACCTTGGTCATCAATCATTCTCTCTGTCAGAGGCTGAAGATGCTGGGAAGGAAGGAATAGCTGTGTATCCAAGGCTGTGAGGGCACAGAGCTTCCAGCTATTCCCCAGGCCTATTTTACAAGGTTAGAAAGTAGCCTCAGGGCTGGTGTCCTATAGTGAAAGAAGGAATCACAGCTGGGAAGTTGGCAGCATGGTAGAGCATGGTTGAAGAGTTTGAATGGCTGAGAGGGCATTTGTATTTGGTTCTTCAGAGTTCATGATTCATGGTGTTTGTGTCGAGAAAAGGGGAGAGGGAGAGGGAGAGAGAGAGAGAGAGAGAGAGAGAGAGAGAGAGAGAGAGAGAGAGAGAGAGAGAGAGAGAGAGAACAAGATTCTGATAGCACAAGGTAACCTAAGACATAGGCTCTTTATATACATCTGGTATACATCTTTCTATCTGCATACAAATATGACCAAGTATCTCCCTTCCTTTTCTGAAATTCCTATCTTCAAATGATAGTGATGAAATACCACTTGTGCTGCATGGTAGATTACCATTTGTGAAAAGACACAGAAATGAGAAATGAAATATTGTGCATGAGGAACAGATAATAGGCTATTTTGACCAGATAGTAAGCATATGAAAGGGGGTAATATGAAATGACTGGAAAGGCAGATAGGGGTCAGATAATCCTACAGATTATAAGGAGCCATTGAAAATTTTTCAGTATGTGGAGAGTGACTGTAAGATCTTTGTTTAGGCTTATCAGTTTGACAGTTGTGTAGAGGATAAGTTGGTGAGGGTTTGGGGGTTTTGGGTAAGGATATCAATTAGGAGGCTATTGTAATAGACCAGTGAGAAGTAAAGAGCACCTGTACTAAGTTGGTGGCTGTCTAAGTGAAGAGGAGATAGATGTGAAAAATATTTCAGATGTAGAATAGATAAGATTGACTGACCTATATATGGGGGGAGGGGAAGGAGTAGGAGTTTGTGAGGGAAAGTGGAGTTGAGGAGGACTCCAAAGTAGTGTACCTAGGTGACTGGAAGGATGGTGATGCCCTAGGCAAAAATAGTGAAGTTAGGAAAAGGGGTTGGTTTTGAGAAGCATATGAGTCCTATTTTGATCCTCTTGAGTTTGAGATATCTGTGGGGCATCCAGGTGTATAAGTTTAGTGATTGTCAATACTCGATCCTATTTACATAATCCTGAAATTTCTGAGTAATGACTAAATTTTAGGGCCCCAAACTTCTAATATACTTTTTTATTGGTCTTTAAATATTTCCAGTTAGAATTTGGGGAAGATCATTAAAAATCAATATAGACATGCTCAGGAGACAACAATAACATGGTGTTCCATGATTAATGTGATGGTATATCACTGAGAGATCACCATTAAATGGACTTTTGTAGCAGCAAGCAGTTTGAGATCATTGAAAGCCCTTAATATTGGATGAAGGCATAGATGGCATGATGATCATATCTGTAACAGGTTGGTATCAAACTAGGAAGAATGTAATAGGCACACCAGTTAGCTGTTCAGGTATAGGTTGGTTGAAATTATCCTTTCAGATTTGATATTCCATGAAACACTGAGAGGTTAGTTATCTGTGTATCTTTTTAATATCCCTGTTTAGACTATATGTTTCTTAAAAACAAAGACCATATATGAGCATTATATATCATATAGCACCATTACTTTATTGTATACCATCATTATATTTCCTATACTATCTAGCAGTGTGCTTTGCACATAATAGATGCTCAGAAATATTTGTTGAATAATTAGATGAATATTTAAGGTAGCAGAGTACAGGATATTATTGGCAGGGGAATATTAGAGTCAGAGAGATTAGTTAAGAATTTGTACCAATAGTGGCCTGAGGTAATGAGGGTCTAGATCAGGATCCTACTTCATAAACCACAGATCTTGAGTTGAAAAGGACTCCAGAGGTCCCTCATTTTACAGATGAGAAAACTGAGACCCAGAGAGCTTACTTGACTTGTTCATGGTCTCATAGATAGGATAGTAGCAGTGATAGTGGAGAGGAAAGAATAGACAGTTTATGTAAGACATTTTATAGGAAAAACTGATAGGAGTTGGTGGTCGACTGGATATGGGAAAGGGAGAGGGATCAGTCAGAGATGACTAAATTTTCTAGTCTAGTTGATGGGAAAAATGGTGGCACTATTGACAGAAAATTTGGGAAAAGGAGCTGATTTTGGGATGAAGAACATAAATTTGACTTTGAATGTATTTGATTTTGAGATGATAGTGAGGCATCTAAGTGAAGAAATCCTGAAACAGTGATATGAGAGTCAGGTTTATTTAGGAGGACAGAACTAGAGATATAGATATAGAACTCATTACTGCAGGGATGGTCATTGAAACAATGAGTATACATAATTGTAGGGAGCCAAGGACTGATTTTCATTCTTCTTTGGATCTAGACCAATTTAATTCAGCAAACTTTCATTAAGCATCTTTTATTTGTAAAGTACTATGCTAGGAACTGTGACTATAAAATAATGTAATACAATGTGTACGTAGAAGTGCAACGATGAGGTAGAGTGGGATGAAAGTAAAGGAGAGATCCATTATGTTCTATGAAAATCTGGAGGGAAAGAACACTTTTAGCTGGAGATTAGGGGAGGATTGTTATGACAAGCAAAGTGGGACTTTTTGCTGATTTTTTCTTTTGGAGTGCTTCTCAGCACTAAGGCAATCAAGTGCCTTTGATTGAGTCTTACCTTTGTTTGAATCAAGAGTCCTTGATTGGAAACAGTATATCTGAGGTTAGCTTTTTGCTTTGGGGCTCACTCATTGGAAGAGTATTCATGTGATTTGGCCAGATGAGACTCCGGGTAGTCATTAAGGAGCCCCCAGCTTTGAAAACCCAGATGTTGGTGCTTCTCTCTCTGGTAACTATGTATGTATTGCTATGGTTGGACAGTTAGAAGCCTGACTGTTGATTTGTGTTATTTTCTGTGTTTGTAATTTCTGTTTGTACTTGGTCTGAAGTTCAGGGTGCTGACTTTTTCCCCTGAACTAAGCGAATGACATATGTATGTTTAATTAAAGTAAGATTGTTAACCCTTTAGAGTTGCTTTCCTTTAGAAAAGCAGATCAAAAAACCTGTGCTATCAGCCCTCCTGTATGCTGGTGTTATTGGCCTTACACCTCCGCAGTAACTGCAAGTAACATTGTTGTTACAAGGATATATGAAAAAGGTAGCAACTGAAAGAAAATAATCCTTTTGAAAGGTTGGGATGAGGAAGAAATAGGATTTTAGGCATGGCAATGGCTTATCCAGTGCATGGAAGTGGAAGATGGTGAGCAAGGTTTGAGGAACATCTGGTAATAGAATCTGGCTAGAGCCTACGAGATGTAAAGGACAAGATATAAAAAATGTTCCTCAAGACTATGTCCAGAGAATAACCTATATAATTCAGGTAAATGAAATCTACCTTTCATTTTCCATGCCATTAACAGCCAAAGGGATCTTTATCTTCAGTTAGACAGATGCAGTTTGGTCACACTCTTTTGGTTGTCAGATGCTTCAAACTTAGCATTGGAATTAGTTAAAAAAAGTAGAAACCAATTTTGGCTCAAGTCACAGCAAAGGAGACCTGAATGGATAATTTCATTGAACACTTTTCATATTCTTCACTACTCACTTCATATCTGTAATGAGCAAAGAGATGCATTTTCCTTTATACTGGTAAAGAAACTAAATTAAAATTATGGAAAGGGATAGGTAAAATATAAATTTATTTGGCTTCATTTTAACTCATTCTTTCTACTCCCATTTTACTGAATATTTATTGCTTTCTGTCAGTTCAGTTCTCTTGTATTTCAGCTTTGAGATATTACCATATAATTCCAGGTATTTTCAGTCAAAAGCATTTTAAAGACCTTGTCATTGCCTAAATCTTCTGTTGCTGGGATCTTCAAGATTCCAGTACTAAATTCTAGTGATTACAAATACATACCTTCCTATAAGGCATGGATTTGAAAATATTTTAGATAAAAAATAAAAATTCATATGATCTAATAAATGTTATCTATCTATCTCTGTGTGTGCATGTGTGTATGCGTATACTCTTTTAAAAAGTTATTTATTTAATTTATTTAATATTTTTCGTTTTCAGCATTGATTTTCACAAGAGTTTGAATTACAAATTTTCTCCCCATTCCTACCCTACCCCCCACTCCAAGATGGCATATAATCTGGTTGCCCCATTCCCCAGTCAGCCCTCCCTTCTGTCATCCCACTCCCCACCATCTCCTTTTCCCTCACTTTCTTGTAGGGCAAGATAGATTTCTATGCCCTATTGCCTGTATATCTTATTTCCTAGTTGCATGCAAAAACTTTTTTTTCGAACATCCGTTTTTAAAACTTTGAGTTCCAAATTCTCTCCCCTCTTCCCTCCCCACCCACCCTCCCTAAGAAGGCAAGCAATTCAACATAGGCCACATGTGTATCATTATGTAAAACCCTTTCACAGTACTCATGTTGTGAAAGACTATATTTTGCTCCTTCCTATCCTATCCCCCTTTATTCAGTTTTCTCCCTCGACGCTGTCCCTTTTTGAAAGTGTTTGTTTTTGATTACCTCCTCCCCCTATTTGCCCTCCCTTCTATAGTCCTCCCTTTTTTTATCTCCTTCCTTCTTCCTTCCTGTGGGGTAAGATACGCAATTGAGTGTGTATGTTATTTTCTCCTCAGGTCAAATCCGATGAGAGCAAGATTCACTCATTCCCCCTCACCTGCCCCCTCTTCCCTTCCTATAGAACTGCTTTTTCTTGCCACTTTTATGTGAGATAATTTACCCCATTCTATCTCTCCCTTTCTCCCTCTCTCAATGTATTCCTCTCTCATTCCTTAATTTTATTTTATTTTTTTAGATATCATCCCTTCATATTCAACTCACCCTGTGCTCTCTGTCTATATATATATGTACATATATATAACATATATATGTACATATATATATTATATATATGTATGTATGTATGTATGTATGTATGTATGTATATTCCCTCCAGCTACCCTAATACTGAAGTCTCATGTATTATACACGTCATCTTTCCATGTAGGAATGTAAACAAAACAGTTCAACTTTAGTAAGTCCCTTATGATTTCTCTTTCTTGTTTACCTTTTCATGCTTCTCTTGATTCTTGTGTTTCAAAGTCAAATTTTCTATTCAGCTGTGGTCTTTTCACTGAGAAGGCTTGAAAGTCCTCTGTTTTATTGAAAATCCATATTTTGCCTTGGAGCATGATACTCAGTTTTGCTGGGTAGATTATTCTTGGTTTTAATCCTAGCTCCATTGACCTCCGGAATATCATATTCCAAGCCCTTTGATCCCTAAATGTAGAAGCTGCTAGATCTTGTGTTATCCTGATTGTGTTTCCACAATACTCAAATTGTTTCTTTCTGGCTGCTTGAATTATTTTCTCCTTGATCTGGGAGCTCTGGAATTTGGTGACAGTATTCCTAGGAGTTTTCTTTTTGGGATCTTTTTCAGGAGGCGATTTGTGGATTCTTTCAATTTCTATTTTACCCTCCGGCTCTAGAATATCAGGGCAATTCTCCTTGATAATTTCTTGAAAGATGGTATCTAGGCTCTTTTTTTGATCATGGCTTTCAGGTAGTCCAATAATTTTTAAATTATCTCTCCCGGATCTATTTTCTAGGTCAGTGGTTTTTCCAATGAGATATTTCACATTGTCCTCCACTTTTTCATTCCTTTGGTTCTGTTTTATAATATCTTGATTTCTCATAAAGTCACTAGCTTCCACTTGCTCCAATCTCATTTTTAAGGTAGTGTTTTCTTCAGTGGTCTTTTGGACCTCCTTTTCCATTTGGCTAATTCAGCCTTTCAAGGCATCCTTGTCCTCATTGGCTTTTTGGAGCTCTTTTGCCATTTGAGTTAGTCTATTTTTTAAGGTGTTATTTTCTTCAGTATTTTTTGGGTCTCCTTTAGCCAGTAATTGACTTGTTTTTCATGGTTTTCTTGCATCACTCTCATTTCTCTTCCCAATTTTTCCTCTACTTCTCTAACTTGCTTTTCCAAATCCTTTTTGAGCTCTTCCATGGCCTGAGACCAGTTCATGCTTTTCTTGGAGGTTTCTGTTGTAGGTTCTTTGACTTTGTTGACTTCTTCTGTCTGTATGTTTTGGTCTTCTTTGTCACCAAAGAAAGATTCCAAAGTCTGAATCTGAGTCCGTTTCCGCTGCCTGGCCACGTTCCCAGCCAACTTACTTGACCCTTGAGTTTTTCATCGGGGTATGACTGCTTGTATGGTATAGAGTACTTTGTCCCAAGCTTGAGGGGCTGTGCTGTTGTTTTCAGAGTTATTTCTACACAGCAAGCTCTGCCACACCAGTGCTACTCCTACCCCAAGAACTGCCAACTCAGACTGGACTCAGATCTAAGCTGGCTCTGCACTCCCGCTCAGATCTGCCACTTAATTCCTCCCACCAGGTGGGCCTGGGGCCGGAAGCAACTGCAGCTGTAGCTCTGTAAGCAGCCTCAGAGCTGCACCACTTCTGCTGCCCCCTGGGCAGTGGCTGAATTATGAACTCCTTTCACTCTGTCCCAGAAGCTTTTCCCACTAACCTTCTCTGTTGTCTTTGGTGTTTGTGGGTTGAGAAGGCTGGTAACTGCCACAGCTCACTGATTCAGGGCACTAGGGCCTGTTCCTCCCGGCTCCTGGTCTGGTTGGTCTGGCGCGGCTCATGCTGGGCTCTGCTCCGCTCCCAGTTCCGTGCGATAGACCTTACTCCATGACCATCCAGGCTGTCATGGGCTGGAGCCCTGCTTCCCTCTGCTATTTTGTGGGTTCTGCAGTTCTAGAATTTGTTCAGAGCCATTTTTTATAGGTGTTTGGAGGGACCTGGGTGGGAGCTCACACAAGTCCCTGCTTTCCAGCCTCCATCTTGGTGCTGCCCCTGCATATACTCTTAAAATACTAATTTACTTTGTTCCAAACTGGACAAATCCCCCAAGAGATCATATGGAGTAAAACATAAATAGAGGATTGTTTGTGAAATTGAATTTCTTTTTCATGTAACTTGTTTTTTATGGGTATATAATAATAAATTTTACACATAACTTTCAAAGCTGTCCACATTGTCTGTACTTCCTTTTGAGTTTGCTTCTGTTTTCTTCTGTACATTATAAAAATGTGTCAATGACCATCTTTTTTTTTTCTTTTGGCAGCACCATTGCTACCCTACCTTTCTCCTCACCCCCAAATCCTCTTACCCAAATTAAAAATAAAAGGAAAAAAATTCCTTTCTAGCTAATAAGCCTAGTAAAGAAGAAAAAAAAACTACACAGTGTCCATATTCTGAAAAGCGTATCTCTTTCTGCATCTTGAGTATGTAATTTTTTTATCATGAAATGCATAACAGGCTTCATCATACTTCCTCTAGAGTTGTTGTTGATCATTGCTGTATGTTCAGAGTTCTTAAGTCTTTCAAAATACTATTTATTTATAATGTAATCATCTAAATCAGGGATAATACTTTTTTGAATCAATTATTATGAAATCTTTGGTTGCTTTCCCAGAATAATGTTTTTACAAGCATAAAGTAAAATACATAGGATTATAGAGAAAACCAACTGTTTTGCAATACATTCATTGAATCAAAATAAAAAAGTTCACAGAATACAGGATATGAACCTCTGGTCTATTTTTTTCTTCTAGTTCTGCTCACTTTGATCTGTATCAATTGCTGTACAACTTTCTGGTTTTTCTAAACCCACCCTTTTTATATTTCTCATAGTGAAATAATCATATACCATAATTTATTCAGCCATTACTCAATAGATGGGCATGCCCCTAGTTTCCAGTTTTTTTTCCTTTTTTAAAAATCCCTACCTTCAAAATTAACCCCCTGAAATTGTAGTGTGTTTTGGTTTTGACTTTACTGTCCTTGGCATTATTCTCTTTCTTAACCTTCCTTATTCCTTCCTGGTGTCTTTCCCTGTTGAGTTTGAGTTTGATGTATTTTTATAATGATCTCTCTCTCTCTCTCTCTCTCTTTTTCATTTTCATTCAAGAATGAGGTTCACCTGATGCCTGCTTCTCCCCAACCTTTCTTCCATGGGTATATACTTTTCTTCTGACACATTGCAATTATGAGAAATAGCAAATTATACTTCTTCCTATTCTTTATATTAGTATCTTTCTTCTGCTCTTCTTTTTTTTCCTTCCTTAAAACCTTCAGAAAAGGAGAAATCCATCTCCAGGTCCTCTGTGTTTTTTCAATTCCTTTAATACCCTTTGAAGACATTAAAGATCCTGAAAGGTAGGGATTAAAAAAAAAGAAAAAAGGAAAAAACCCCTTGAAGCTAAGGGCATGCCCATCTATTGGTTAATGGCTAAACAAATTGCAGCATATGAATACAATTGATTATTGCCCTGTAAGAAATATAGAAGGGATGATTTTTATAAAAAACCAGAAAATCTTACATACAGAGTAAAGTGAGCAGAGCAAGAAGAATAAAAATAGACCAGAGGTTCTTCCTGAGGTTTGTGAACTTCCCTTCCTCCTATTAGAATGTCAATACTAAATCATAATATAGTCCCCTTCAATTGCTCAAATAAAATTAGCTTTTGAGGTGTCTCTTGACTCTTGGGTTTTCATTTCAAAGTTTCAGTTCAGTTCTGGTGTTGTCATCAGGAGTGCTAAAGCATTCCCTTTTGTTCTATTAAAAGTGCATTTCCCTCTTCCACCCCTCCAATATTATTTACTTAGCTTTAAAGAATAAGTTATTATTCATTGTAAGCCTAGAACTTTGAATTTTGGAATACTGAATTTCAAGATATACTCATATGTAGTAAAAGCAACCATGTTTCGCGTGATCCTGACTGTGGTTTCTTTGTGTTTGAACTTCTTTTTGGGCAGGGACTGTCTTTTGACTCTTTTGGTATTCCTAGTGCTTAGCACAGTGCCTGGCACATAGTAGGCACTTTATAAATGTTTAATGAATGATTGATTGCAGTATTTTTTGTTTTGTTGTGGAAGCTCTGAATTGTAGCTGTGACACTCTTAGTACTTTTCCTTTGGAGGTTTCTTTCAAGCTGTGATCAGTAGATTCTTTCTATTATGTTTTTATTCTTTCTAGTCTCTACTTTGCCCTCTGGTTCTAATGATGTTTACAGTTTTCATACATGACATTTTGAAATAGAGCATACATGAGTTTTTTTAAAAATCATTTTAGGGAGGCTAGTAGTTGTTAAATTAATTCTCCTTGACTTAGTTTCTAGTTCAGTTGCTTGTTTTTGATAGATATCTAATGTTTTCTTCCATTTAAAAAAATTGATGTTTCTTGTAGTGTCATGGAGTCATTGATTTCTGTTTGATTAATTCTAATTTTTAGGAAGCCTATTAGGCAAGGCTTATAATTTTCTTTTTTAATTTATTTATTCTTTCAATCTTTTGTTTCTCAGAGCCTTTTTTTCATAGTATCGCTGAATCTATAATAATTGTTTATAGTGACTGGTGTCTTCTCTTATGTTTACTCCTATCACTAGTCTTGGTTCCTGAATTGATGCTTTGTGCCAGGTCCAGGTTCCACTACCTGCTGTGATTTTGGATGGGGTATTTTCTCACCATTCTTAAGTGTCTTATTGTATCTCTGATCTCACTTGTATGAATTCTTCTACCACCAGTGCAGGTTAAAATTCTTCAGTGACTTCTTGTCTGGTGTTATTATTACACATGTATATTTGTAAATCCATCATAGAGGATCTCAGTTCACTAGAAGCCTTCCTGGGTCTTGAGACCTCTGTTTGGCCTTTCCCCTTAAATTTCTCCTTCCTTTGATCCTCCGTCTTTATTTTGAGGTTTCCATCATTCTTCCATACTCAGGCTTGCAACCTGGGTATGAGCCACAGCTATTAACTCTTCCTTAACCTCAGCTCCCGGGGCCAATATCCAAACAATTGCCAGATCTTGTCTATTCTTCCTCTTCAACATCTTCAATACCCCCTAATTCTCTTGTCCACTTGACCAGTTTAGGCTCTTATCACTTCTTGCCTAGAATATTATAATAACTTCTTAATTAGGCTTCCTGATTTCAATTTCTCATGTTTCTCGTCTTCTACACCACTGCCAAATTGATATTCCTAAAGCACAGGTATGATCATGCTACTCCCCTCATAAAAAAGCTTCACTACTCCTGTTTCCTCTAGGATTATATAAAAGCTAGCCTATTGGTAGGTTAAAGCCGTTCGCAGTCTGACTGTAGTCTACCTTTTCAGACATTTCATATTCCTTCCTCTCATGAACTCTGTATTTTAGTCACACTGGCCTACCTGTTCCCTGGGAATGATATCTCTCAGCAGAGTGCCTTTGTACGTGCTGTTTTCCATGTCTAGAATGCACTGTCTACTGACCTTTGCCTTCTACCTAAGCCCTTTCCCAATTTCCCCCAGTTGCTCTAACTCTCCCCACCCCCCACACCCAAGTGACATTGTCTTTATTTTTACATTTGCTTACAGGTGTATTTGTAGAATGCAAACTCCATCGATGCAGAAACTGTTTGATTTGCCTCTCTGTTCCCTGAACCTAGTCCAGTACCCTGAACATAACTGACGTTTAATAAGTACTTACTGAATTGAATTTTACCATCCTGCTAACTCTCTTTTGGATGTTCTCCAGCTAAACTATCACCTTTTCTTCCTAAAACATGGCACCCGGAACTGAACGTGGTATTCTGTATATGGACCGACTAGGGAGAGTATCAAAGAATAATCACCTCTGTCATTCTAGAAACTCTGCTGTTGATATAGATTATATTACTTTTTTGGTCTGCCATCTCACACTGATCACTCATATTGACCTTGTGATCCTAGATACTTTTCAGATAAACCACCTAGTCTCCCATATCCCATTGTATACTTTTGAAGTCAAATTTTTTGAACCTGTGTAATATTTTACATTCATATCTAGTGCTACTGGCCCAATAGTCTACCTTGTTGAGATCTTTTTATCTCCCAAATCTCAAACAATGTATTGGCAACCTCTTCCTGATTTATCATCCATAAATTTCATATGTGTTATCTATGACCTCCTCTGTGTTGTTGGCAAAAATATTAAATGGGGAAGGCAAGGGAAAGGGAATAAGCGTTTATATAGCTAGTACCATGTTCTGGGCATTGTGCTAAGTGATTTTTACAAATATTACCTCATTTGATCTTCACAATAATCCTGCAAGGTAGTTGCCATTATTATCTCCATGTTACAGTTGAAGAAACTGAGGAAAACAGGGTTTAAGCAACTTGCCCAGTATCGCACAGCTAATACACGAGTAGAAGAATAGGTCCCAAAGGAAAATCTACTAGAGTCATTTTTTTTAAAGTTCCTATCAGCCATTAGTGATTACCCTTTGATTCCAGTCTTTCAATTACATCTGAATCCACCTAACTGTGCTATTGTGCTCTCCCTCTTTTCTTTTCAGCACTGATCTGGAGCTCTACTTTCTGTGTAAAGGAAACCTCTCTTGATCCTCCATGATAAGTGCCCTTCTGCAAACCTACTTTTTATTTATTTTCTTTATATTTATTCTGCATACATTTATATGTGTTATCTCTCCTGTTCGAATATTCTAATTTCCTTGATAGTAGGTGCTGTTTTATTCTGCATATTTATATACAAAGAGCTTGTATACCCCAATGTCTGGCATGTAACAGGTGCATGATAAATTAAGCTTATTGATTGATTGCCTAGTCCACATGACAGAGCCAGTAATGACAATCATTAAGTCTTTATTTTGTCTCTTTCTCATGTTGTTAACATCTTCATAGAACTTTAGTTCTTACTCTGCAACCATATATCTGACAAATAAATAGCTAGCATTTATATAGACCTTTAAAGTTTAAACAGCCCTTTATATATGTTATTTCATTTCATCCTCAACAACCTTGTGAGTCAGGTGCTATTATAATTCCCAACTGGAAGTTAAGGCTGAGAGAGGTTAAGTGACTTGCTTAGGGCCACACAGCTTTGCAGGATTTGAACTTCGATCTTCCTCCCTTCCCTGTCCACCTCATCATCTGACTACTCTGTTGCTTATACTTATTGTGAGCATTGCCAAGCAAGAAAACCAAACATCCCATGAAGTTACACTTTTTGTTTCCTTTGCTTGTATAGTAAGACAACACTACACCTCCTTTGCTTATCCTTCCAATGAAAAAACCTGTGACCTGTCCTTTCCATTTCTTTTCACTGATATCAAGAATGATAATGTGGATATAGTTAAATTCCCAGGGGGTTGAGTAGTAGAACAGTTTGCCCTTAGAAGAAGATTATACTTTGACCACCAACAGTTAAATTACTATTTGTAGATGGCCTAAGAATCCAGACACTTTTAGCAATTTTTAACTGTGCCCTTGCTGTGTCCTTCTCTACCACTCTGCCACCACCAGCCAAGGAAAGAGAAGGGAAGACCTCATAGTCATTTTGCATTTCTGTCTTTTTCATGGGTTGCTATCAGCCAGCCTTCTGGATATATTTATTCATAATGAAAGGAACTGGTGTATTGATTCTGGGTGTATGTAACCTTGGAGGTTCATCCTCCCTCCATTTTCATCTTTAAATGTTCTTGGGATGATGTGGCTTAATCATGGTTCATGCCAAGCTTTCTGCAAACTTGCTCTTCCTTCTGTTGCTTCTTGCTGCTTTGTTAATGGATTCGTCATGCTGACTTCTCTGGTCTGGAATCACGCCTGTGACAATTGCTTAACAAATTGTTTTCTTTAAAAACAAGTTCATTGATGCCTTTTAATTATATATGTAATTTCTTTCTATACATTCCCTTTGTACTCCATTCTCGAAACATGTAATAAAGCAAAACAGGTAAAAAACTAGGCATTATGGTGACCATGTCTGACAGTATATGTATTATTTTGTCCTGGTAACTTGTTTTCCTAATATTTCTTCTATTACAAACATTACTTTCTCTCTCCTCACCCCACCTCCTTCCAGTTCATGTCTTCATCACTTCCTTCCTTGATTATTACGATAGCATTCTATTTTGCTGCAAGTCTCTCCCTTCTCCCATTGGCCACACAGTTGCCAAAATGATTTTCTTAAAAAGCGCGTGTCTGAGTGTGTTACTTCTCTGCTTGATAAACTACAGTGGCTCCTTCTAGGATCAGATACAAACTCCTCTTTTTGGCACTTAAGGCCCTTCACAACCTTAATCCAACTTAACCTTTCAGTCTTATTATGAATTATTCCTCTGCCTACATTCTGCAGTCTAGCCAAATTGGCCTTCTTGCTGTTGCTCATGCAGTATTCCAGGTGAATCACTTTGTAATCTTTGAAGTGCTATATAATATTATCTCTATTCCATCCCCATGCCTGGAATACACTTCCTCCTTGACTTCATCTCCTAGCTTCCTTCAGAACTCAGCTCAAATGCCACATCTAGCATGATGCCTGTCCTTGATCTACATACCTGCCCTTCCTACCTTCTGTACAGAAATTACCTTGTATTTATTTTGTACTTTGTAGTTACTGATGTTCATTGTTCTGTGAGAGCCAGCATGTTTAGAATACAGGCTGAGGCCAGGAAGACCTTAGTTCAAGTCCTACCTAAGGCATATATTTGGTATGTGAGCCTGGGCAAGCTGGGTGGCACATTAGATAATGTGCTGAACTTAGAAGCAGGAAGATCCAAATTTGATACTTACTAGTTATATGATGTTGGTCATGTAAACTCTCTGAACCTCAGTTTTCTCAACTGTAAAATGAGGAGGTTGGATCTGATATCCTCTAAGGTCTCTTTCAACTATAAATATTTGATTCTATGACTTATCCTTTCAATACTCTAGGGAGCTTTCTAAAACTACAGCTAGGTACCAATTAGTGAAGTAATGAATGCCATAAAGTGGTGGCATTATTTGGATTTTCATTGTGTATTTCCTTTGGGCTAGAACCAATTGGCATATGATGTGACCGCTTCATAGGATTGATTTTTTTGCACTAATTGAAACCTAGTTCTATAAATTACAGAAGAAGTGATGACCTGTGTTGCTATAAGGTGCTTCTTCATAAGGGAATTTCCTATACACCAATGAAATCACATGCCTTACCCTCTTGTACTTATACGTATACATGCCATTTTCCCAAGTAGAAAAGGGCTATCGATCCTAGTCAAGTGTAAGAGGTGAATGAATTGTTTGTACTTTACCTTGACTCCTGTCCATGCCCAATTGGTTCAGGAGGAATTTACCCTTCTTAAGCTCCAGTAGGAAGACAGTTCATTACTTTTCCTTTTATCCTTTAAATACACTCAGTAAATAATCAAAAATTCTTTCCTGAAAACTTTTCATTATGCCTAATAGAACAGAGTTCCCCCTTAAAGATCAGACCTAACAGGTAGCCAGTGGTGGATATGAAGAGCCCATAATGTAGTCGATTAGGAGCACAGGTGGAAATGATAACATGAATTACCTGGTTTGGGATCTAGGAAAAATGTTGATAGAGGAACAAGTGTAAGAAAGTTATAACTAGGATTATAACCAGAACACTTGAGCCATAAATTATTGAGTTATGGGGAAGAGGTGGAATGTCTGTAAAACAGATAATTCAGGATATAATTTTGAACAGAAATTTTTTTTGCTCGAAGTTAGCTCCTGTAGTTGCTAGTTAGCATTGCGTAATGGTTCCCCAATTGTCAAGTGATTTAAGTGGTTATTTTAGAATTTCTATTTTGCCAGTGCTTATCATTCTATGCCTGCTGAAAAACAAACAAAAAGAGTAATCAATTGAGAACATTTTAATGAGACAAACCAGTCAGTAGCTGTTGGTGACTTGCATCCAAGTATTTGTTCAAATTCAGGGAGGCTATGCATGGGTGTTTGTTAGAGAGAGTGGGGTGGTGCTGGGGGCTAATGATTGAGGAAAGGAAAAAAATACAGATTTTCTGGTAACTTTTCAGCTATAGAAAAGGGTCACTTATGGGGAGGGTTTATTCTAGAATGTACTTTGAACAGATGGCTTGCATAACTTGTTTTCAATCCCTGACCAAAAAGGATTTGGGAACAAAATGATAATTCAGCCATTACATTAGTTGGAACTTCTCAAGTATTGTGGATGATCTGAATGTTAAGCTATAAGCACATATGCATACTAAACTGTGGTAGTCACGTTGTCTTTCCCCTAAGCACTGTACTACTCTACAGAATATGGTATTTGCTAGCATTCGCAGGGGGCAGCATGATTTTTCCCACTTGAAAGGTGAGGAAAAAATCACATCACATAGTTAAACAATCAGTCTAAAGTTACTCAGGTCAGCAGAAGAGTAAGGAGACCTCTGAGTGATTTCCATTGGGACCTTTTTAAAGGAGCCCAGAAACTGAGAAGTCATTTGCAATCCTGTGTATCACCCAGTTTTGACGTTATTCTTGTCTGGTTAGGTTACTGATTAAAACTATGTCATCGTCATCATTTTAGGTTTCCTGGCTTTAAAAGTGTCAGTACTCCACTGGTTACCACTAGATCAAAATGAACCATGGAGTGTTTAATTAAATCTTTCCCTTGGATTATAATGTGGTTTCAGTGTTTTATAATTGTGAGGGGCATAGTCTGTCCTATTGCCAGATTTAAAGAGAAAAAGTTAATTTTTCCATAACCTTGGCATTAGTTGAGAGAGAATGAGACAGTGGTCATCAAAAGAAAGAATTGGTTTTAAAATTATGCTGAAGAAAAGAGAACCTTAGGCTATATAAAATGAATGGTTTCATATTTAGAAATTCTACTTTAATTAACTGTAGGACAATGCACTAGTATTCTTGCTTTGAAACAAAGCTAAAACTGAAATCAGTTTGTTGCTTGCTCTCACTGTTCCTAGCCAGGCTGATAGGAATGTAGTGGTTCATCATATCGAGGGGGCTGGTTATTGATAACTTGTGGGGGAAACTTTGTAAAATGTGAACTAATCGACATTCATTGCTTTTTTTAAATCAAAGATCTTTAGGCTTGCCAGGAAAGGGAACAAAAATCCCTTTGGTTTTCAGGTCATTGGTAGATACATTGCTGACTCTTCTGCTTAGAGTCCAAAACAACTCCACCATTTAACGAGAAATTTTTCTATGATGTTCATTTAAAATGCCTTTTTGGGGGGAGGTAGGGTGAGAACGGGTAGGTGTAGGTGCGTAAAGCATTACTTAAGAACCACTTGCTCCTGCTCTGCATTCAGAGCACTTCAATAATACCTCGAGTGGGATGCCTCTGTTCAACTATATATTCCATCAAGCTACTCTATGCCTGACCCAGAATTCCGAACCCTAGGGACAAGTCTGGGAATTTCTTTGTCTATAAATGCAGTTATTCAAGCTGCAGTCACTCATTCTACACTCTGATAACTGTGATGGCTCACTGGTGTGTTGCCAAGTGTCTGCCTATGATTCGAAGGCACAGCTGGGAGTAGTCTCTCAGTTAGCATTGAGTTAAATTGGTCACCTCAGTGGGAGGGGAAGGATCTAATTAAGTTAGTAAGACAAATGCGCAAGGAAAATGACCAGAGGGCAAGAAAAATACCTATTCTTGTTTCTGAAGTTTCAACCATATAATGAGTAGAGGGGAGAGGCACATAAGGACAGAAGAATGATAGGTCTTCTAGGAAGGGAAATAATTTACATAGAAGGAATCCCGAGAGTTCAGAGAAGACTCTAATGTATGAAAGGGGTGCTTGGTATTTCTAGGTTTTAAATCTAGGTCAGAAGTTTAAAAAGCTGATCTCGAATTGGGGATTGGTATTTAGCTGAACTGCATTTGAGGTTTATGTGTGGGCCCCCTTTACAGTAATTTACAATTATATACATTTAGAATTGATGTGATTTATAGAAGGACATGGACAAGTTGCCTAGGATGGGCAGTCATGGGCTTACTGTGATCTTTAGCCAGAAAACTCACATTATTGGCACCACAGATCCTTTGGAATGTTGGCATACATAATTACAGCTGGAAGCAATGTCAGTCTAAATGATAGAATCCACTCACTCTCAGAGCTCTTTTTAAAAAGAAGACCCCTTACCCTCTGCTTTTCAAAAAATAGGCAATAAGGTACAAATGGAGAGACTCCCTCTCCCTTTTAATGTGTTCTCCAGCCCTAAGAGATTACCTAATTGAACCTAGGTCATTATGAATAGCTCTGGAATCTCATATACATATATACATATATATATATATATACACACACACGTGTGTGTGTGTGTGTGTGTGTGTGTATTTGGGCTGCGCTCATGATTTCATTGGTTTAGAGAGCATTTACATCATCAAACTCAGTCTCCGACTGCTCTGCAGTTTAAAGTCTTGAAGAGTTGCCTGGGGCACTGAAAGGTTGTAACTTGACTTTTCCAGGGTCTTTCTGCTGTCAAGGCCAGCTCAATATCCATATACCATGTTGTCTAATTTACTCTTTTTTTTTTTAAAGGCTGTATTATTATCCTTGGTCAACTGAAAGGCAGTTAGGTGATGGAATGGATGTAAAGACAGGAAGATCTGAATTTAAAAGCTGCCTTAGACATTTACTAGCTGTGGTCCCTGGGCAAGTCACTTAACCTTGTCTCAACCTCAGTTTCCTCATTCATAAAATGGAAATAATAATAGCACCTGCCTAACAAGGTTTTGGTGAAGATCACAGAATATACGGTAAGTGCTTTGCAAACCTGAAAATGTTATATAAATAGTAGTAGCTATTATTATTCTTATTAACTTATTACTATATAGACCAATTGATACTATTAAAATGTTTATCTTTTTTTCCTCTAAAAGGAAAACTTTTGGGGGGAGGAGAAAAAAGGTGACTTTAATAGCACCCATTTAACCAGATGGTAGAATGCTGAATTGAGCTAGTGACCTGAGTTGTCCTGTGAGGGCTGCATCTTGTTCAATCCCAGCATCATTTAAATGATACATTCATGATAGATAGATGGCCTGGGCGCCCCTGTGTTCTGCCACTGAGGTCATACAGCTTCTCTGAAGGCGTGTATGAATTTTCTGTGAGGTGGAAAAAAGTAATGTTTTAATGGCAAAAAGCAAGCATGTAAGGAACCTCCCCATGTGCACACACATGTTGTTTGGGCACATTGCCAGCCCTGGAGTGATTGATTAAAACAGACTTCCTTTTCAGCCATATTTCCAGCCATGCTGGGAAAGGGAGGAAGGGCACCTTTGAAAGAGGTGGAGCTGTGTATAATTATATCGTCCTTCTTCTGCTTAAAGCAAACTTACTTTAGAAAGACAAATGACTGCCTCTTCTGTAACAACTCTCAAAATCATCCTTAAAATACATTTGTACATTGTTACTCTGAAGCAGATTTCTGAAACTGGAAGATCGTCTATTAGTGGAACTTACTAACTTCCCCAGATAGCTCTGACTGGGGTTTTTTGGTTTGCTCTAAAATTGCTAACGATCTTGGAACGGGCTGGCAGTTATCAAAATCAAATCATCAAATGAAATAATATTTGTAAAGTGATTAGCACACTACCTGCTTAATAAATACTTGTTCCCTCCACCCCTCTACCCCCTTCAAGAGGTTTCGTTTGACATGTTTTAAGGTATCTACAACTGCTAGTGGCAGTACAATATTAATAATTCAGAGCTCAGTTTACAATTGAATTGTGAAAAATAATAATTTGTTAGTGTAGACAAGACTTTATTCATGGATTGTGTGTTAATATTGGGAAAGGCACTTATCCCTGCTTTGAAATGTAAAATTTGTGGAATTCAGACCTATTTAATACTCAAGGACAATCAGTTGCATTTTAATCAAGGTAAAACATCTTACTCAAATACTGATTAACCATGATAATGGAATTATAAAGAAGACTCCAGGTTGGGAATTTGCCAAATGTTTTCCCCAGTAGTCATTAGCTGGTGTTCTGGTGACGTATAAGAAAGTCCATACTTGGTCAAACCAATTGTCTTTCCAATCCGGTATTCTGTTTTGGACAATGATTCCATGGCATGTTGTTTCATGGGAAAGCAAGTAAAGCATGAGATATACCTTAAACAACTAATTAAACAAAGGTCCTTTTTAAATCTATCCTATAGTCCACAAGTCACAAAATAAAATTGGTATTGTTTCTTTCATATTCCTAATGTATATATGTATTAGGCCTACCCTGCCTAATGTTTTAAACTAGATCTACAAAAACAGAATGCTAGGCATTTTGTCAGGGCTATTAGTTCTACAGGAACTATGCTGTATAATACCTAGGTGCTCATTTTAATGATATGAGTATAAATTGGCTATAATGTACTAATGACATAGTGAAATGACTTAGGGTGGGGCCCTATCAAGTAGTACATGTTTCTATATGTCTAAGTATGTGGTTGTATTTTATACATACTTATACAAGTATTTGTTGTTTTCCTTGATTGAACTTAAGCTTTATGAGGTCAGGGAATGTTTCACTTTTGCTTTTGTGTTTCCAGAACATGGTATAGTGCTTGCCACACAGTAGGCATTTAATAAATGCTTATTGAAGCAAGTATAATGTTTATTGATGACAATAATATATGTTACATATACACAAAATTATAAATGCATCAATACTCAAGAGATTTGTGATTTCTTTAGTTTGAGTACCCCCCCCCCCCACCATGATGTAGATTATGGCTACTCTGTATCTTATTAGATGGTCTTCGAGGGCTTCTGAAAAATTTATCACCCTCAGCAAATATGGTGATAAGATCTCTACATGTCTACATAATATGTCTACATAATATGCACATCTTTATAAATATGAATTTGACCCCACACAATTAGAATACTCAACTACCTCTAGTTATTGCAAGTTACAGATTTGTACAAACATCATGAAGTTGTCTTTAAAAAAATTATGTCAATATTTGGACATCAAAATTGGGCAGAATTTCTCAGGGACATAATCCCTGTGGATTGACAATTTCAACTGAGCCATGTCATCTTTGAAGAAACCTTGATATGTTCTTTTTATTGCTGACAGCTTTACAGTAGAGTGTTTCTATTTTCCCTGGTGCCTGATAAATACTCATACTTTGCAACCTTGAATGCCTGCTACAGGTAGCTACTGTCATAACATTTTTGAAAAAGAAAAGATTTGTTTTCTCTGATAGTTCTGAAATTCTCTAAGAAAGAAGAGGATAGTATGTTGTCTGGAAATCTTAAAAAAACTCTTCATTTTACCTGATTCACTTCTAATCAGAAGACAGTATAATAAAGTTTGTAATTTCAAGAAAAAGAAATTTTTGTAAATTTTCAAGAAAAACAGGAACTTCACTGTTTGTTTTAGGTAAGGGAGAAAATAGTATGAGAAAATGTCATAAAATTTAAATACACACACCAACAACCCTGAGGAATATAAAGTGCAGTATTCATTTCCTAAAGGAGGTGATACTTATTTAAATAGGAATTTCTTAAACTTGTGTACATTGAAATATTGATAAGCTATGGCGGCACATCAGTGTTTTAATATTTAAAGATAAGTTGTCGGACTGGAATTTGTGACTATTAATAGTCAAACAGTTTTTAAAAGTGCAAGGAATAAAGGAAGCAAGTACATTAATTGGAGGGATGCTTTGACTATGTTTTTTAAAATTTATTTTGAGCTTTTGTATGTAATTGAGGGCTTGATTCTTGCCTGTCTCAATCTTGAGCCCTGAATTATAGAGGCTTTGCAGCTTTTCTGTATACAGCGTTATTAGCTTGATCTAGAACTGACCTGTCATCTTTTTGATCTTTCTAATCATAGATCTGCCACCTCTAAATGGTATCTGCCAAAAATTCTTTTTGAAATACTGGATGTGCTAGCTTACTGACATTCTGAATCTTCTCTAGTTATTTGGGGAGTGCTTCTCAACCTCTATTCAACTGTAGTATTAATAATATTCAGGACACTGTTTCCAAGTTAGAAATCATATAATAGATTCCATCCATTGTTTCCCTCCATATTTACTGATGGGAAAACCATAAACCAGAGGCTGTATCCTAAAGTGGACAGTAATGTAAATGACCTGAAATGATTCCATACAATGCCATTGTGTGAAAGTTAGTCTTGCAGAGACATTAAAGCACGTAAAGATGGCAATGTGGCTTAGTGCATAAAGAGAGCCTCAGTCAGGAAATATGGATTCATGACCTACCTCTGACATACTGGCTGCGTGAGCTGTTGCAAGTCACTGAACTTCTCAGTACCACGGGAAACTCTTTCATACCATAGGTTATAGAACAGTTGCTGATCTACATTGATAAAAATTTCTTTACTAGAAGTTCCTTTTATCAATGAAATCAGAGAACCAGTTTTTTTATAAAGTTTTCCTCTTAATAGTGGTATGTATGTGTGATGGCCACCAACTCCGGTATTTCTTGCCATTATCTGGAAGGAGGGAGGTTAAGCTAAAAAAATAGGAAGGTGGCAACTTTCATCAGTAGTTTTAAAGAAGGAATTCCCCTCTCTAAAAATTGTCTTTTAGGCTATACCTTGCATTTATACCTTGGCTTTAGAGTTATTTGTGTGATTATTTTGGAAGGAGAAAACAGGTGAGACTCTTCATAACAGCAATGCAGCTCTGGGACTTTGATTTCACTGGAAGGTTGTGTATTTCTGTATTGGTGTTCCTATCTATTTTGTATGTTCCCTGGAAAATCTTGTGGATTCAGTTGCATTGAAAGCTGCCTGAAGTCTCAGGGCCCACAATATACCAAAGGCTAAGACTAGGATGACTCATGTGTTCAGTGGCAGCTGTGGGTGATGACTGTGTGGAAGATCATAGACAGCTGTATCCTTAGCAACACTTTCTCAGCTTTCCTTATTCTTTCTGGTATCCCTGTGTAAGGCGAATCTGACTGACAATCAAGGGACTCTGATGATAATTTGAAGAACTATGGTAATAGATCATGACTTGCACAAGATCTTCATAAGTCTTTAGGTAGTTTTAAAAATGTAAAATGTGACTTCTTTTATCATTTCACAGCTAGGTTTTAGGCATAATCAAAACAATCTCCAGAAACAAGCAGATTATTTTCTCCTCACAGCTAATATGTATTTTCATTTTTGCTAGTCATGAGGCCTAGTTAACTTTCTTATTTACAGTCACCATTTTTGATTGTCACAGGATCTGAAATAATGTGGTTCTGTTTAATAATGAAATGCAATTTAACAAAATTGAATTTAGAAAAATCTCTAAAGATTATTTCTATCATGGCTACAATGGAATTGTGGCATAAAATGGGGGAAAAAGACTTTATACTGATCTTGTATTTCTAATGTTTATACATTTCTTACAGTGTTTGCCTGTAGACTGATTTCATTTAGTTGGTGGGCCTGAACACCCAAGCCAATTGACTATTTCACTGCATTTCATCTGATGGTATACTATGTGGCTACATTGTAAAGTGAACCATATTAACTCAATCTTATTCACCTCGACTTGAAAACCAATCAGAATAAAAGGGATACAATAGTTGCTAACTATTGCATTAAAGTAAAAGATGTCAGGAAAAATATCTTTAGGTTTTTGAGTAACTGAAGTCTTATGCCAATTTACTTTTTACACTGTATCATAAATAGTACATTCTAGAACTTGTTCACCTGTTCAACAGCTTTTTTTTCTTCTTGAGTATCAGGCATTCATTGGACAGGGTTTTAATAAAGAGACAACAAGAAAGGCAGGCATAGTGGCTATGGGACAGTAACTTATAGGACAGTAAGATAAAGTACGGTTTAGTAAGGAACTTACAGCTTAGTAAGATAATTATACAAATTTCTACACAAAATAGAAAATGGAAAAATGCTATAAAATCAATCTGAAAAGTATCTCAAAGATTAAAATGTGAACTACCTTGTTTTCCGTCTCTTCCTCTTCTTCCTCTTTCTCCTCCTCCTTTTCCTGCCCCTCCTAACCCCTAGTTCACCAATAATAAGAAAATTTATCTAATGTAAGGGGTGAGGTTAGGGAAAGAACCCTGTTCCTTTCTGTCATTCAATACACCGAATTTTATATGCTATATTTCAACTTAACAAGCATTTATCAAGGACCTGCTATGCATAAGACACTGTGCTAGGTGTTGGGGATAGACAAAACCAAAATGAGCCAGTTTGTTGACCAATTCCCTACATAGCATGGTAGCCTGACCTTTGTTATAGATACCCCACAGGTATTCAAGGATAAAGTTTCCACTATAGTCAAAATTTCGTCGGATTTCTACGGCTTCAACTCAGCAGTATGGCCAGGCATAGGAAGTCCCTCAAGGGAAACTCATCAACATATGTAAACGGTAAATTGCCCAGGAACATCTGCCCCTTTTAGCTGTACTGCCTCACTGTGCTTGAGTTCCTTCTCTTTAATGAGAGGTTTTTGTATACACAGTGTGATCAGAGGTAGAGTAGTTTCCAGATACTAGCAAGAGAAAACCTGGTCACCCCTGTGAAAATCTAGTGTTTTTTTTTTTTTCAAGGCTATTGACCACAGCTGCTGCCTTACTGCCTGCTTTCCTCTGCCTCGCCGGCAGCCCAGCTTCCCTGTTGTGCCAACAGCATCCTCCTTTTAAGATCCATCTTTCTTTCTCCTTCCCTGGGCAATGGTGGTAAGAGGGTGAACAGCCTTTCTGCTTACCCCCGTGGAAATGAATAATTCCTTCTAGAATGTCCTTCATCCATGTCTCTAAGTGTAGCTGGCGTGATGGATGACATTGCTTGAGCCCCTTCCTGTAAGGGTTTATTCCACATGACCCAGACTGCTTTGGTTAGCTGTTTTCTTCTAGGTCACCTGTACTCTATAATGAAGTCTTATATAGCTCAAAGCATTCTGTTCCCCCCCCCCTGCCAATTAATAATATTTTATTTTTCCCCCCAATTACATGTAAAGATAGTTTTCAACATTCATTTTTACAAGATTTTGAGCTCCACATTTTTCTCCCTTCCTTCCTTCCCTGCCTTCTCCCCAAGACAGCAAGCAATCTGATATAGGTTATACATGTATAGTCACATTAAATGTATTTCCGTATTCATCAGCTTGTGAAAGAAGAATCAGAACAAAAAGGAAAAATCACGAAAAAGAAAAAAACAAAAAACAAAAAAATGAAAATAGTATGCTTTGATCTGCATTCAAGACTCAATAGTTCTTTCTTTGGATGTGGATAGCATTTTCCATCACTAGTCTTTTGGAATTGTCTTGGATCATTATACTGCTGAGAAGAGCTAAGTCTGTCATAGTTGATCATCACACAGTGTTGCTGTTACTGTGTGTAGTGTTCTCCTGGTTCTGCTCACGTCACTCAGCATCAGTTCAAGTAAGTCTTTCCAGATCTTTTTTTGAAATTCATCTGCTCATCCTTTAGTATTCCATTACATTCATATACCACAACTTGTTCAGCCAATCCCCAATTGATGGGCATCCCCTCAATATCCAATTCTTTGCCACCATAAAAAGGCTGCTATGTTTTTGTGCATGTGGGTCCTTTCTCCTTTTTATGATCTCTTTGGGATATTGACCAAGTAGTGATATTACTGGATCAAAAGAGTATGCACAGTTTTATAGCCCTTTGGGCATAATTCCAAATTGCTCTCCAGAATGGTTGAACCAGTTCACAACTTCACCAACAATGCATTAATATTTCGATTTTTCCACATGTTCTCCAACATTTATCATTTTCCTTTTCTGTCATATTAGCCAATCTGATAGGTGTGAGGTGTTACCTCGGAGTTGTTTTAATTTGCTGTTCTCTAATCAGTAGTGATTTAGAGCATTTT
This sequence comes from Trichosurus vulpecula, assembly GCF_011100635.1. Lineage (NCBI taxonomy): Eukaryota > Metazoa > Chordata > Mammalia > Diprotodontia > Phalangeridae > Trichosurus > Trichosurus vulpecula. Next base: position 291,108,850 of record NC_050576.1, on the reverse strand, counting down.
TATATGACTATAGGTAACTTTAATTTTTTCATCTGAAAACTGCCTGTTTATATCCCTTGACCGTTTATCAACTGGGTGATGACTTGAATTCTTATAAATTTGCTTCTGTTCTTTATATATTTGAGAAATGAGGTCTTTATCAGAAACACTGGCTGTAAAAATTCCCAGCTTTCTGCTTTCCTTCTAATCTTGATTGCACTAGTTTTGTTTGTGCAAAACCTTTGTAATTTAATGTAATCAAATCATCTTGAATCGTAATGATCAAAAAGGAGCATGGCTGAAAGCTGGGGTTCTTAACCATTTTTTGTCATAGACCTATTTAGCAGTTTGGTGAAGACTATGGATCCCTTCTCATAATCATGTTTTTAAATGAATAAAAGAAAATGCATGAGATTACAATGGTAACCAGTTATTTTGAAATACAATTATCAGAATATACATACATTCATACATACACATACATACATACACACACATATATTTTTTGAAATTCACAGACCTCGATTTAATGGAATCACAACATGCCCCAAACAAGTGAGAGTACTCTCTATTTTCTCTTGAGAGTTCCACCTTTCCTTAGGGCTTTAAATGGTCTTTTCTCAAACTCTCCCCCCCCTCCCAACTCATAGTGAAACACTGTGGTTTAGATTTCCGTGGGAAGGGAAATGAATTCAGGCTTGTTAAGAGTGGCAGTCTTTTGACATTTTACATTCACCACAGGAACCTATAAAGACCCGCTGCTTTACAGCACTACCCTAAGGGCTTGGGATCCCTTAGTAGGAAAATACAGATATAATCTAACATTTTGTTGAGTTCCATTTTCACCCTAGAAACACATAAAGCTAGGTGCCTTATGATATTGGGTTTGGACATGCCCAATGGGGAAATCAACTCCAAGTGTCTAGAAGGGAATCCCTTAAGTATCCGACTGGCTTTGAAATAACTCATGGTAATAGCGGAGAACAACTTCCAGGCATTTTGTCTCTTTCTAACCCGGCTTCATCCTTTGGTAATTCATTAATGGCTGGAAATGTAGGCATTCTCCTCTTCAACCCAAGAGACTAATGAATGCTTCCTAGGAACTCCCCCTTCTCACTTTGTCTGGATCCTCAAGACCTTTCTTTCTAGTTTTTAGGCAAACCTAAAGTTGATGTTTCTCAGGCCTCTCCCTTCCCTCTTTAGAAGCCTAGATTTCATCGCTTAAAGATCAGGAGCCCTCCTTTAAGGCAATGTGGATAAAAGCACACACAAGTGCCATTGGTGTTGGGGAAATTGGCAAATAGGACGCCTACCTGCACAGTTCTCTCCTGGAACAAGTTTATCCTGAGCATTGTTGCTGAATGTTTTGTTCTCTGAAAAGTGAAAGAAACCTAAAAGGGCGCTTCTGCACCTGATCTCTGTTTTCATAGACCAACACAGAGTGGCTCTGATGTGTAATTGTTTGGCAGTGAGAGCCAAAAAATTTATCCCCATTCAATCCACAATATCCAAAATCTCAGACAAAGACCTGTGAACTCAATTTTATCAGGAATTTCTCCTCTTCAGCCTCTTATACTCATTACCTCTTCTAAAAATAATTTCAGGGAGACTGGTTCCTCCAAGACTAAGTTGGTATTGAATTCACCTAACTCCTCACTGCATTGCACTAGTTTGCCCCCATTGCTGCCTATTCATCAGAGGAGAAGGAGCGTTATATCTGTGCTTGGGGTATCTAAAATAGCTAAAAATTATCTTCAGACTTGTCGATAGGCTTCTGAGATAGAGGGTTATTCTCCTCTTTCAGCAGATCTTCCCAGTCCAGGGTCTCTCTCCATAAATTTGTCTACATTATAAAAGTAACTTCACCTGGACTGCTATTTTATATGATTAGGTTTTGAATGTTTGCTCACAGTGACCTGTGCCTGTTCCTATTGTCACTGGAATGTAAATTAGTGGTTATTATGTTGGTAAGTTCAAGTAGAAGCAAACCTTTGCTATTACAGTTGTCTCAGAAACATGCATTGGGTATTACTGCTGCGTCTGGAGCCAAGAAGCATCCTTCACCCCCACCCCTCTTTCCCAATTTCTATTTAAAACCTGAATCAGACCTTATCAGGTTATGGATGGGAAGTGGAACATGATTTTCAAAATGCCAGTGTTTTTTGTTAGAGTCCTGTGGCCTCTGACTGCTAGTATCTTCCCACCTCTGATGCAGACATACCCTAAAAGGAAAGGGAATGTCTTAGAATGTATTGAAAAGAAAGTATTTTCCATTTATCTTCTTTCTTTTTTATCTTAGAAAAACATGGAAGGACTTGCACGAAATAATGAGGAGTGAAGTCAGCAGAACCAAGAGAACATTGTATGCAGTAACCATGGTATTGTTTTAAGAACGATTTTGACTGAATAAGTCATTTTGACTATTATAAATACCCAAATGAACTATAAAGGACATATGAAGACACTATCTGTATCCAGAGAAAGAGCTGATAAATAGAAGCATGTATTGCATAATTTTACTCTCTCTCTTCATTATGTGTATATATGTATATATATGCATATATATGTATATATACATATGTGTATATATACATATATGTATATATACATATGTGTACATATACATATATGTATATATACATATATATGCATATATATACATATATATATGTTTGCATTTAATGGTAGCCATCTCTAGGGCAAGGGTGGGGATAGGGAGGAAAAAAGAAATTTACATGATAACTTTGTTATATATTTATAAGGAATAGCAAGTTGTACATAACAGATTTTCAGTTTCATGTGCAGTGATTGTTTTTGATTACATCCTGTGTTAAAATGCTTGTTTTATTTCATAAATTAAAAAAAGAAAAGAAAGCATTTTCCACTTATCTTGTGATGCACACTAACCTCTCTAACATTTTCCATTAAGAAAAGAAAAATAAAAAGTCAGAAAGCTCAGTAGTTCAGCCAGACACATAAGATCCTTGAGGAGAACGCTCACACAATAAGAAAACTTACCACTAGACACAAAAAGGCCAACAAGAAAACATTACATTCTCCATAGCCCTGTTGCCATACCTTACTGAGGTTCCCCTTGCCTTCTGGCTTTTTCTTCACTAGTGGATTGTGTCCACACATTGTGATGAGGGCAGGTTTCCAACCCTCAGAAGTAGAAGCTGGGTATCTCTCTCTCTCTCTCGCTTTCTCTCTCTTTATGCCCCAAAGTTTAGCATGAGAGAGAGATTTGCACTCAGCTTAGCTGCCCCATAATCCCTTCTTTCCTAATATATATTTGATCATGGCCTGGTACTAGTCAGCTTGAAGTTATGGCAGTCCTCTTGTTGGCCAAGTTAGTGTTACTTCATTCCATGGTCTGTCAGTCAAAAAGCATTTACTGAGTACTTACCATGTGCTAGGCACTATGTTAAACATCGGAAATACAAAGAAAGGCAAAACTACTGTACCTGCTCTCAAGGAACTTACATTCTAATAGGGGAGAAAAAAAGTAAATAACTATGCACATACATGACATATAGAGAGTAAATGGGAGATAATCTCAGAGAAAAGAGCCATGTTGGTAGGAACTGGGAAAGGCCATCTATAGAAAGTAGGATTAGAACTGAGTCTTGAATGAAGTCAGGAAAGCCAAGAGGTGAAAGTAAAGAGAAAGAAAATTCTAGATATGGGGGTACATATTACAAATTCATGGTGTTCATAGTGTAGATGTCAGTATATCCGGATCATAGAGTATATGGAGGGGAGTAAAGTATAAGAAGACTGAAAAGGAAGGAAGGGGCCAGGTTGTGAAGGACTTTGAACTTCAATCAGAGGATTTGAAGGTTGATCTTTGAGGTCATAGGGAGCCACTGGAGTTTACTAAATAGAGGATGACATGGTCACACCTGTGTTTTAGGAGAATCTCTTTGGCACTGAGTGGAGGATGAATTACAGCAGGAAGATACTTGAGGAAGCGAGACCAATCAGAAGACCATTATAATAGTTTGTGTGAGTGGAAATGAGGACCATGTGAACAGGGTGTGTATGTGGAAAGAAGGAGACACGAGGGATAGGTAAAGCTGGAAATGAGTCGCAACAATGAATTAAATTTGAGAGGTGAGTAAGAATGCAGAGTTGATGGTGACCCCTTTGCACATTGGACCTCTTACCTTGGACTGTTATTCACAGGGCAAAGTTGATGAGAATATATGGATGGATCATGGCAAGCCTATAATCATTACTGTAAAAAAACTCAATCAGACATGTCCTTCCCAAATTTCTTCAATGAGTTGCCCTTCTTAGTTGAAGAATAGCCTATAAAACCTGCAGTGGTAGTGGGATTGATATTAAAATTGAATAGAACCATCATTTTTTTCTATAATGACCTATTTTTATTAGTGATGATTGAGGACCTACTACGTGTGGTCTCTATGACCTCCATACTTGGTGCTCCATTCATTCAAAAAACAAGTATTTACATTCGCTATCACTGTGCACAAAAATTGCATAGTAATATTGGGGGAGGGGGGCTATTCAAGGAAGTGGCACTGGTACTTAAGATGAAAGAGGAAAGAGCAATGGAACCTGCCAAATACAGCAAAATCTACTCTCTTTAGTTAAAGATGCCATATTTTAGGAAGGACATGGGTAAACTGGAAAACATTTAAAAGGGAGTATCCAGGATCATTAAGGGCCTCAAATTCTTGCCATGTAAGGATCAATTGAAGGAATTGTCAACATTTAGCCTGGAAAAGAGCAGCTTTAGGAAGGATATGATCGTTTTCTTCATGTATTTGAAGCTCTGTCATGTAGAAGTGGGATTATATTTGATCTGCTTGAAACCAAAGGGTTGAATTAGAAGCAATAGGCAGAAATAGGAAAGAGTCAAATTTAGGCTTGCTGTTAGAAAAACATTCCTAATAGAGCTATCCAAATAATATCAATAATAACTTACATTTATAAAGTATTTTTGATATTAGATAAATACATGATTGAAAACAAAGATGAACAAGTTGGTCACATAGCAAGGAAGAGAGGTAAATGTTTGGTGAAAGTGAAGATGACTTGCTGGACCATCCTATTGCAAACTCATGGAAGGACGTAGACAAGAATTGCCTGGGATAGGCAGATACAGATGGATTGTGATGTGCATCATCAGAGGGAATGTCCAAATCAGTGGATCTCAGACACAGACATTTGAATACATAGCACTTTAAAGTTTGAAAAGTGTGTTGCATACCTTGTCTCATTTTAGTCTTCCAGCAGCCATGTGAAGTAGCTACTATGGATACCATTATTCTCTTCATACAGATGAGGAACGTGATTTTCACAGGGGTCAAGGAACTCATCCGTGGTCATACAGCTATCATTAACAGTGGGATTTGAACCCAGGCCTTCTTGATTCCACGTATAGTTCTCTATCCGCTATGCCATGTGGAAGTACACCTGTCCATCACTGGAGAGCTCTGTAAAAGGTGAGATGACTCTTTCTTTGCTACATCAAAGAAGAGATTCTTACTTAGGTCCATACTAGTTGGACCAGATGGTCTCTGAAATCCCCTCCAACAATTCCATGATTATTTTCTGGAGACAATTAAACAGAAACTGTTTAATCATGTGTATGTCATACACATTCAAATGATTTTTTTTGTCAAAGACTTGATTTATTTCATTTACATTTACCTCTGCTTTCATTATACGTACCCTTGATTGAAATGGAGGGAAGGAAAGAACTGGTAGACTTTCGTACGCTTATTTTTCTGTACCAGATTACATCTTTACAAGTGTTTATTGTTTGCTGATTTAAAATCATCAGTTTCTCTCAGCAGAGGAATATATCTATAAAGGCCTTCCACAAAGAGTGTTTCTCACATATACTTTGTTTTTTTTTTTAAAAATAGAAGATTGTATGGCAAATGTGAGTGGGAAGTTAACTTAGTTCTGCAAGTTGCTGATTATAAATTTCAGGTGACACAAAAAATAGGATGGTGTATTAGTATTCACCAGCACTGTGGAGGATGTCTCATGGGAAGTCCAAACCACAAAAAGTCTTTCCTGTTGATTCCAAGGTTCTTTTTAAATGCTCCCTTTCATACATGGCATTGTGCCATATGTATCAAACCCTGGAACACAATAAACCACATTAATGAAAGCTATGCTTATTTGAAAGATGTCATTTAAACATAAAACAAAGTAGATGAGAAATGGCGCAGTACCCAGATTATGAAATACAATTGGGTGGGTCTACCTACTGACTTAGCCAATTTAAGAATGCTGTGAACAGGCAACATATAATGGTCAAAAATCTAGGTCCAGAGTAGGAGTAATTTGGACTGAATTGATTTTGGTAAATTGAACATTAATGGATGGATTGGAGTATGATTGGACTGGACACTTGAGCTAGGCAGACCAACCAGTAGGCTATTGCAGTGATTCGAGGATGAGTTAATGAGGGCCTGTACCAGTGTGGTGGTAGTATCAGAGGGGAAAAAGAGGTATATCTGCAGCCCACTGAGTTAGTTCATCAGCACATCTATCTTAGATAGGTACCACCAACGGACAATGAACTAGACCTAGAGGAAGGAAAGAAAGCATTTATTAAGCATTTACTATGTGCCAGGTGCCATTCTAGGCACTGGGGCTATAAATATAAGAAAAAAGAAAGTCCCTGCCCTTAAGGAGCTTACATTTTAATGCGGTCAGGGGTGAGGTTGGTGGGGGACAACATACAAAAGGAAAATGAAAAGTGGGGATAGGGGGTAGGTGGGAAATGAAATTATATGGACAGGGGCATGTTTTTGAAGTACAGAAGTGAGGAACAGGGCTGGGAAGAGAATGAAGGCTAGCTAGGGGTTCTGAACAAAATGGAAACCCTAGGAGGAACTCACCAAGGGAGAGGAGGGTAGGCCTTGAAAGGGTAAATTCCAGGTTGAGAAGTCTGTAGGGATGATGAGATATTGCCCAGCAAGGAGGTCTCAGGTACTGAGGGAAGTTCTAGGATAATATGGCAGCAGAACCTTGTTTTTGAAGTCTGGAAGTCAGGAGCAGGGCTGAGAGGAGAATGTTGGACAATAAAAGGGGAAACAGACTGGGTTACATTTGGCAAATTATATGGTGCTTTCAGTGATCCCACGCTGTACTCTGAAGAAAACCTCACATTTTCTTTCAGCACCAATATCCTCTCAGTGATGGAATACAGCTTTGAATCATGGACCCCTACAAATGCTGAGGAATCAGAATTTCAAGTAGTTAAGGATTATGAGAAGACAGGTGGCAGGTATAAGTAGGTTATAGCATGAAGGACCTTTAATGTGCTTTTAATTACATGATGTTATTAAATAATTTGTCACATATAGTCAGGCCTGTTGGGTAGTTCGACGGCAGACACCCAATTAATTCAGTAAACATTGATTAAGTGCTGCTAGGAGCCAGCTCAGTGTTAGGCACCGGGAATACAGAAACAAAAACACAGCAATTCATGCCCTCAAGGAGCTTACTTCATCCTGGGGGTGGGGAGTGGGGAACACATGTACACAGCTGCCGAGCATGTACAAAATACCATAAAGTAACATTAGGGGAAAGAGTAGCGAGAACATTATTAATAGCTGGGAAGAGAAGGAAGGTACTTATGTAGAAAATGGTCATCGAGCTGTGTCTTGAGGGAACCTCGAGTACATTCCAGATGTGGGGTACCACCTGTGCAAAGGCATATGGGTGGGAGATGGATTGTCATGTGAAGGTATGATGGGATAAATAGCTGAAAGAGTTGGTATTGATCTGCCTACAATCTAGCTTAGGCTAATTCTTCCTCTAAAATGCAAGGGAGCTGTCTCTAAAGCGTGATTGGTCTAGAAGTCTCTGGTTCAATGTCCATTGCCCCCGGAATATAGTTTTCTCAGGGCTTCTTAGTAATGTGTGTAAGAAAATACACCCAGCTGGAGCCAGACCTCTTCTGACTTGGTGGATGTCTCAAGACCCACCGAGTTACCACTCTCTGCCCTGAGGATCAGGCACATTTCTGTATGGGTCACAAGTACCAAAGCTAAATGCCATATTATGCTGTGGCTAAGTAAGACTCCTTTTGTTAACTGCTGAATGACATACAAATGTCTCATTTCATTCTGCCGTTGGACCTAAACTACTGGCCTGAATCAGGTCCATTCTCCAACAAGGTGGAATATAGCTAGATGACAGTTTGAGTCTGCCAAGGAAAGTGGGACCGGGAAGGGTAAGGAACGAGGGAGAGAGATAGGTGGGAATTAGATTGTGAAGGGCCTTGGTTGTCAGTCTGAGGATTTTGTATTTTATCCTGGAGGCAAGAGAAAGCCAGAGTTGGGGTGACATCGTTAGATCTTTGTTTTAGGAAGGCAAGTTGTGGGACATTCTGTGGGGATTTGGGACATGGGAATAAGATAGTTATTTAAAAAAAGAGATATTCTGTGGCCCTGAGCACCAGAAAATCTTTAGCATACTACAGGGCATAGTGTGAGTACAGAAAACACTGCAGGGTGGTATTTTTTTTTAATTTTGAAAATTGGAATCTCTGTAAAAGTAAGAGTACAACAGGTTTTTTTTTTATGTGTGTCAGTAATGTACTGGCATAGGTAATTGCCACTATAAAATGTCCTGTAGTATGATTTCCCATGAAGATTGTAAGGCTTGGGGGCAGTTTAATCTATATTTATTTTGTATGCATACACATGTGCATATACACACACACACACACATTGTATAGGAGCTGGAGAGACCTGGGTTCAAGTCCTGTCCTTCACATCTCTCACACATATTGGCTGTGTGACCCTGAGCGAGTTACTTAACTTGTCAGCGTCCCAGGTAAACTCTTTAAGACTCAAGTCGTAGAACAGTTGTTACTCTGCCTCAGTAGAGGAACTTTCCTTTCCTGCATCTCCCTATTCAGACGAAATTACGGTTCAGATAAAAAAAGAAGTATGTGTATGTGTATATGCGTATGTATATGTATATGTGTATGTGTATGTGTATATGTGTATACATCTTTAGTTTCCTAGAATGAATGCCATTTTACTTTTCCATTGTGAAAATTCAGCTGTTTTAAATGGAATATTTTAACATAAGGTGGTATTTCCTGTCTTTCTTTCAAGGCTTATTTCAGTCATTCTGGGTAAAATATATAGTCTTATGGGGATGATCCCACACTTCTGATTATCTCAGCTTTGGAGAAAGACAAAAAAATTTGCTTTATATCCATTTGACACAGAATCAAGTACTGCCCACCCCCTCCCATTTCACAAATTCATTATATGGCAAAAGAGCAATTAAATACAAGTATAGGGCCTGATGAAGGGTTAGGGTTGTAGGAAGCAGCTTAACCAGTAGGAATTGTGAGGCCTCCAGCATAGCTGTAGGCCTTGAACCCCCTGGGGCTATAGTGGTCTCAGGAGATGCTGGTGCCTTCGGGGGCTCCTTCTGCTAGATTAGAAAAATCTTTACTGAGATGGACAGAGGTGAATCCCTCAGGTTAGAAGGCTGTGTAACTGTTTCAGCTGAGCTGTGAGATTTTAATCTCTTTTGCCTTGAGACTTTTTGTTGGCCAATCAAACTGTTCTCTTAGCACACAATGTTGTCTAATGATATGCATGCGCTGGAGCAGAATTTGCTGTCCAATTTACAGAGCAGAGTTGTCTTCAGCCCCAGGCAGATCCCTGGCTGCTGTGCATCTCTCACTAAGTTCAACCAATGGCCTGCCTCCACAAGCTGTACACCCTGTACAGCAGCTGCAACTCGTTATCAGCTTTGTCCAGAAAAACAAACAAAGAAAACACATTTTGCAAGGGTTTTCTCCCGCCCCTGTGTGGAGTGTCAGAGGAAATTTAGAAATCATTGAAATGCTGATTGATTGGCCGTGTTGACTTAGAGGAGTCCAAGGCCACAGAAGCACTGTTAACCCTTGAAAAACAGCAAGTTCTTAGGATTGTCCCTCAGGTCAATATTTCTGTGGTGTGAAAATGTGCAAGTATCTTCATTAGGGTATACCATTTTAGAGAGATGACCTTCCGGTAGGCTAGAAAACATGGGGATGTTTGCTTGCATTTATCACTGTTTGCATTCAAATTGCTTTACATGTAATGGTATTTTTAGTTTTTTTTTAAGTACTTAAATGAAAAGAGAACTTCTTGTATTTGGCAAATACTGGTTCACCACATTGATCTAATATAAAATGTATGGTGCAGAGAGAACTATAATTATGAATTATATAAAATCATAGAATTGTAGCTCCAGAGGAGAAGGGACCACAGGGATCATCTAATCCAATCTTTTTATAGTTCAGGGAGCTGAGGCCTAGGGAGGTCAAAGCAATTTGCCCACCCTCATGAAGTGAATAAGAATCACAGGCAGAATTTTAACCCAGATCCTCTGCCTCAAGAGCCAGTATTCTTTCTACTCCACCAGTTCGTGGGGCAAAAACAATTAGAGGCAGGGCCCAGCAGTGCTGCACAGGATAGAGGAATGCAGCTGAGAACCGTCCCACGAGGGAGGTGGGAAAGCAGTCCTTGTGCAAAGTATGGGGTAAGCCGGGGTGTCGTCAGGAGGGGGTGAGGGTGCAGCCCTGCCTGCATAATGTGGCATACAAGCCAGTGGAGGACTTCCAGGGAAGGTTGCCAGAGGAAGAATTCTTACTCACCATGGAGGATTGGACCTACCAGATGTTGGTACCCCAGGGCAAAGATCTATTCGCCCTAAGTTAGTTCTGTTTCTCGGGACAGAGTAAGTTTGGGAAGCTACCCCACTACCATACTAAAACTTGAAAGAAGTATATATCTATCCCATGGGTCAAATGATACATGACTACTTGACCTTAAGGTTTCTTCTTCATTTTTTGGTGGTTTTGATGAGGCTGTCAATGCAGAGTATTAATTTGTGCAATGTCTAATTTTTTTAGGGTTTCAATGGCACTCTAAGAGGTTCAAAATCCTTGGCAGATTACTGTTATCTATCTCATTAATCCTTACACATACCTGTGAAGTAGGTAGTAGTAAGGGTTTGCCCAGTTGTCAGGAATCTGGGGCACGAGGAGGTTAATTGACTTGGCCAAGGACAGCAAGAGACTGGGACAGAGCCAGGGATCCAGCCCGCATCTCCTGACTCCACTCTCAAGTCCTGTTCACTTGTCCACAGCCAAAGGGAGTTCCAAACTGAATAAAATGAAGTCATTAGAAGAGTGATAGTGGAAAAATTGTTTTTGAAGTGCTTTTGAAAGGTTCTGGCCAAGTCCTTACCATGTCTGATGCAGTAGGTCTCACACCAAGAATCTGTCTTTTTGTTAACATTGATTTTTCACAATTTCCTCAGGAAAAAAGACACCTAGAAAAGTTAGGTGACTTATACAGAGTGACACAAAGAATTCATGTCAAAGCTGAGGCTAGGACTCCATATTTTGATTTGTAGTAGACTTCTGGGAGCACACAGCTACTCTCTCCATCATCAATTTAAAAAAAAAATTGCCTGGCAAGAAAAAAAAGTTAACAGTGAAGATGTATGTTTGCATGGAGAAGATACAATACTGCCTGGAACTCTTCAGAAGAAAAATATTACATAATTCAAATGTACTTTCATGTAAATAAATATTGTTAGTTTTAGTTTTGCTGGATAATAATAGGCTATTAAAATAAGCAGCATGCTATAATGGATAGAGAGATGGCCTTGGAGTCAGGAAGACCTGGGCCCAAGTCTTGTTTCTGACACACATTGGTTGTGTTGCTATGGATGAGTTGATTCTCAGTGTCCCCAGAAAACTCTCTAAGAATATATGTCACCGAGGCAGGTGCCAACCTGCATTGGTAGAAGAAGCCTCTTCACCAGTATTTTCTTATACTAATGAAATCACAAGTATATTTCCCAACCCCATTTAAAAATAATTATTTGAAGTTTTTCTCCCATAATAAATGAAAATAATTTATGAGTGTAGAGACTGAAATCAAAAACATTCAGGAACTGAAAGCTTGGAAGCTAATTCCTAAACAACTGCAGATAAAATTTACTCACCAAATCTGGTTTAGTTCTGCACTATTGTGTGCTTCGATGAAAGTAAGGTACATTTTACATTTTTATCAGATTGAATTGGTCTTGTGAAACACTGTAGTGAGGTGGAAAGTGTGGGACTGGGAATTGGGAAACCCTGGCTTTGTCCCCATAGCTGCACATTAGCTGTGTGACCTTGGCCAAAACACCTCACCTCTCTGAACCTTGGTTTCCTCACCTGGAAAATGATGCTGTAGGCCTACATCATCTCTCAGGTCCCATCCAACTTACACATTTTTAAATTCATCTCTGATTTTGGAATTTATTGAACTTTTTTTTGGTTCAGGAAAGAAGGTTTTTATTTTGGAAACTATTGTGATTTAGCTAAATAACTGGCAGATGTAATAATTCTTCCTCTCCACCCCCCCCAATAATCTTTCAAAGTCAGCCGATACAGGAAGGCCTCTAATCTTATTGGTATTAGAATATGACCTGTTGCTTGGACTTTGAAGCCTTTTCTTTTCTTCTGCTCGAGATAAGGAAAAGTGTGTTACGTTAAGTCTGGAAGAAACACGGCATCCAGTTTCAAGGTAGTAGAGTTGTTATTTTTCCAGACGTAGTTCAGGGTATTCCAGCCTGAAGAAAAGAGTAATCTCCTTAAAAAACGACTTTGATAACTTGGGACTGGACATGGCAATCCTGTTTCCAGCCAAACTGTGTATAAGCTTTAACAGCCAAAAGTCTATTTGCTTTGATTTTGATGTGGCCCATGTTTTCTTAGCTGCTCCTGTGCAAGATTTGGAAAAGAAGGAACGGTGGTGAGCAGAGTAATTCTTTGGCTTCTGATGATGAGTTCTTGAGAAATTTTATTATTCCTGATTGATAGTGCCTTATAACTTTAATATCATTTGGGTATGAGCCTTTACTTTTCTTTCAGTGCTTTAGTCGAGATTTTTGGTAGTGTTGATGGGAAGAAATAGAAGTTAAATATTGTCTAGCAAAAGTTATGTATTACATAATTTGTATCTATTTGTAAATTTACTTATCAGATTTTATTTATGAAATTTATATCTTGTTATATATAACCTTTATAAAGAGTATTTTGTATTTATCTTCACTTTCAAATTGTGCTGTTATCATGAATTAGTCCCTCTCTGTGTTTTTTCTTTAGAATTTTGATCTGTAGACAAATAGAAGAGGAGAAATAAAGGATAACATTGGTATGGTTTATATATAGGCTCTACGGATTATATGAAATGTATATTCATCATTTACTTGGCTGACCCGATCAGTGTAAACAACTGACAGGGTTAATTCAGATACTAAAATCAACTTTTTAGCCTGAATTATCTGGCTCTAATCTCTGCCTTTCTTTCTGATTCTCTTCTAGCTAAAAGGAAGTTGTCTGTGATAGGAGATGGCCTGGAGTATTTGAGTCAATTCCTTTGGGGGTATGGAAGAAAATAACATTACAAATATGCATTCGTAAAGCACTTTCCTATAGATTATCTCGTTTAATCTTGGTAGATGTTCTAAAGAAGGCTGCTTTGGTGTAGAAGATGATATTGCAAGGGTCTTAGGTTTCATATACTTCATTTCCATCTTGAAATTAGAATATTTAATGTAATGTCTTTGAAATTAATTTCAACATCATTTGCAAAAAATGAAGAATTAATTTTCCATTGGGCCTAAAATAAATGACATATGGATGTTGGTGGTACAGTAGACAGAGTGCCCCAGCCTGGAGTCAGGAAGACCTGAGTTCAAATCCAGCCTTAGAAGCTTACTAGCTGTGTGACCCTGACTGAGTCATTTAACTTCTGTTTGCTTCCATTTTCTCATCTGTAAAATGAGGTTAATAATATCACCAACCTCCCAGGGTTGTTGTGAGAATCAGATGGAATAGCTGTAAAGTGCTTCGCACAGTGCCTGGAATGTTACAAATATTATAGAAATGTTAGTTATTATTGTCATTAAAATGCTTTTTGTATGTTGTCTCATTGAAGGCTTATAACAACTCTGTGAGGTAGGTAGACAGATATTGATTATCCCCATTTTACAGGTGAGGACCATGGAGAGCAGGAGGATTTAAATGATTTGCCCAAGGTGATAGTTGAAAAGTGGCGGAGCTGATATTCAAAATGAAATCTTTTGTCTTTTTCCCGTACCCCATAGCAGCTTTCCAAAGTGAGAAGGAAGCTCCTATGATTGTCCTCATCTCTCTGATGAGGACAATCTGGTATTGGGAATAAAAATAACTCAAGATCACACAGCAGGTCAATAGTGGGGCTAGGGTTTCAGCTTTCCTGCATCCTAGCCTGGTGCTTTCTCTAGCAGAATATAACTCAATTAGAGTAAATTCAATCCAAACGATACATTCTAAAATGGCTGGTTGTGTTATATACTACCTCCCAAAGGAGGAACCACTTTGAGCTCTAGATTTGTCATCCTGCGATCATCTAAGTGAAAAGGAGGTAATGATTCAAATATTTATTCAAATGAGCTTTTTAATTAATTAATTTGATAATTTATAAGTTTATCACTAATCTTATACTATGATGTATGTGTATGTAATGAACATATTCTAAAATTATTCAAAATACTCCTGGGCATATTACTTAAGTTTACTTGCTCTCGGTTTCCTTAGACATATAGAAAGAGGAGAGTAGAACTAGGCGACCCCTTCAGCTCTGTGATTTTATAATCCCAAATCCCTGTAGATTGTAAATGGCAAAGATGGAGTCAGATTCCTTTTTCTTCCTGTAGGAAAGGTGTCACAAAGGCATAGTATTACAAGTTGGAAGAGATTTAGATCATTTAATCCAATTCCCTCCTTTTTAAAATGTGGAAACTGAGGCCCAGAGAAGACACTGCTAGTTAGGAGCAGAGCTGGAGCTAGTTTGGGTCTTTACATTTTCTATCAGTGCCTTTTTGCATATACCATGCTCTAAGGAAGAGAGGTGAAACAATTCTCCCGTAATCTTTCTTTCTGCAATTAACATAGGGTCATAGAATATTGGAGTTGGAAGGCACGTTAAAGGTTCCTTAAAAATAGGCTTTCAGGCTCTGAGTGCTGGTGTCCTCTCTCATAATGCTTTAAAAGTGCCCTTGTTATAGCCTACGAGCGGCAGAAAAGTTCCCATGTGGACAGTATCCGCTTGTGTCCAGGGCCAGTTTTGCTCTTGCCCAGCTTGAAAAACCTAGTGCTTGAAGTGGGTCAGGGCAAAACTGGATGGCATCTTACTTCTTTTCTTCCAGGAAGGCCTGAAATGACCTTGTTACCTAAGCCATCCTACTTGCTTATTTCACTGATTGAATCAATAATTATAAACCATGCCACTTCCTTTTCTCCTATTTCTTAAAGCCTTGTTTCTGCTGTACTTCAGGATCTTTGTGGGTCTATGACGTAAGTACAGCAAAATCCTTAGAGAATCTCTTTATGGATTTTCTCATTCCTCCTTTCTCGTGCTCCACAGACATTATTATTACTATTTTTGATAGGTTAAGGAAATATGTCAGATTAAATAACTTGTTAAGTAACATGGTAAGCTTGCAATAGGGGCAAGAAAAGTTCCCAAATAAGATTCATATAAAAAACAGCATAACTAAAGGCAGCTAGATGGCTCAGTGAGTAGAGCCCTGGGCCTGGAGTCAGGAGGACCTGAGTTCAAATCCGGCCTTAGACACTTGACATACTAGCTGTGTGACCTTGGGCAAGTCACTTAACCCCAATTGCCCTGCCTTCCCCCCTCTAAAAAAAAGCATAACTATGACAAGCAATGGAATCTATAAAAGTACCTAGTTGGCTAAATACTATGCGACCATCCTGGGGCAATTTTTTTAAGGTTGGCATCTTTGTCCAATTGAAATAATTGCTTATTCAGTCAACTCCCCTTTTTACATGATCATTGTCTTATTTTTTTCGTACAATATGTCCTTTCTTTAATGTTTCTGTAGTTATTGACTTGCCCAGCTTCGTAGTTTATTTGCTGGGCCGTTTACCTAAGTCAAGAAAGTTAAGAGAGTAACTGATAAATGGAACAATCATCTTCCCACATCTCATCCCCCCAATCCATGTCACCACAAGGTCGAAAGAAGGTTGTCTAAGTATTTTTCTTTTTTCTTAAAAAAGTATTTCTAGAATTTTAGAAAAATGGCAGAAATCCTATGAACATTAATAAATTGATTGCTATATTATTCAAGGATTATTCCCTAACTTGCACATGTATTTCTAATATGTAGTAATTCAAAATTATAAAAGATCTGCCATATGTTGCAAATATGAGTAAAATCATGTGAAATACTTTGAACATCAGCAGTCCTATGTAAGTAATAATTACAGTAAATTGACTGAGGATTTTTTTTTTAAACTAGAAAGCTTACACTTGGCAAATTATTTCAATTCTGGGTATTCATTGGATTTGGAAAACCATCAGGGTAGGATAAAGCTGGTGTTATTCATGCTGTTATATTATTCTTTGATTCTCTCTCATGTTAAGGAAAAAATGAGTTCAGCACCAGAATTTGTTTATAGGGAAGTCAGATGTAATGGCATCACAACATTCTTATTGAGCTAAACCAAGGTCCTAAACTTCTCATTTTTTAAATTAAAAATTTCCCCTGTGTTCTAATTTTGGAAAAGTTAATTTCTACTTTATTTCAAAACTAATTTTTCCAGAGATTAATTTTTTTCAAAATAATTACATTCTGTCAAGCATCCTTAAAAATCTATCAAATGGGAAAGACTGAATTGTTACCATATTGGTCCAAAAGAAAGCTGCCTCTGAATATTATATATACTTCCAAGCCCTTAAAATGTGATCGATCTGGGTGGTGGGTGGTGGGTGGGGAGGAAAAGGTGAAGAAAAAGAAAAAAAAACCACTGATTGGAAGGTACACTCAGATATTATTTAAGTCACATTTGGGGAAAAGTGAAGCCCCTATATATGACCAATATAGTACTATTCTCATTTTATGGGTGGAGAGGTTGAAGGCAGTATTATATGGCTTGATTAAAGTCACTAAGTGAGGCAGTTTTTAGGCCAAGAATAGGAATGCAGGGGTTTTCCCTCTAAATATACTCACCTGAAGCATAAGATAAGTTTTTCCAAAATTTCGATTCATATTTTGAAGCTTAATTATATCACAGGTCATAGATTTAGAGTTAGGAACTTAGAGGTCATTAAGTCCAACCCCCTCATTTTACTGATTAGTTAAGTGACTAGCCATGAGTCACGCCTTTAGTTAGTGTCACAGGAATTATTCAAACTCACATTTTTCTGGACTCTGAGTCTAGTGTACTATTCCTTGCACCACTAAGCTGCCTATGTAACTTAGAACTTTAACTAGGGATGAGGAAGAGAAGGCTAGTGTGGCATATGTATATATGTTTAAAAGTTTTATTTGTTTAATTAGTCAACTGAAAAATGGAGTACCTGCCACGTGGTTTGCACTGTGCTAGGAGCTACAATGTACAAAATAAATCTCAGACATAGGGCCTGCCCATATAAAGCTTACTCTCTAGACAGGGAAAGGCTTGAAAAACATAGGGGAAAAGGACATATTATAAATAACATTATGTACTTTCATAATAAAGTACTGCTTTGTTCAGAAAAGAATAGGTGAAACCTTAGAATACTGATCCACATTAACATGCTAACATGAAGGAGTCAGTGGAAAGATCATCGGGCTACCGCTATCAAAGAAGGAGGGAATGCTAGAATGTAGATAAGGAGAAAGTATTCATATAAGCTATGTTAAATTTCTCATTAAATTTGTATTTGGATATATGTTAGCTAAATGTTTCATTGTTTTTTGGCATTCCTCACAACTGTCCACTATCCTCTCCATTTTGTCGTGCAAAAACTTAAGTGCACAAAGGTTGAGGGATTTGTAAAAGTAGAGCCAATTAGGGCCACATTAAAGCATAACCAGACTTTAGGACACATGAGGAACATCTCTCTTTATTAGCCCTCTCCCATTCTTCTGTCTCCATTTTATACGGTCCTCTTACTCTGTGTACTCCTTCTTTTATGCCCTATGTAGGACCTGTGGGCAAATCACTGAGACACAGAGGAGAAGAAAGCAACTGGAAGGAAGTAGGTAGGGGAAGAATAGTAAGGTAGTTGGGTGTCCCAGGCAAATGCTGAGGCTCTGAAAGCAGTGATGGTGAAAGGGAGTCACCAAAAACCTGTCCCCTCCCTTTCTATGGCAGGGGCCTCTCCCATCTGGCAGGGTTCTCCTTCTGTGCTGTTACTTCCCACAGCATTAGATGGTGAAACAGGAAAGCAAGAACGGCCTTTTGTAAACCCTGAACTCTTGGGCTGCCACTCTGGAGTTCAGCTTGCCTCGCCAGTGTGTTGGCTTTTGACAATTTATACCAGAAATTTAATGTTTCTTTAAATATTTTAATATAAATACTGTTAAGGAAAACAAAAACCTTTTTTTTTTTAGGAAAGGCAACTGATCTTCATTGAAATTGGTTCTGGCCTCTGAGGAGAGTGTTAGTTGGAAAGGCAATTTTTAAAAAATGAACTATTTAGGACCTTTATTTTACCTCATTAGAAATGGCTTCCCTATGTTTTAGATCGGTGTTTATGAGCTTCACTGCAATATTTCAATTTGCTTTTTAATATGATCAGGGTTAGTATCGGAAAGCCTGTATACAACAGTCGACATTTTCATTTATCCAATCTTGGAATTTAAAAGGACATTGTTATACAGTACCGTGAAAAGCAGTTTCTTTCCTTGCAATGTAATCCAAATGAATACAATACTGGGAGACTGTTGAGGCTCTTATTTGATTTACATTTGAGAGAAATAATTCTGTTTTCATTTTCTCCCCTGACATTACTTATGTTTTAAACAGAAGGATGTTACCTTCAGGTGAATTCTTAGGTGAAAATTTATATACATGCATACATATATGTAACATATGTATACATATACATGTAGGTATAGATAGATAATTTATATTAGACATATACAAAATTTTTGTGCATGTGCAATATATTTTGGGGGTCCAGACTTTTGATTTCTTTGGTGTAAGGGACTCTGAGTATAGAAATTCTTTTTTTTTTAACAATGCAAATAAACAATTTGTCTTTATTGTAAAGAATTATCTGAAGCATTGTGGCATTAAATATCTGGCCCATAGTTACCTAGTTAGTATGTGTTGGAGACAGGATTTTGACCTAGGTCTTAATGGCTTCAAGGTTGGCCTTTTGTCCATTACTCCATGCTGCCTTTTGAAGGTAAGAATCTCTGTGGTGAGCAGAGTACTCATTAAATTTGGTATGCCTCTTAAAAGCATTTTCCTGCATGTAATGATGTGAAAACAGAAAAGAACAAAGTCTCTGAAGGCAAGCCTTTTTTTTTTCGCTTAAGATTTATTTAAAAATCAAAGTTCACTCTTCACTGATTGTGGCATTTCTGCATATTTGGAAATCAGTTCTGCTAGGGCAGCAGGGTTATTTTAAACTAGAGTTCACAATAGTCACAATGTAGATTATTGAAAACCATGGAGCTTTATTTTTAATAAATGGAAGCTCTGATTTAGTGAACTCATGTTGAATATGAAAAAACTGTAAGGTGATGAATAAAGAGGTTATTAAATAGCACTGGAAAACTGAACACTTTAGACATGAAACTTTCTCTGAAAAAGCCTTTAATAATCCTAGGAATATAGTTATCACCTGGAATAGAGAGAGGGATCTTTCAGACCTGGAAGTCCTATGTTTTCTATAAATTATATATCATCACAGTGCCTATAGTGACATAATATCTCCTCTAGGACCTTGGAGAATTTTATTTCCCTAACTGCCTTACATTTGTGCTATAGCTTTTCATTTTAAGACACTTGCAATGTCTGCTCATATTGAATTTTTATTCCCAGTTTGCTAACTTTTAAAATTTAAGTTTTCAAATCACAATAGGACTTTTCAGCCTTCAGTTGTTTGTTCAGTTACTAACTTTCATATAAGTTTTAAAGAGGTTCAAGAAAATATTTTCTGAATCTTAATTGAAATAGTTTCCCAATTACAAGTTCAGTCAATAAACATCATTTCTTCCCCTCCACCACATCCATGTCATCTCAGGATGATCTTTGTTGGGTCAAATACAGTAAGTGTGTGAAACAAAATATAATAGACAATACCATGAGAAGAAACTTAATTCTTCAACACACATAAGTGTGCTAGCAGTTGAAAACCACATTGTTCCGTACTACTCATTATTCTTAATTTCACAGTCCAGGACTAACATAATATAATGCTCAGCTCCTTGGGGAGGGGTCTCTGGCCAGCAGGGACCCCAATCAGGAACAATGAGGAGACAGGGAGACTGAGGTGGAGAAGTCTCATTTATTCAGGGAGGAAGCAAGGCTTTTATAGGAGTTTTAGCCAACGCTAGCTCGGCACCTGCAAGGAGGCTTATTGCCAATTTGAGTAAAAGGTTTAGCGGTGTGTATGCCCTCGTGGATCCCCTGAGCTCGGTCTCATGCTCAGGTGTTGCTGAGAGTGTGGAGACCCGACCCAGCCTGTTTGGCCTTGATTGGGAATGGAGGCAGCTCTCTTTTCCCATAGGACCAGCTATGAGCCTTCAACAGCACTTAACAGCTCCCCCTTTTTGCTTTAGAACCGTGGCTTTTGGAGGGAGTCCACAACGTCATACACGGTGTTGGAGAAAAATCTCAACAACAGTGAGGCACAACAAATCAGTAGGAGGATGGTCAACAATGCGGGAAGGAACCCAGCAACTGTTGACCAAAGCCATCCAAACCCACCTCTAGCATTGTAATCCAATTGAAAATTTCATCAGCCTCCTTATCAGGCAAATCCTGAGCCTTTGCAGCTTTTGCTCTTGTTAAGCTCACATGTATTTTACAAAGCCAAGGAGTGCCCTTCTGGACTTATGCACTCTGTCTGATCTGTCCATGGCCCCATGCCATGAATGATAAGTCTCCCCACTTAAGTTCATCTCACATGAGGGGTGTCACAATCTAAGAAAGGTGGCATTTGAACGCCAATGATTCATCCACCATCAATTTCAATTACAGCTTGAGTCATTGTTCAGGGCAAAACATATAGGTTGTCCAAATGTCTTCAATGATGTTAAAACCCTGAAGCTCCTATTGTTCGGCTGCACTGTGTTGTGATGTCCAAAAAGCGGACTAAGATTTCCAAAGGCGATGGGTGGTGGTAAGGGATCTCCCGTGAGTACAGGATTGACCCATGGAGGTTGATGCATGTAAGCCAAATACTGTTCTGCCGTGCCCAAGGAAAGCTGCATCGAGAGGAATGTCTGAACCCCCATGGTTCTCCTCCTCTTTCTCCTCCTTCTCGCTGGTCGTCAGCGAGGTGTGTATCTCATGGATGTTTCTGGTGGGGATGTTACATGGTCCTGTATCTGTAACAACAGAAGCACATCCCCTTCCCCACGATATTACCCTGGAAGGCCCCCGCCATTCCCCCTGGTCATCTTTCCACATAACCACAGCGGGAACCTTCATTGGGGGATGATTGTCCCTGTGTTTGATCATCTCCCTATGGCCCAATGGTCCGTGTTGTAGTACCATGGCCTTCATAGTGGGAGAAAGATTTTTGGAATCGAGGAGAAGCAACTCCCCCTTTTTGTTTTTGCAAGTATGTTAAGTACAACCATTCTATCACTCCTTCACCCTGATGCAGGGCTGCCGAAGGTGAGCCGAAGATAGAAATTTCCATTTTTTGATGTGGATCCATTGTAACAGTGAGTCCCTTGTTATATTTTTCTTCTATGAGATGGAAGGCCTCTATTGCCTCTGCTGTTAACTCCCTACGAGAATTAAGAGCAGAGTCCCCTCTAAGAACATCATAAAGTGGGTACATGATTGAATTAGGGATTCCTGTTTTAGGCCGAATCCATTGTATATCTCCTATCAACTTTTGCATATCATTTAGCGTTTGGAGTTTGGTAATGTCAATTGTTGGTGCCCTTACTTCCACACTAGAAGAATTGATCACATGCCCCAAGTAATTAAATGGGGTTTCTCTCTGTATTTTCTCTGGTACCACTTCCAGGCCATAACATGCCATTGCCTGAATGATTTCCTGAAGCATAGCTTCCAATGTATTGATATTGTTACGTGATGCCAAAATATCATCCATATAATGTATTATGGTACTCTTTATGCTTTTTTCTGATAGACTTTAAAATAATATCTATGTACCATTGACATAATGTTGGGCTGTTTTTCATGCCCTGTGGTAAGACCTTCCACTGATACCTCTGGTAGGGTGAAACCAAATTAACACTGGGTACACTAAAAACAAACTTTTCTCTATCCTGTGTGGCAATAGGTATGCTATAAAAGCAGTCTTTTATATCAATTGTCCATAATGGTTGGTTCTGAGGAATCATGTTTGGGGATGGAAGACCTGGTTGCAAGGCTCCCATCATTTCCATGCATGCATTGACCTGTCTTAAATCTGTGAGACTTCTCCATTTTCCTGATTTCTTTTTTATACAAAATACTAGTGAATTCCATGAGCTGGTAGAGGGTTCTATGTGGTTCTTATGAAGTTGTTCCCTAACTATATCCTGTAAGGCCTCAATCTTTTCTTTAGAGAGGGGCCATTGATCCACCCATGCTGGAGTAGTGGTTTTCCATGTTAAAGCTGGTGTGGGCAAGGCCTTTTTTTTCTTCAATGGCCCGGCCTAAAAAAGCTCATTAGATAATGTGAATCTGAGCTGTGTCAATATGTCTCTGCCCCATAAGATGGTTGGTAAACCTTCAACCACTAAGGGTTGAATTGTTCCTTCCTTTTCCTCACACTTGAAGTGTAAGGGGTGCCTTGATCTTTGTGAATTCTGGGTACCTCCAATTCCTCTAAGTCTCATATCTATGGTGTCCAATGGCCAGTGTGGTAGCCATTGATTCTTAGGGAAGACTGTAAAATCTGCCCTTGAAAAAAGTATTGTCCCACTTGAATAGCACATGGGAGGAGAACTGGTAATGTGTTCCTGAAAACACACCCCGCTTTCCTCCTGCCCATCTCCTTCAAACAAAAGTCTCTGTGTCACACACTGTCCTGTGTCCACATAGACCACTGGATTCATTACTGGGACTTTATTATCTTTTAAATCAGACATTATCACATAAGGGGTCAGTCCGGTATATTGATTGTGAGGGGTGCCTGTAATAAGGCCTGAGCATTGTGTCTGAGGATTCTGTCTGACTATAGGGATCTCCACCACTGCGTGTGGATCTATCCTATAGTCACCTGCACTATATAACCTCTCTATGTGTTTTGTCCCATGAGTTTGGTGAATTCCTTTCTGAGCTCCTGTGTAGCCGGGTTGACTTGACTCCCTGCCATCAGTCCCCATGGTTTTGCCTGGGCTTGGGGACAAGAGCCCACCGAGGAGTTTAAATGGCACTCAGCCCAGTGTCTGGGTAGGTGACATTTTGGACATGGTGTATTGGGTTGTGACCTTGACTTAGCTCCCTGATTTTGTACAGGCTTGTTGCTGCAATCTTTTTTGAAATGTCCTGGTCTCCCACATCTATAACAATTTCCTTTTGGTCCTTGAACAGCCAAGGCCTGAGCCATGGCCTGGGCCATCATTTGTGCACCATACATTTGTGTCCCTACCATCTCACATTTCTTAATCATCTCCTGCAGTCTGGCATCTTTTCCTAATCCTATCAAGGCTTTCCGGCACTCTGCATTGGCATTTACTCTTGCTAATTGTGCAATGATTAACTCCTGTCCTCCAACATCTCCTAGGCTTTTTGCTACAGCATCTTGTAACCTCGCCACGAAATCTGTGAATAGCTCATTGGGCTTTTGCCTTATTTGGGTGAATGGTGCCTCTTGGTCCCCTTTAACCACTATCCTATCCCATGCGTCCAAAGCCACATTCCCAGTGTGCTGTAATGTTTCCAGGGGAAGATTGATTTGTTCATTCTGCCCCATCCACCAACCTGAGCCTGTGATTTGCTCAAACATGGTGTTAGCATTGCCAGGATTTTGTATGTTGGCTCTGATAGATATTATGCGAGCTTGCTCATTAAACTCTGTGAGCCACTGTATGGATTGGCCAGGAGAGAGACAAGCTCATACTATCTCCCTCCAATTGCTTGGTGTCATAACATATTGAGCCACTGATTTCAATATCATCAGAACATAACTGGATTTTGGGCCATAAGCATCTATGGCCTTCTTTAAATCTTTTATATAGTGAGGTTCTAGGTTCCCATTTCTCCTGACTTTGCGTTGGAGGTCGCACCCTGGATTGTTAGGATTGGGCTGATTGGGATCCTCCTCCTCATCTTCTAACACTGGCATAGTAATTCCCAACAGAGATAGTTCCATTTTATCTTGGGGAGAGGCATTAAGGAAAGTCCTTTACAACAGGCTCAACTCTTGCTGCTCTTTATCTTGGTCCTTGGGTTTTTTACCTGTACTTTACTGTCCTGAACACTAGGAAGCAAAGACTGTGTTAAATTTTGAGGGCAGTAACTTCCTATTTTTTCCACTGTCGAATTTTTGCTGTACCATACTTCTGCCTTTTTCAGCAGCGAGCTTTAAAGTTCTAATTTCACTTTGTAACTCCATAATCTTTGCCTCTAAATGCCCTTTTTTTTTAGTCAGGGTATAAAGTTTTCTGTATTCTTTTTCTTCCACCGTCAGGGTTTCTCCCTGCTCTCCTGTTTCACTCAGGGTGATCAAGCCCGAAGTCTGTGTCTGAGCGGGGAAACTCCTGACCTGTTGTAAATGCTCTTTCTCAGTGGCAATGGCCAACTTTAGCATGTTGTAGATGACAAACACCTCAATGTCTACCTCTCCTGGGTTTTGGTTATCATACTGTTAGTTGCTCCCTGACTATGAGCAGCCTCTGTAAAGTATATGGGGGATCATGAGCAATCCAAGGTGACGCCTTTATTGCTACTTGTACAAATTTCTTTATCTGTGAGTCCTCAACCTTGCACCCTTGCTGCTCTGCTAAATTCATAATTGTTCTTTCCCAGCTATTTATTGTTTGCAAGGCAAGTGTCTGTCCCACGGTGAGTTCTTAGACTCTTCTACCCAGAGCCCTGAGGGAAAGGGAAACCACGCACTTTGAAGTAACTCGCTGTCATCCACTCCCGCGCTGCGGGCTGTCCCGGGATTCTGTCCCCACCAAAGTGGAGTTGTTCCTGATTGTCTCCTCATTCGCCCAGCATCGGGCGCCAATCTGCTTGGCTCCTTGGGGAGGGGTCTCCGGCCAGCAGGGATCCTGATCAGGAACGGCGAGAAGACGGAGAGACTGAGGTGGAAAAGTCTCATTTATTCAGGGAGGCAGCAAGGCTTTTATAGGAGTTTTAGCCAATGCTAGCTCGGTACCTGCAAGGAGGTTTATTGCCAATTTGAGTAAAAGGTTTAGCGGTGTGTATGCCCTCGTGGATCCCCTGAGCTCGGTCTCATGCTCAGGTGTTGCTGAGAGTGTGGAGACCCGACCCAACCTGTTTGGCCTTGCTTGGAAATGGAGGCAGCTCTCTTTTCCCATAGGACCGGCTGTGAGCCTTCAACAGCACTTAATATAAGTTGGTTTCATTTCCTTCTTCTTTCCTCCTACTATATCAGATTTCTTTTGAGCTCATTAGCCTCTGAAATGGAAAATTTTAAATGGATCTAAACTCTAAGTTTCCTGGGTTCCTGGGGTTCTGCTTTTGCTAACCCTGCCTCAGGACAGAAGTCTATAAACCTGGATGAGTGGTGAGCTATGTGGTCCATTCATAGGAATTTATAATTTAAATGACTTTAAAAACAATACTAACTAAACTTTAAAAAAATTTTTAAAATAGAGGCTGGATGGACCATTAGAATAGGAGATGGGTTGACCCACTTCTTGTGCCAGGTCTACTGAGCAATAGATGACCATGGCAGAAATCAGATATGTTGTGGCAAGAATTGTCATAAAACTGAGTGGAGGAGTCCTGGTTTATGTTAAACATTTTTCCAACAATGTCATTCTCATGTAACCTGTTGCCCTTTATCCTCCTCAAGTCGGCATCTTCAAAGAATATTTCTGACGCAACCTGTGAACATGCTGTATTTAATTTAGAGAGATTCCAATATTTTTCCCTTATGGCACATGACCTGAGGATTACTATCAGATAACCCCTCCTCTTGGTCAATGGCCACATACAAAACCTTGCCTAATTATTTGTGTTTGCACTTTGTAAAAATGAAGAAACAAGTCTACCAGGGCTATTTGTTCTGTTCATTGCGTTGGACTGGAAGATGCAATTGATGGTCACTGAACAAAAAAGCTGATGTTTAATTTTAAAATCCTACTTAGAAACTGTTTTTTTCTCTTGGGAGTGAGCAGTTTCCTAACCATTTGGTCACTGTATTTGACAAGCTAAGTTAACAAAGTTTAGTTAATATTAAACTGACTAGTTTGACTTCTGTAGTTGTTGATTCCTTATACTCTCTAATCACTTCATATTTCTCAAAATTCTCTTTGGAATGAAGTCACTGTTTTATTTCTGTCATTTCTTTCTAAAAAGCCCTAATTCACAAGATTATTTATCTCTTTTTAAACTAATGTTGAACCTGTATCTTCAATTTTTTTTGCTTATGTGGTGAGAATTTAGAAAATAAAAATAAAATTCTTTTGTTGTTTTCCTATCAATATAATAGGCACTTCAAACTGAAAATTTGGAAAAACTGGAAATTTGGAAAACGTTGGAAAAATTATTTTTCTCATTTGTACTTGTTTTCCTGTTGTTTTAATTATCACCATCTGAGGTAGAAGTAGATTTAATTAGTAAAATGGACCAATGACCACTGATTTGGTTGATCAGAACCAGTCTATTGGTCAAAAGGACAATATAACTAGGACAGACGCTTTAGCCTTTAGTTCTATCAACAAAGTTGCTGAAAGACAACAAGCCCTACTTAATATTTTCTTACATTTTTTTCCCTTTTGAAGACAGAGTCAACATTGTAAGTCCAATACTTAATATTTTCTTACTTAATACTTAATATTTTCTTACATTTTTTCCCTTTTGAACACAGAGTCAATATTGAAGTCCAATACACCACCAAACACTGCCCCACCCCTCCCCGATTTTGTCAGTTTCATTGACTCTAGCTTTGAGTCATTCTCTGTTAACCCCAAGTATGCCTTTAGGCTGCAGAACTCTACATTCACTGTCTCTAAAGAACCATTGACCCCAAAGGTCAGATGGGAGGTTAAAGGATATTCTACCTTATCCTCCCCTACTTGTAGTCATGACCAGAGTTCAATTTTATCATGTAGCATGATCCATTTGATCTAAAAGTAGTGCTTCAACAACCCTTTGCATGATAGGCACTGTATAAACTATGCTAGAAAGAGAATTAGAGTGACAAGAAACCTGCATAATAACATCTGATAGCCTAAAAGAAAGATTTCTCTTATTTTTTCAAGAAAACTGTAGATTTTAGTCTGTCTTACTGACCTATTCCAAAGATCTAACTTTTAACTGTATAATGTTCTTACTTTCTAATACAAGTTTTTTCTCACGTTCCAGCATAGATTAGAAACATCTGGACACTATCCTTTGATTAAGAGCCCTTCATATATGTGAAAATTTTTTAAAATTAAATCGTCCTTCAGTGTTCTTCACAATGAGTAGTTCCGTTCCCCTTCATCATGCCTCATGTTTTTGTAACACTTTAATCATCTTTAAGTTGCTATCCTTTAATACCTTCTAATGTTACACACTATATGACTGTTATGCATCCCAGTGATGCATTCACTTTTATTAACTGCAGCTTTAAAATACTGACTATGGTCAGTTTAATCCCTAGAGATTATTTTATGCCAAAATTTGCATGTAACTCATCTTTTTTCACCAAGTATTTATATAATGTTTTTCTTTCCCATGTATACAAACCTTAATTCTCACTCATTTATCTTTATCGAGTTTTGTTATGGTTTTGGGATTTTTCCCCCTTCTGTTTCCTGAGATCATTTTAAAATTCTGATCTAGCTTCCTAAGGTATTGCCACTCCTTCTCTCTTCATGCCATAAGCATATCCCATACTTAGTGTCTTTTGCAAACTTAATGAATATGAGCTTGAATTTATCGTTTAGGTCATTTATGAAACTTGATCCAAGACTTAGTACTGAGGATCATCCTTTATTGTTATCTTCTAGGTTGACATCAATACATTGATAAAGAATCCCTGGCAGTTGTGTTTGAAAGTAAAATTTTTTTCAGCTCTGATCTTTTCATCAGGAATGCTATTTTATTAAATATCAATTTTTCCCTTGAAGGATTATACTCAGTTTTGCTAGTTAGATTGTTCTTAATTGTAATCCTAGCCCTTTGTCTTCTAGAATATCATATTCCAAGCCCTCTGCTCCTTTAATGTGGTAGGTGCTAAATCTTGTGTGATCCTGACTGTGGCTCTATGGTATTTGAATGGTTTCTTTCTTGCTGCTTAAAGTTTTGTTTTTGACCCAGGAATTTGACCTGGAATTTGGCTGTAACATTCTGGGAGCTTGCATTTTGGGATCTTTTTCAGAAGGTGATGAGTAGATTCTTTCAACTTCTATTTTACCCTCTGGTTCTAGAATATCTTGGCAGTTTTCCTCAATAATTTTTTGTACCAATGAAATATTTAACATTTTAGTCTATTTTTCTTCCTTTTGACCTTGTTTTATTGTTTCTTGATGCTTCCACTTGCTCATTTCTATTTTTTCACTGAGCTTTTATGCCTCTTTTCCCATTTGGCCAATTCTGCTTTTTAAAGAGTTGTTTTCATCAGAAAATTTTTGCATCTTTTTCCGTTTGACCAATTCTATTTTTAAAGTGTTATTTTTTCAATAATTTTTTGTAGGTGCCTCTTTTAACAACTGCTAGTTGTCTTTTTCACAATTTTCTTCCTTTGCTTTCATTTCTTTATGTACTTTTCCCTCTACTACTCTGATTGGATTTTGAAAATAATTTTTTAGCTTTTCTAGGAATTTTTCTTGTGCTTGTGTCCAATTCACATTTTTCTTTGAGGCTTTGCTTCTGGCTGTTTTGACTTCATTGTCTTCTGAGTTTGTGTCTTGTTCTTCTCTGTCACCATAGTAACTTTTAAAAGTCAGCTTCTCTTTGTTGTTTGCTCATTTTTTCCACATTTTTTTAATTTGGAACTATATATTAATGTTTAACTCTGATCCCATCATGGCAGGGGTGGGAGTGGGAACTCTGTCTCCAGCTTCAGGTTTTTTCACACTGCTATTTTCAGAGGTAGTTCTGAGGGTTTGGAGTTTTTTTGGTGCTTCTAAGGCGGTGTTACCATCTCTGGCCTGAGAGCTTCTGAAGCAGGTGCTGTTCTCTATACAGCTCAGTCTTGCCACTGGAGATTCATCTGTATGGGCTCCAGGACAGCTTCCTCCCTGGTGCCACAGATCTCTCTTTCCAATCTCCTGTGGGCTGGGAGAATATCTCAGTCTGATATTTGGTTGGCTCTGCCACCTGGCAATTGTGTATACTGCTTTTATTGGATCTAGAACATATTACCTAACCCTATCGGATTAAGGTGGATGATATTTGTCACTTCCTTTTAACCTACTAGGTTTTGTCATTTGATATTACAAATGTAGACTACTTGGAAAAATCAGCAAGTTACAGAACATCAGAGCTGAAGGGCACCACGGAAGTCACCTTCTTTCCACCCTACGTAACCCCGGGCAAGTTATTTAACCTCTCTGTGTCTCACTTCCCTCATTTGTAAAACGTGGGGTTGAACTGAACAACCTCAGAGGCTCTTCCAGTTCTAAATCTAGTCTGATCCCTGCAATTTGCAGATAATCAAAATGAATTTTGGTGTTAAAACAGAGATCATCCCGGTAGAATAAGTGGTGGGGACAGGACTTTAATCCAGGTCTTCTGACTTTTCTGTTTCATAGCTCTTTCTACTCCACCCCAATGTTTTATTTAGAAATATATTCTAACTTCATCCAGTAGCCTATTGCTTTCTTTTGTGTTTTCAAGTTAATATTATGATAATTTCCTTCCCACCCAATTACTTTCCTAGGTATGTTTGTCTTTTGAGGTTTTCTCCTTTCTCCTTTTCCAATGTAGAAATTCTATGGACTCTTGTCTAATATGTCCAGACATTAGTGTCCAACCTCCTCATTTTGTAGATGAAAAAACTGGGATCCAGAGTGATGAAGTGAATTTTATGCGATATAACAAGTGTCAGATACAGGATTTTAACTTCTACTTCATGACTGCAAAACCACTGCATTATAGAGCTCCCTTTTCAGCAGACCTCTTTTCCAGTTTACTTTTCTGACTTCTCCAGCACTGCCTTCCTGTTAATGAGAAAAATCTTAATTGGTTCCTTGGCTTTCTACATTTCAGAATTGCCACTGATACTTTGAGATCCACTACTTGATTTTATTGATTTCCCAGAGATGCTGGGTAGTTAAAGTCCCAATTCACTGAATAATCTAATTTGTCTCTATTGCAAAAGTATAGCTTTTATTTCTTTTGTAATATTGTTAATGTGGTCAAAGGCCATGACGGTCTTCTCTTGTTTATAATGCTGATGACAAGTCATTCTACCATCCTCATAGTTTTCAGGTCTGTGAAATAAAATGGTATCCTTGACAGATGTCTAAGGCTATCCTACCTCCCTTTTCTTCTGCTTGTCATTTCCAGACAATTAGCATCCTTCTGAATCAACATTGTGATAACTTTTTGATGTTGTATATACCTAATGAAGTCAGAAACATTCACAATATTCCTACTTCTTGACTAGACTGTAAGAATAATTAGGGTCCGTGATTGTATCTCATTTATTTTTATATCTCCTTTTGTTCCATAGTAGACAGATAAAAACATTTGCTAAATGAATGGAAGAACAAGGGAATAAGCATTTATATAGTGCCTGTTATGTGCCAGGTACTGTGCTAAGCGCTTTTCATAATAATCTTATTTGATGTTCACAACAATCCTATGAAGTAGGTGCTATTATTATCCCTATTTTATAGTTGGGGAAATTGAGGCAGACAGAGGCTAAGTGTAGGTCACACAGGTAGTAAGTGTCTGAAGCTGGATCTGTACTCAGGCGACCCCAGGCCAACTGTAATGAATGCATCCATCCACAGGATTGATCATAGGCTTATAGCTAGACCTTTGTATACCTTAGAAGGCATCAACTTCAGGAAGTTTAAGCTAGGAAATTACATCACTTACCCAAGTCTCACAGTTAGTGTCTGAGCAGAATTTGGAACCTGGGTCTTCATGACTCCAAGTTCAGCACTCTATTACAACACCTAGCCATGGGGCATTTTGAGTAGAGGGTTTTTTTTGTTGTGGTTGATCCCTTCTGAAGTATGTTTGTGTTTAGTATGCCTTCTTAAATTACACCTTGAACTTGGGCCTTTTGAAAATGCCCTTTTAAATTTTCTTCTGGCATAATATCTTTCCTGTGTTGACCCAACAATATAATTTGTGTCATCTTAGGAGTTACGTGGGCAGAAGTTATGGTGCCCAATGACTTTTAGATATTTCTTTGTTTTGTTTTAAATTCAGAATCTGACAAGCCAGACATCTGCTAGGACTTTATTTCTGGAGGGCAGGTAGCAATTTCAGTCTCCTTAAAGAGGCAAGCATTTACTCCGTTTAATTTTGATCCTAGAATCGATAGCTACTGACTGCCCATTATCTGTGTTAAGTTGGTTCCCCTTCTTCCCAATTGCCAGCAGGTCTGTTCTTGCTTCCATTTCTATATATTCCAGATGAAATACGGGATGGTCATAATTCTTTGAAACAAGTCCTTACACTGTCAGTCAGCAGTGATTCTTAACTATTTTCCATTGAAGAGGTTTGTTCCTTATTCAATATTAATAGCATTTTTATACTCTTTGTGACTTAGAGTCATCCATTATTAACTCTTGTAATATCCCTATGAGGTAAATGAATGATTATTCCTATTTGATAGATAAAGAAATTAAGCAGAGAAAGGTTAAATATAGAAGAATTAAGTGACTTGCCCAAGGTCACATAGTATGAACCTATAAACCACAGGCTGATGATTGATTCTCAATGCAGAGATATGCCCACAGGCTGCAGTTCTTAGAAAAATTAAACCTGTACAGTGGTAAATATATAATTTAGATGAAAATTTATTAAATTGTTATCCTATACATTTAGAAACTAGATGATAATATTTCTGTCATGCAAGTATCACCTTACTGTGGTATTTTTCATATTTTTCTTATTTCATAATATATAATCAAAAGGATTTCATATTGACTTCTATGTTCCCAGCATTAAAGAGCAGGGCATTAGGATATTTCTAACTCCAGAAAGACTGAGCAGTCTTTAGCTCTTAATTCAATTTCTAGTATTCCATAGAGGAAAACAGCCCAGTGCAGTAAACAGTAATAACTAAGATAAATGTGCCTTAATGGAAAAGAATGGCTAGATCCATAAAAAATCATTTGCAAGTAATTTTTTGGTGAGTTGCTTGTGGGAGTAGAGACCTCTAATGACCTATTTAATAGAGAGCATGCTTTTCAAATTCATCGATTTCCTAAATATCTTTTTTATTTTGGGTTCCTATTTGTGCTTATGTTGCCACCATCCATGTTGTTGGGAAGAAGCAGAGTGGGAATTGAGCTATGTTAATGCAGATCATTGTTAGGTATTAGTCATTCCTATTGCCATGGTGGAGCCAAATACCTCTGAAAGATTTTGTAACATTTCTACTAAACACTCAGCTGGCCTAGTATTAACATCCATCGAATCTGAGCCTTAGAAGCAATCTTGTTCAATCTGAGCAGAAATCTTTTCTACAATAGTCTTGAGAGGTAGTCAGCCAGGATTCAACTTACAACTTCTTGTGATGAGAAACTTACTACCTCTTGAGTTAGTATCTTCTGCTTTTGGAATCCTTCAATTATTAGGAAGTTTATTTTTTCTTTATTAAATTGATATCTGTTTTGCAGTAACTTTCATCCATTACTCCTGGTTCTACCCTCAAAAGTCAAACAAAACAAACAAAATCCTTCTTATGCATGACAACCCTTCTTGTATTTTATCTGTAATGTCCCCTTTAAATGTTCTTTCTCCATTCTAAACACCTTCAGTTCCTTTATCCAATGGTATAGCATAGTTTTAAGTCCTCTAACCATCAGGATTTCTTTCTTTTTTATGCAGCTGACTGTGCCATTGCCATGCCTAAATTATAGTTTTTAATACAACACTTCATAACTAATTTGACTAGGACAAAATATAGCAGGACTATGTTACCTCCTTCATTATTAATAAACTGCTAGGATCAAATTAGCTTTTTGGCCTACCCTGGTACATCATTGACTCACATGAAGTTTGCAGGCCAATTAAACCCCAAGACCTTTTTTTAATGGAACTATTGTCTCTTCATACCTCGCCCATCCTTGAATTTACATGATTTATTTTGTTAATCCCTGTGCAGTAGCTTATATTTATTGCTATAAATTTTTAATAGTTGATAAGCCCGCTACTCATATTTTCAAATCATTGACAAAAATGTTGGAGAGAAGAGGGCTGAGGACAAATTTGTTTAACATGTCACTAGATATTTTCCTCCAGGTCGACATTGATTCACTAGTCATCTTTTGTTGCCACATGCCTTCATCTACCATTTTGTATATACTTCCTCCCTAAAGATTTTTTTAATTTTTAATTTTTGGTCATAATTCTCATCTAATATTATTCATATCTGAAGCTATCCATCATATTGTTTTTATATTTTTATGTTGAGAGGCATTGCTGGCCAGGAACAACTGGGTTCAAACCCTATCCTGACAGTTATGGTTTAAGTGACCCTAGATGAATCACGTAACCTCTCAGTGATCTAGGTGACTCACTAAGGCTATAACAGGTACAGATCTGTATTGAGAATCAGAATTTCATTACTGAGAGATCTCTATACCACTGACATCATAGGTCTGACCAAGTTTTTTAACCTTTCTCTAAACTGTCCCTGGATAAGTCTCAAATCCCAACATTTGCACAGGTCTCCTGAAGATATTATATTTTTTAAACTTTTGCCTACTGTTATATTCTGTTGTGGGGACCCAAAGCCTATAGGTAACTCACTAAATTGGAACCTCGTTATTATGTCAAATTTACTGGGCTTAGATATAGATTTTAGGCCATTAAAAAAGTTCATTTATATGTATCATCAGATTTGATCTTCACTACAACTCAATCAATAGGTACTGGTATTATCCCCATTTTACAGATGAGGGAACTGAGGCACAGAGAGGTTAAATGACTTACTGATGGTCATACAGCTAATAAGTATGTGAGGTAAGATTTGAGCTGTATTCTTCTTGGCTCCTAGTCTAGTACTCTATCTACTCAGCCTAGTCTAGTACTCTATCTACTCAGTCTTAGGGCATATAGTATTTTAAGGTTCACCATGGACTCATGTCTAAATTTCTGTTTGCAGTTTAAAGCCAGGGAATTAGATAAGTCCCAAGCTACATAGTAGATAGGCCTGATATCTCTGTCCTTGAACCAAGTTTGGACCATCAGCCTATTTGATCACCTTCTAGGAGCAGGGTTAGACACACACTTGTGTAATGTAAGAACATTGTTTAAATCGTGTTTAAGGAAAAGACAAAGACAAAGAATGAAGCCAAGGCCTGTGGTGGAGCTCAACTCTGCTCCTTTGGCTGGTCTGTATTGATTCTGGCTTTTTGCTTTGTAGGACGTGGAAGCTTACATGTCATAGGCAGCCAGGATTAGGAAGATACTCATGATGGAGCAGTAGCCCCAAATCCCAGGCTTGACCCACCCAACACAAAAAGTTTGCTTGGATATTTCAGTTACATTTTAAGTTCTAAGTTTGCACCAGAATGTGGCACTTAACCTGTACCAAAATTCTGTCATTAGGTGAATAATCGAAGTTAGTTGTTTTAATGCTCTGCCTCTTTTATTGAAGTATGCCTATCTCAGTTTACTGTTTCAGACTAATTTGAAGACTTCCCAGGTATCACATCTTAGGAATTTGGTTATTTCCTAATAAAATTCCTGAATCTAGAACTCACCTGGTTTCTTGATAAAGTAATCATTTTTGGCACCAAGCCAAATCAGAAATCTTCCCTTAGGCATCTTCCTTCTATTCTTTCCACATTTCTGTTCTCCAAAGAACTAGGGATAGACATGTACTCACTCCTTGTACATTTTTAAAAGATTCTTGTCTTTGTTGTTCCCCTATGTATTACCAAATCTGTTATTCTAACTCAGTTTGAAATTGGTGACATTAGAGGAAAATACCAGAACTTCCAAATTCCCAAGACATTTTATAAATAAGATTAAATGTTTGCTGAGTAACAGTGGGAGGAAAATTGTCAGAAAGTTAACAGGACAAGATAGCAGTAATGCTTGCTTAAAATTACAAATATGGGGCCACCTTATTATTTAAAAAATCAGTTTACAAACTAAATTGATTATAGGTTGATTATTTATGCCACAGTAGAATTTTAAATTCAATCCTACAAATTTCCTTTTATATTAAAGATTTCTTTATATAAATAACATGCTATGTATGGTGGTTTGAGAGCTGGCCTTGGAGTTACAAAGTTCTAAGTTCAAGATCTATGGCTTATACATAATAATTGTGGCACCAAGTCAATTAAAATGTCAGTGCTAGAGGCAAAAGACTTTAAATTACAGATGAATTTCAATCTGTATTGATGGTGGGAGTTTCCACACTAGAAATCTACACTAACAAAATCTTAAGTCTAATAGATGATTAGACATAAATCTAATAGAGTGAATCCAAACTTCATAGGACAAATTCCCTTAATAAAAGGATTTGTCCTGTAAAAGTTAGACTCAGTCAAAAGTCCCCACCCAAGGACTTAGAAGGCCACAGGTTCCCCACCCCTGGATCCTTTCCCTTACCTTCCTCCAACTCCATGTCTTAAAAAACAAAGCAGCAATTCTAGTAATTTAAATTTCTAATTTTATTTATAAGGGTTTGTTTCAAAACCTTATCATAAAGAACACATCTCATAGAAAGTGAAATATACCTGTTGTTAGGCGGAAATTTTCTTATTGTGTTTTGGTCACCATCTATGCAATATAGTCTCATTCTCTATATTAACATTCTTCTTATGTCTTCCTCTACAAAGCTCTGATAGAAGACCAAAGGAACTAGCCTATTTGAGACATCCTCACATTTTCTAGTCTCTGTGTCTTTGTTCTCATCATCCTGTATGCCTGAAATATACTTCCTTTGCTATTGCTAATTCTTCATCTTAGGCAGCTATATCATAAACATCCTTTCTGGCTTAGCTTAAATGCTAACTCCTCTATCAAACCTTCACTGATTCCTCTGGCAGAATCTAATTTTTTATCCTAAGATCTTTCTTGCCCTTGTGCCTACCCCTCTTAGGCTATTTTTGATAGAACGTAGGTCTCTTAAGGGCAACATCTGTTTCCCCTTTGTCTCTGTTTCTCCAGCAACTAGCACAGAGAAGGGCCTTCCTCAATGCTCTTTGATTAATTATCAAGTTCTGTTTTATGCCATAATTGTTTGTTTACCTGGTACCTTCACACTAATAGATTGCAAGTTCCTTGAGAGCAGTAACTTTTGTCCAGTGCCCAGCACAGTCCTTTGCACGTAGGTATTTAATAATGATGAAATGAATGCTTTTGAATTTAGAATTTTGTAGTCTTGTAAGCAAATGATACCAGACATCCCCTTTATTAAGACTCCACCCCCCAAAATTATTGAAAATAGTAGACAACCCAATAAATGTATTTAAGGCTTGTAATAATAATAATACTAATGACAAACATTACACCTCATATATTTTTTCCATACTTCCATTCTACGTGGTACAATGCTTTAATGTTTGCAAAGTGCTTTTACATACATTATCTCATTTAAGCCTCACAACAATTCTATGAGACAATGACTGCAGAAAATATTGCCCTTACTTTAAAGAAATTGAGGCCAAGAGAAACAAAGCGTTTTGCCCAGGGTTATGTAAATATCATCTGTGGAGTGATTTAAACTCAGGCTTCTTGAGTCCAAGACCAACACTCTCTTATGCTTCTAATAAGAAGTAGATGAAGTCCAATTTGGGTGAAAACACAAATCGTCAAAAGTGGAAAGTTTTCTAGATAATTATAAATTAATAGCCAACAGAGCCCTGATTAAGGAATAGCGGTCAGTCATCCTTTGCTTCTTATACTTTTGACATAACTAAGAGATTTACAGTACTGTCCAACCAGGATGACTCATTAAAGTATGGAGGTGACCATAACCTGTCAAAGGCTATCCCAGTATAGCCCAAAGTCTATTTCAAGTAGGGGTCCATCCTAGTTAAGATTGCAATAGCTCATCACCAGAAGACTAGATATCAGGCAATGACTTTTGTGGTCAGAACTTTCCTTGAGGACTATCTACTGATGGTTAGAGAAGTTGTGAGCTAGGATGAAATCACCGATCTTTGAAAGCACAAGGGGCTCACAGGAAAGACAGGACAAGATAACTCTTCCATTTGTGTTGGCTCATGTTTGGTGATTGTTTATTATTTCTATCCTTTAAGTAAATATCAATTGACTCCATTTTAGAATATAGGATTATGCAAGGTGCAGCAAAAACAGATGGTAATATTTTAATAAATAAGATCTGTCACTTTTTCTCAATCTCTCATATATGTAAACATCATATATCATACATTGATGTATTACACATATGTGTATATATATACATATATACACATATATGCCTATGTACATGTTTTTTTTTTTATTTTTGGAGGGGGGAAGGCAGAGCAATTTGGGGTTAAGTGACTTGCCCAAGGTCACACAGCTAGAAAATGTTTCAAGTGTCTGAGGTCATATTTGAACTCAGGTCCTCCTGACTCCAGGCCTGGTGCTCTACTCACTGCACCACCTAGCTGCCCCCATTCATACATGTTTTCTAAGAGGACCATGACATCAGGAAAATGAAGGACAAACATAACCTGTGAGTAGACCAAGCTGCCTGAAAGGGGGCCCAGCTAGTTGGGTACGTCAGCGGATCCTCTCCTTCTGTCTGTCCTTCTCCTTCTCTTCTCTAAAGGAAGGTAAATTTTGCTGGCCAGAAGCTGCCCACTTAAGTTGGGGTTTCCTTCCTTCCTTCCTTCCTTCCTTCCTTCCTTCCTTCCTTCCTTCCTTCCTTCCTTCCTCCCAATTCACTCTAAAGCTCATAGATTGGGCCACAATAGGTGCCTGCCCAAGCTTCACTTAATGCCTGCATTTTGGGCCCTCTTGGCTTAGGGTGAATGTCAATGGTAACTGTTTCTCTTTGGAACAGCAACCCTGAGGGTCTTCCCCTCCTGTCTTGATTATTTTGGCATTTTTTTTCTATTTAAAGGGGCTATCCCTTGACTCACCTTTACTTAAAGAGGCCTATTCACTGAATGGGCATTACTCCCCTCTAAGTGAGTCCATGAAAAGGCCTGAACCTAAAAGGGCCAGGGTCTCCTATCACATCCTGGGTCATCTCCAGTCATCCTGATGAATATCAGATCACTGGACTCAGATGCCTCTGGAGGAGAAAGTGAGTCTGGTGGCCTTGCACAGCCCTCCCTCACTCAAATCAAAATCAACTGCAAATCATGTCATCATTTCCCTGATGTCATTGTCCTCTTTGAAAACAAAGGACAAACACAACAACAACAATGTACATATGTAAAGTACTAGATGCAAAAGAGTTTTATTTTCTTTGAAAATAAAGGGTTGCTTTTTCTTTAACATGAATTTATCAAATGATACTATCTTTGGCTACCAATTTCTTATACTCCTCATATCATCATAAGACTTCAGGTTTCTTTGAACACTCAAAATTTAATCAATAGGAAACTAGGCAATACTTCTCTCTATAGAAAGGTCTTTCACCTTTGAACATCATTTAGGTGTTACTGACATCAGAGTTATATGTTCTTAAAGATTTCCTCTGTGTTTAGGTCATTCTGAAAGTGACTTGTTTTCTACAGTGCTTGCATATTTTCAGTAGGAGAAGTTGGTATTTGAAGTGATGCAATTTGTGTTCCATGGCCATGGAACATCTCAGGAAGTTATACCAGGAGGAGGGGTTAGAGAGGAGGAGGAGCTATGGCTAAAGATATTTAGGGGTAGAATGAATGGGAATTCAATGGGGACTGAATGTGCAGTCAGGCTTAACCATAAGACTGTACCTCCTTACCCCTATATTTTGTTTCACCTTAATTGAAAAGTTTCATAATTAAGTCCCTTAAAATCCATCTAATTCTGTTCAGTTTTAGTTGCAATCTTCACCTTCAAAATGACAAGGATTTTGACGGCTTACAAAGTGGTAAAGGCGCTGAAAACTGGGTTTTGCAATGGAGCTGCTCAACGACAATGGAAAGTGTCAAGAACTGGCATCAGGCTGCTGAGTGTTAAGGTAACGTTCCCTTATTTGTTCTTTTGGATACAATACAGTTTAATGCTTGTAGCAGGGAACGTAGACTCACTAACAAGAGGCAATGGATCGGAATTGAGTATCTAAGTACTAATTTATTGTTTACCTGACTATAGGACTTCATAATGCAACAAATCCACATTTTAATTTGCAATGAGTTTGAAAATTGCACGGTGAATTTCACACAAGGTAAAAGTTTATAATTCTTGGTGAATACATAAGACATAGGCATAATTTTTTACAGTGACCATTTCTCAAGGGTTTGGTAGCTGACCAAACTTATCTTTGAACCTATAAAGTACTGCTAATAATTTAGGGGAGTAGAAAAAGCATTATGATATGGTAGATGGAGAGCCAACCTCAGGGTTGGATGTTATAGGAACAAGTCCTTTCCCTGACACGCTGGTGGATGACTGGGCAACCAATTTAATCTCTTAGGGTCTGTCCTAGGTGACTCTTTAAGGCTATGAGTGGCAGTGTAGGTGTTTATCTGCACTCGTGGAGAGATTTTCCTCATTGGATGTTTCCTATACCAATGAAATCACGTGTCTAGTAAAAAAAAGTTTAGGTTGCTGCATGGGAAGATTGCCTGTTAACTGATTTTCATGCCCCAAATCTGAATAAGCTCACTGAAATTTTTCTCCCCTAAGGCTCATTTGATATTAGCAATCCAACTTGAAGTAATTATCTTTACTTTTCTCCTACTAGTACCTCTTCAAGTATATCACATATATCATTTCTATTTTATAGACTAAGAAATTGAGACAAAGAGCAGTTCAGATTGTTCCAATAGTATATTATAACTGTGAGACAGAATAAAGCATTGTAATGTTAAACCTTCAGGATGCTGGACTTGACAGGAACCCCGGCTTCTAGTCTTGCCTCAGACATATAACCCTAGACAATGCATTTAACCTCTCTGTGCCTCAGTTTCCTTTTTATAAAATGAGAGGATTGAGCTCAGTGGCTGGTAGGGTCTTTTCCAGCTCTAATCCTGTGATCCTATGAGTCACGAAATGTCAATAGCAGCACTTGATTTTCTTTTTTAGCTTTGTATTAATGCATGAAGAAGCTTATCACTAAATTGGTCTTAAACAGGGTGGCAACTACAAATGAAGGTTATTAACAGTGAGTGCAAAAAAGTAACATTTAAAAAAATGAATCCTACCTAAGTAGTACCAATTCTCAGTGGTAAAGAAGCCCTATCACAAAAATGCCTGAGCTGTTTATCAACTTAAAAGCAATAGATTCTAATTTGTTTTATATTGTTTTATATGTAATAGACATAATCATATTTCTTTAAAAATAGCAGCTAATTCTACAACCTCCAGAGTTTCAGGTTGGTCAGGCCTAGGGGGTGGGTTGGGGTTAGTGACCCTTCTCACTGTGAATACCATGAATACTACAGGGCTAGCTAAGTAAGCAATGAATGTAGATGCTGCTAGATACCACCAATAGACTCATTAGTGAGGGAGAAAGGATGGAGAGGAAAAAATGAAGAGTGGGATAAGAAGAAAGGAGAGGAAAAAGAGAGAGGAGAGAAATTCCACTTGTACCTTCCATTAGCTAAGTCATTCTGTAATACCTAATGTTTGGGAGTTCTACTTAGGGCCTAATAGTCCCAGCTACAAAAGCTTGGAAGACTTCACTAGAAGAGGCTTTTGTAAATATAAGTCCCAAGAGAAATTGTAACAGTGGATTTAGAAACACTAGAGTAATTAATTTCTTTGCATTCTATTTCAGTGAAATAGGAGAGGCTATCAGGAAGATATTTCCCCAACCATAGGATAGATATGAGTATGGAAATAAAGAATAAGGTACTTTATGTATAAATTATAAATACACTTCTTGGGAGAATATGAGCTCCCAGAAGGCAGGGACTTTGTTTTTACCTTTCTCCATATCTCCAGCCCTTAGTGTAATACCTAGCACTTAATCAGTGCTTATTGACAGAATGATATGCCCATCTCAGAGAAAAGAGCATAATGAAAGT
The DNA here is from genome assembly GCF_011100635.1 of Trichosurus vulpecula. Taxonomy (NCBI): domain Eukaryota; kingdom Metazoa; phylum Chordata; class Mammalia; order Diprotodontia; family Phalangeridae; genus Trichosurus; species Trichosurus vulpecula. Next base: position 291,067,429 of record NC_050576.1, on the reverse strand, counting down.
AATAATATACTGGATTTATACTCTTTGGGAAGAATCTATAAATCTAAGAATGCAATTTAGATGCAATAACTGACTGTCTTCACAATATTACTATAATGTGGATTATATCCATTTTGCATGGCAAGAAAATAAAATATGGCTTACTGGGATAGAGCCATAACTTCCTTGAGGTTGGAGAGTATTTCATTTTTGTCTTTGTATTCCCAGTGTAGTACCTGGCACACAGCTGGTGCTTAATCAATGCTTTTGGTTGATTGAATACAGAGGGCCATAGAGATGGAATTGAGACCAGAATCCACATATCCTGGGTCCTAATCAATGCTATATATATGTATATGTATATATATATACATATATATATATATCCAGCCCAATAAAAAATAAGCTTTAGAAGATGTTTATAACAGTTCCGCAGATGAGCTTTGAGAGAAAGCAGTTCTTATTCCTCCCATTGTCAGATGTGTTAAGTGTGTGCCACTGTTCATGGCTAAGAATGACAAATTTGTAGGAGAAATAAGGCATCATTGCTGGCTGTAAAAGTCATTACTCACATTCAATCAAGTCTGGCCTGAATTTCTGGAGGAAAGCCAGGCATGAAAAATAGGAGTTCTTGAACTTCAGAAATAGTTTATTAAAATTTTTGACTAGTGCCCAAGGGGAGTCCTGCTATTATCGATTCATTTTGCTGCAGAATTCTACCCCCCTGCTTGCCCCACCTCCATTTCTAACCTCTCATCCTTAGAAGTCATAGCCCTGCCCCTTTTCTGTTTTTTAAGTCCTTCTAGTATTTTTGATAGGGACAAAAACCCTATACCTAGGAGATGCTAGTGGTGCAAAGTGATGATTTATGTTGACTAATAACGGGCCGTGAGAACTGTAGACAAAGAGGTGTTTGATCTCCAGCTAGGATGGGGTGTGAAATGTACAATGAGAGTTAGGTGTGTGAGGCTTCTCTTGCCAGTCCGCTACCATTGGGTATTTTCTCTGAATCTTCTGAGGTCAGTTATCCTCTCCCTTTGGCAAAGGGGCCAAGGGTGGGTTTTGACGTCAGCAAATTACGCCCTTGTTTTTTCAGACTGTTTTTCTTGTGTATTCTTGGCTAATGTTTATAGATTGGGGTCCTGCCAACGGAGCCTGCCATATTTCACTTGTAGTGAGGCTAGAGGAAAGAATGCCAAAGGGGCTGTATACCTAAAATGAAGGTGACTATAAGGACAAGATTGACCAACAACCATAAAATAGAGAACGATGCCAGATACGTGAGCTTTTCTTTTAGTGCTGAAAATATTTCACATCCAGTATTGCGTGAGGTGAATTATCATGGGGAAGAGTAGAAAGATCTAGGAGTGTTAGAGGCAGAAGACCTTGATTTTAATCCTGGATTGGCTGATTTCTTAGCCATGTGATCTTGAACAAATCACTTAATCTCTTTGAGACTTAGTTTTCTTTTTTCCCTTTTGAAATGAAAATAAAGAGACCTGGCCTTGTCCGCTTTGCTTAACAGGGCTAAGGAGAAGGTCAAGTGAGATAATGCATGTGAAAGCACTTTGAAGCAATCTCAAAGTATTGTGTACACCTACTCAAATGTATCAATCTGGCGTGTCATCCACCTGGGTATTGCCTCCAATAATGCAGATCATAACCTATCCAAGCCTGCCCATCCTGTGCATGGTCTTCCATAAGTTTGCCACTGAGTTCCACCCAATGTGCTAGTCTTTACTCATTACTAAGCCATGGGAACTCATTAATGCCATCAATAATTAAAATTAAAACTAAAGAATAGTATATTTTTTGATTTTTGGAAGGAACTGATCAGCATCCTACTTTGTTCTTTTTATTATATATTCCTTTAGTAATGTAATATTTATACGTTTGGTAGTAATTATTTTTCTAAATAATGGTATAATTTCCAGGAATTGTCAAGTGGTCTTCTGAATTCTCAAATTATTTACAATGTCATGCTACTCCTTGCTTGTATTAATGTTTTCACTCTGAGAACATAATGCCATACTGGTTCAGATCCATATTTTAGCCAAATCATCTTTCATAGCCATGTCAGGGGACCATGTCATGGTGGAAAGGTCTGATTATTTTCTTTGACATTAACCTCTAAAGGTAAGATTGCTCCCTCCAAATACCAACTTTTGCCTTACTGATCATGAGGTGACAAGCCTTTGGAATATCCCAGAAGGTTAATATTTGAAATTCCATGTTATTTTGAAAGTAAAAAAGTAACTAATTCCTTTGGGAAAATAGTAGGTCATTACCCCTAGCCGTCTTACCCCCCTAAAAACATCCTCGACAGCTTGCAAGTCCATTTCCCTCACATTTTTGTAATTGTTGACCAGCATCATCATTGAACTAGAGAACTTTCCAGGTAAAAAGATTTGGTATCCCCCTAACATCTCCATACGCTGCTGAGTCTTTATTCTTCTTAGATAAATTTTTCATGTTGTAGATGTTTTTATTCTCAGAGATCCCCAAGTAAATGCACCTTTTGTTCATACTGAGGCAATGATGCCAATAATAAACAAGAACTAACATTTATATAGCACTTTAAAAATCGCAAAGCCCTTTATATACCACATATGTGCCGTCATATTTTATGTATATATAAATTCTCATTTGATTCTCACAACTATACTAAATGATTTACCCAGATTACACAGTAAGTGTCTGAGGCAGCATTTGAACGCAAGTCAGATTATGAGTACTATCGATATAGTTGAGGTATGTAGTTGTCATGACATCTGTTCACCTTTTCATAGGTACTTTTAGCTATGGAGCGGACAACTTCAATTAAGTACTACCAGTTACTATCATTCCATTAGACTATGGCAACTTCGTAACCAGTCCTTTGATGGATCTTCCTGTTCTACCCGTGTGTGGGTGGTCCCTCCATTGATACAGAGCCCAACCCCTTTGTACCTCATAGTATGGTATTCTTGGGCATATTTTCCCATAACTTGTAACTGCAGGATCTAATTTATGTCCTGAAGGTCTTTCCTTTGTTTATTTTTAATATCCCTGGATCAACAGATTTAGAATCTGGAAGGAACATCTCAGGGATTCTAACGCAGTATTTGGGCCGCCTATTATTTCTTATTCTTGCTATATTCTAAAATATACAAATTAAAAAATGTGATATAATGAAACCTTTTCATAACATTGGTGCTAAGGCATATACTTCCATATATTTTCAAGGTTCACAGTGTTGTATTAGGATTTTATATAGTTGTGTTTTACAGGAGGTGACGACACCTACAGTGTATCCAAAGCCATGTAAAAAGAAAGTACATTACAATATCGAATAAGGTAACTACTGATGATAATAAAAGTGAAATGGTAATGACATATTATATATATATATATATATATATATATATATATATATACATACATAGTTTTTCCTGGTTTACAAAGCTTAATAGCCCTGCCAAGCAATAATAATTAAAACAGCTGATCTTTGTAGGGTTAGAGACAGCATGGGGTAGTAAGTAGAGCTGGGCTTGTGCCAGGAAGACATGGGCTGAAGCTCTGCTTCAGATATGGACAAGCTTTGTGACCTTGGACAAGTTTCTTAGGCTTTCAGTTTTCTGGTCAACTCTCAAAGATTATATAAATTGCAGATAAAGTGCAAATCCACATGGATTGCAATCTCATCTGAAGTTTCCTATACTAATGAAATCATAGATCTTGTCCTCATCCCTAGTAAAATAGCATTTTAAGGTCTACTAAATACTTTTCACGTTGGACAAGGAAATGATGGACCACTCCAGTATCTTTGCCAAGAAAACCAGGCAAGACTGGCACAACAAATGGACAGAAACAAAAAATGGTTTGCCTGTATTATGTGTTTTGATCCATGAGACAATATGATCTGTGAGGCAGTCAACTGTTGTAAAATAGATAAATTAGATGGACACGTGCATGTTCTGTTTTGAGGAAGTTTGTATTGTTCTTCAAAATTTTCCTTCATTTTTTTGGGGTAGAGCGTGAAGGAAGCTTCCTTTCATCCTGTAGACCACCTTTCAAGCAGGGTCAAATCTCTGTCCACCATAATATTTCAAAGACTGATAAACTATAATGGTCTTATAGGTTGATGGCCACACAGAAGTTTGAACAAACTAGAGGGGAGTAGTTTGGAAATCCTCTCTACTACTTCCTTCTGCTAAGAACTCTAGAGCACAGCCATGTTCACCCATGTTCAGCTTCTCCAGAAGCATGTCTGTGAAAACTGGGACCTGTTGATGATTCTAAAAGTCCTATCCTTTGGCCCCTACCATGAAATGAACACAATTTCCCTCTTCATGTGATCATCTGCCAGACTTTCTCACAAGAAAAAGTGTTTTAGGAAGGCCCTGGGCCATTGCGACCCCTAGCTTTGTATCATATGCAAAAGGCCTTAAAAGTTTCCAGAGGCCACGGCATGAGTGTATTGAAGAGGCTGGCAAAGGGAGGAAGCAAAAACAAGCCTGGCGTTCATGAGATTGGGTGCCTGAGTTCTCCAGCTTCTTTCTGCTGTTTTTATCTCTCCTTCCCTATTCCTTTGACCATAACCACCAAATCTTAGCCTTTTATCCCTGTAATCAATATGTTGGCAAAGGTCTAAAAATCTTTCAAATGAGTGAGTGTAATAGTTCTGTCTTCTTGATGAATTTTATTGCGCCTCTTTTGATTAGTTTACAAAACTGAAAACAAGTCTGTGTCCACTTCTTAGCATAAGTAGCATTTATATTTCAACTTCTGTTAAAGCAGTCTAATTAGGGTGACCAGAATGCTTGGATACTCTTTGGCTGCAATATCCCACTCGTGTCCCATATTGAGCTTGCTGTTTCCTCAAACCCTCAGCTCCCTAAATTCAGTAATAAGATCATATGATATTTTTCGAGTTTCCTAGCCTGTAAAAATCTTTTCAAATCCTTTCACTTACGAACTGGCTAGCTCTTTGTGTCAATTGTGTTCTTCATGGACAAGGCCAATTAAAAAAATCTTTTGTTTCTCTCTCTCAGACTTTAAAAGCGAATAGCTCCATAAATGTGAAATCTAATCTAACCAAATGAAAATGTATGATGATCTTTAATCCTGTAATTGATAATCTATATAAAGTACACCATTTGTAGTATTCTCATAAATGCTGTAATTTATGAAATGGAAATGAAAAGCGCCTATTCTACTCAGCCTTATACCTGAGTATTCAGAACACAGACATAGACTTCAAAATTTATTACGTATTTGTATTCTGGTTTAAATTTAACTAATAATGAGTTAATATTAACTTAGGATGTTGTAAGGTTTAATTGATTACTGCTATTAGGTATTTTGAAATCCTTCAATGAAAAGCATTGTAACTAAAGTGAAGCATCATTAAATATTCGTAAGCTATAAAAAATGGGCTTAGGTTCTAGAGAATCTAAACTGTCCATATTTTTATAGCTTAACTTGGAGAGTGACAATAAGATTTTACTTACCAATAAAAACATGTCATGATTTGAATTTATTGCCATACTAGCTATAGAATCATTATTTGAAATGCATTCTATCTTTAAGCCTCCTACATTTAAAGCCTGGTTCAGACTTACTTGATTTCATAGAGGATGACTATTGAAGTAAACTTATAGCTCAGGAACATCAGGCAAGCCTGAATCAAACGTATATATAGCTTTAGGCACTGGTAGAAATGGAAGGGAACACTGGGGACCTCTAGTTTTTCTAGTATGCAAATCTTTCGCATAGATAAATGATTCAACAGTAACACAGTCAAAGTTCCCAGAGTAAATCATTTTCATTTCCACAACTGGCTTAAGGGGCTTATAGTAAAAGCAGTTTTTTTTTATCTTCCGCTCTTATGTAGAATTTATTGCTATAACTGCCTAGCGGCTTTATATTATAAAGGGAATCACCATGATTTTGTTGGCTAATTTTCACACCCTTTAAGTGGTGACAGTGCCATTATTCCCATTTTACAGATGTATAAAATGGATACATCAACTTGCTCAAGGAGATATGGAGCTGTCTGTGTATCAGCCTTGAGTAGACACCCCTTCCCCCCAGCTCTTTTTTTTCAGAGAAGGTTCTATTAATTTTCTGAGGAGACTGTACTTATTTCTGAACACATTGGATTGGTTATATAGTCAACCTGATCAGGATGTTAAAATTGTCAAAGAAAGTAAATTGACAATTTTTCACTATAGTAGAGGGGAGAAGGAGAGGGAGAAGGAAAGGGGGAGGGAGGGAGGGAGAGAGAGAGACAGAGAGACAGAGAAAGACAGAGACAGAGAGAGAGGGAGTGTGTGTGTGTGTGTGTGTGTGTGTGTGTGTGTGTGTGTGTTCTATTCATATAGCCATAGCTAGGCTTGGAATGATCAGAATTCTGTGCCTATTAGTATTTCTTGAACCTTACTGGAGGACTAGTCACTGATGCACTTGGTTAGACCTTTTATGGATTAGGGTTTTTTTTTTTTTTTGCATCTTAAGAACGTACTCATAGGCCAGAGACCAACCCATTTAGTTATCATGAGTTTTACAAATATGATCTTATAGAAGTATTTGAGGTCGCCATAGTTCTTTGAATTCAAGCAGTCGTGTGGCATCTACTGGTAACAGGGTGACACATTGCTTCAATTGTCATGTAATTCTAAGCAGCCACAGGTATTCAGGAGTCTTACTTAGCAGATTCTCTGTAATCAGTTTTAGCTTTCACTAACAGTTTTCATTCTGCCTTTACCTCCTCCCAGACTTTTGAAGCAAAGGGTTCAAAGGACAGAGAGAGTTCAAAGAGAATTCCTGATACCCTCAACTTAAGAGCAGGCCGATGATTAGATGAGTAAAGATAAATGAGCATCTAGCTAATGATTATTAAGCATGTAGCAAACACGCTAGGAAAAGCCAACCTGGTAGTAGGAATACGATCTAGACAGGTTCAAAATGCTTCCTAATTGCTTGGCTTCTAGAGCCTGCACTCTCTGAATGAGGTGAGTCTAGCAACTAGGAATGCATTTTCAAGGCTCGTGAAAAGCAACCTAGCCACGGATCCCAGTCAGAGTTGTTGCATTGCTGCTATGACACAAAATGTTTCAAAAAGACACAGCTTCAACCTGGTCTCAAACTGAGCATGCTGCTGCGGACAATTCTGACCCATTTATTCTGGTTTCATAGCTGTAAGCAATTTTTCAGTGGGGATAAAAATTAATCGATAAGTGATGTTTTGCTTGACATTTCAGTTCTTTTTTGGAAAAATAAAAGTACACCAAAGTTTTCCCTTGGGTGGAAGAAATGCTCCATGTAAATATAGTACTATCTTTTTCTAATATCTTAGAACAGGGCTGTCCAAAATGCGGCCCGTGGTGTGATTTATGCGGCCTGTCTACAAGCATAGAAATTTACATAAATGCTTTAGTAAACGAAGCCGAGCTGTCACAGAGTTCTCGCTAAAATGGCAAATCAAAATATATTGTCTATTGTTTCAATAAAAACCTAAGGTTGGACAGCCCTGTCTTAGAGGAAAAAGAAGATATATTCTCAATACCTGACATTTGAAACATTCCAAATCAATCTAGAACAAACCAACAGCTGTTTAGACTATTCTGAAATTATTTGAGATAAAAAATTCATAATGTTATTCTTGCAACAACAAATTACTTTAAATGCATAAAAGCCTCCAATTTTACAGATATTTACAAGCACAGAATGCAAGGGCGTGCCAGTCAGTAAATTTTTCACTAGAGAATAAGTGAAAAGAAATTTCCTCTACTCTCTTCTACCTAGGGCCATAAAGATGGGGCATTTCTGAGATAGAAGTGATAATCGTGACAATATCAATTATATAACATTTTAAGTTTTTCAAAGAGCTTTACGTATGTGTTATTGCACTTGATCCTCACAACAACCTTGTGAAGTAGGAACCCTTGTCTTCATTTTTACAAGTGAAGAAATTGAGGCTAAGATGGGTTTCCCAGGGTCATAGACTAGTGAGAAGCTGAGGCAGGATTTGAACTCAGGTCTTCCTGACTCTAAGTTCAGTTCTTTCTATTTACTCTTCAATTGGAAGTACAAAGTAAAAAAAAAAAAGCAAAAGAAGTAATCAGATATGCACAGAAGAGCAGAAGGTTTAAGTACTTTGTATAAAATCTTCATCCTGATGAATGACTCTCCCCTAAATCCCCAGATGAAAGTGAGCACCATTTAGTATGAACAGCCCCTGGAGGCAACTCATTTCTTTCTCTAATACTTAGAATCAGTTAAATACTTGTGTATAATTAGCTAATATCATGACTACTAATTACCCAATCTATCTTGTTTATCAACTCTAAAATGCCTTTCCTTCTCCTTTTTTCCTCTCCCCAAATGCCATCCCTCACAAGAACTCTTCTCTGTTATTCCCATCTGAGAGCAATCCTCACATGTCACACCTCCCGTCATTGCTGCTGCTCTGCAGAGCATGCCATATAATATCACGTATTGTAATAATAACAGCTAGCATTTATAAAAGACTGGAAGGTTTGCAAAGTGCTTTACATATATTGTCTCATTTCGTCCTCGCAATAACCCTATGAGGTAGGTACTACTTTTATCCCCATCTTACAGATGAGGAAACTAAAGTTGAGAGGTTAACTGACTTGCCCAGGGTCACATATCTACTAAATGTCTGAGGCAGGTTTTGGACTCGGGTATTTCTGGCACCAAGTTTGATACTTAGTCAGTGCACCACCTGGCTCTGCATTATAGGTGTCTGCGTTAGTGTCTCATCCCTCTCCTAAACTCTTTGAAGACAGAGGCAGTGTATTAGCTAAATGAGCACCATGTTCTCTAGTTAATGACACCTACCATATATTTGTTCTATTTGTATTTGTTATATTTATGCTACTTATCCCGAAAGGTTGTTATAAGGCAACTACTTTGTAAACTGTAAAAAAAAAACCAACACCCTAGCAATATCAATGTGAGTTATCATGATTGCTACGTTCTTCTATTACCTCATTGCCCCTGTGAAGGGGCTGGATACCTCCAGTTTGTATTCTGGGAGTGGGCCTGTGGAAGTTTTTCTGGGTCTTATTACCCCTTGGAAAATTTGACCTGGACCAGTCTGAAATTCTAAGGGGTATTTAGAGAAGGAAGACCATCCTAATACTCCCCAGAGATTTTACTCATATCTAAGAATTCCATATGGAACTGGTGCCTTGAATAGCAGAAGTGGTATCCAAATTCATCATGGATTGATCCACCCAAGCCCTGAGTACCCTCTGGAATCTCATTTATCTGGGCCAAACCTGAACAAATCTCACATTTACCCCAAGAGTCTTGAAAGTTGCAGAACTGCTTCAGGATTGTGTTTAGTTTGTGCGACTCCCAAAGCAGGAGGGCCAGGTAGACCAAATCATGGGGAGCTTCTAATAACCTGATTCTTACGTACAGTGGCTAGGGGAGTTCAGAATCTATAATCAATTCTTACCACCCTGTGGGCAGGTTATCTGAATTGAAGTTATATTTATGGCAGGGATTCTTGCCTGGGCTCCATGAACTTGTTAAAAATTTTTTTTGAAAGCCGTACTTCAATATAATTGGCTTCCTTTGTAATCCTATGTATTTTATCTTGTGCATTAAAACATCGTCCTAAGAAGAGATCTATAGAACTCACCAGACTTCTGTCAAAGGAGTCCATGGTACAAAAAAGTGAAGAACCTCTAATCTATAATAAAACTTAAGTTCAAATTCTTACAGACATAATTAAGTAGAATTCACAATAAAGTTATTTGTCGATATAATCCACTATGATTTAATTAATTTTACTTATTCATACTGACTGAAACCCATCTAGGACTCTTTTAAACTAAAATCTTTACTTACTTCCCCCAAAAGAGGAAATATAAGGACCCAAAATATTTAAAGAAACTAAGTTAGACAGAAAAAGAGCCTGGTTCAGCTTAGATTAGTGTTTTGCATCTGTTAATGATGGGATATTGTCTTTCTCTGCCATTGAGTAGAGTCTAGGCAGAAAGTCTGGATAGAAGAGCAGGATGCTAAAACTGTGCAGATCTAAAGCTTCTCTTCAACCAAATTAAATCAACCAACAAGCAGTTATTAGGTGTATGCTATGTTCCAGGCACTGTGTTTGGTGCTAGGGATACAAATCATTATCATCACAATCAATCAATTTCCTTTTATTAAGTGCCTACTATGTGCCAGGCCCTGTGCTAAGCACTGGGGACACAAATCCTGGCCATAATAGCATCTAGCATTTATATAGCTCTTTAAGGTTTGCAAAGCACTTTGCAAATATTACCTCATTTTGTCCTTGGAACAACCCTCAGAGTTAGGTGTTATTATCCCCATTTTACAGATGAAGAAATTGAAGCTTAGAGAGTTTAAATAATTTGCCCAGGGTTACAGAGCTTGTAAATAAAGGAAGCTGTATTTGAACTTGGGTCTTCCTGACTCCAGGGCCAGTGCTATTTCCACTGGGCCGCCTAGCTGCAAAATTGAAATGGTCTCTGCCCTGGACAATTTGTGGCGTGAGATAGCATTGACAACTCTTTCAGCTGATCCACTGTTTATATCCACAATGGCCGGAATATCATTTTAAAACCTAAATAAAAACACATTGTATAAACAAATGCAATTTTTAACGTTTTATTGCTACTGGGCCCATTCATTGTTAAGTTTAATTGATGATTAACCACATATGCAGCATCAGTCTATATCTTTGAAAGGTATCCATTAATATAATGCCCTGTTGTTTATGCAGGAGAGTAGAAAAGGACTGATTTCTCACAACTGATGTTTTTAAATTATTATTTTTCTTTCCTTTTGTTGATTGTAAACATCTTCATATTACAAAATGATCAGGAGGAGGTTCTAATGCCTTGTCTTGAAACTGAGTAAAAACTAAAGCAAATGTCTTCTGGCTGTTATTATTTTACAATATGAAAAATGTGGAGTTGATATATCAACATAATAGGGGAATTGATAGACCACATTAATGAAAGGGAAGAAACAAATTGACTGTTGACAGAGTACTGCTTGGCATGTATTTTAGATGAAGGGTAAAGGAAAAAAAATGGGAGTGTGTTATGTAGAATCTGAACCCAATTATCTTCCTTTTCCTCCAAAGAGAGAGAAGTAAAATGCACAGGTTAGTAGTATTAATAATAGAACTTAGTTATTAGTAATAGCCTGGGAGCTGCAAATAATATGAAAGAATGAAAAAGAGAAAGAAATTATATAAATCTACTAGAATCACTTTATTGAAACTTTAGGTAAAGAATACTTTCATTTTTGTTTTGAATGGTAATTCTTGGGATACCTGCGAGATATTTGCCAAGTAGCCCCTTCTCAAGTCCATATTTCTTTTTATGTGCCATGGAACAGCTATACAGACTAGATGTGGGGAGGGAGAGAAAGCTAATAAGCAAAGAGATATTGCTTAATAATAAGGAGATAATAGAGGATTTTGACCCAGTGACCCAAATCACACTATTTTGAATGAAATTTTGGATGAAAAATTATAAATGGCATAAAGCATCAACTTCAGACTATCAGGGAAATAAGAGAAAGGAGATCACTAAATGTTAGTGGTCAGAATTTGTATGTTGAAGAACTTGAGTTTCTTGACTGTTCATAATGATTCCATACTCTAAGATATGAAACATTTCTTAAAACAAAATAATATTAAAAAAAGATTTTTCAGGGTAGTATACTACTTTCATAGGTCCAGGTTAGCCTGAAAACATTAAATGACTGCTATGTGTCAGGCACTGTGCCATGCACTGAGGGAGATACAAAGATTGGGATGTGATTCTTTGCCTCAAAAAACTTATAGTCTAGTAGAAGAGTGGATGAGCTAAAACAAACAAACAAACACACCAAATTACTGTAATACAAAGTTGGGCATGAAAGTGGAGGTGACCAAGAAAGTGCTATGATGAGTTCAAAGAAAGAAAAGATGCCAGCTTGCTAGGGGGAAAAGAACAGACTTTATGGAGGATGAAAATAAGGATAAAGATTCTTGATTGGATAGATGGAATGATGGTAACAGATGACTGATGTATGATCAACTCTCATTTAGCTTCTGTTTTCACTGCCAAGAAAAAATATCTTTGGATTGAAAAAGGCAAAGAAATAAGAATAATAGAGAGTTGACTCAAGTCAGCAGACTCAGATGAACTACATCTTAGTGTACTGGTAGATTTGATTTCTGAGCTATTGTCAGTAATCTTTGAAAGATTGTGGAGAATAGGGAGGTTCAGCACTACTTGAAGTATTGAAGAAGGGCAATTGTTCTTCCAGTTTTCATGAGAGAAGAGAAAAGAGCCATCAAACTATGGGTTAAGAACCTAACATCCATTCCTGACAAAAAGCCGAATACATATTATTAAAGGAGTGTTTATTAAAGTTCTAAAAAATGAAGAAGTAATCACAAAACTTTAGTATTATTTCATCAAAAACAGGTCATACCAGATTAACCTTATTTTTTTGGATATGATTTTTACACTGATTGATTGCAAAAATGTTTTTGATATAGTTTAACTAGGTCTTAGTAAGCAGTTAACAAAAGATCTTATATTATTCTTATGGAGAAACGGGTAAATCCGAATTAAACAAAAGAAATATATTTAGGTATATTTGGAAAGGGTTGAATGACTGAACCCAAAGAGTAGTCATTAATGTCTATTTGAGTGAAGGTTTCTAGTGGAGTGACCAAGCATCTATGATGTGTAACATTTTTATTGGTGACTTAGATAAAGGCATATATTGGATACTGGTAGGACAGATAGCTAAACGTTTTGTGACTGAATCAAAGAATGATTGACTTAATCTAAGAAATGGAAACTTATTAGAGATAAATTTCTTCTTACGCATATTAGCTGTGTGATCATGGGTAAATCACTTAACTTTTTTTTTGTCCCTAGGCAACTCTCTAAGATTATATATTGCATGACAATAGCTCATCTGAATGCATGAAAGGCATTTCCATACCGAGAGTGCCATGTTCTGTTGAAATAATAGTTCCAGACCAAAAAACAAAAAGAAACCAAACTAAACTACATCTTATAGTTGGATTTAGTTAGCCAACTTCACAAGTGTAATACTAGAGAGATTTGGGTAACAGCTCATATTAAAACCAAAAAAAAAGATGGGAAGGTTTTAGTGACCTGAAAAGTCAGTACTAATCAACAATGTAACATTGCAACTAATAAAAGGTAATGTGAGCTTAAGCTGCGTTAAACATGATGTGGGCTTTGTTGTTCCTCATTTTATCACTAAAGAGGTCATAATTCTGCTTTATTCTGCCCTGGTCAGACTGCATTTGGAGATGTAGAGTATTGTGTTCAGTTTTGGATACTGTATTTCCAGAAAGACATTAATAATGAAGATAACCGAGATGTGAGGGACTTTAAGATACAGCCAAATGAGGATTGTCTGAAGGAACAGGATATAATTATCCTGAACACGAGAAGACTTAGAGGGAGGATTTTAGCCTTCTTTTTAAATCAATCAATTAATTAATTAATAGTTTTAGTTTACAACATTAAGTTCCTTAAGTTTTTGAGTGTCAAATTTTCTTCCCCTCCCTCTCCTTCCCCCCCCCCCCCTCCAAGATGGCATGCAATCCGATGTAGGTTCTACATATACCTTCACACTAAACATATTTTCACAGTAGTCAAGTTGCAAAGAACTACAACCAGTGGAATGGATTTTAGCTTTCAGCTGTTTGATGGGCTGTTTTATGGAAGAGGGAGTCAATTTGTTCTTTCTGGTCTTAGAGGGCATCAGTAAGAGCTATGGGTAGAGGTAACAAAGACCTTTAGGTTTCATATAAGGAAAAAAATCCTAACAATTAGAGCTATCCCAAAAATAGAATGAATTCCTTTTAAATAGGAGACTTCAAGAAAGGACTAGATGATTACTTATAGGTGTTGTTGTAGAGACACTTCCTGTTCATGAGCAGATTGGACTTTTAAAGCCCTTTCCAACTCAGAGACTCTGGGATCCTGTAATTAAGGGTGGGGAATAATAATGATTATGCTTGCAGTCAGTTAACATGATGCTGACACGTGATTCCTGTCATGAATGGACTTTAGGATCATAAGGTCCAAGTAGAAAGCAACTTTAGAGGTCATCAAGTCCAACTCCCTCATTTTACAGATGACAGGACTTAGGTCAGAATACAGAAGTTAAGGGACTTGCCTACAGTCACTCTGGGGAGTAGCAGATGGCAGAATTGGGATTTGAACTAAGGTCCTCTGTATCCTAATTCAGCACCTTTAATTTACTTGGCTTTGTTTGTTTGCTTGTTTTGATAAAAGCTTTTTTTAAGAATTAGGAAAAGCTCACAAGGAGAAAAATTATGACCTAGGAAGAAGTATTAAAAAATTACCTCTTGAGCTGGAGGAAAACAATAGCTCACTAGCTGCCTGCTATTATTGCACATGGAGGTGTTACTAGGTAGAAGATGAGCAACAAACAGCTCTCTTTATCAAAAAAGGAAAAACAAAAATAAATAGCTCTAAAACTAAGCAGAAGGATTTAAATTAGATATAGAGAAAAGTTTCCCACTTAACTGCGAGAAATGGTACAATTTTCCAAGAGGCAGTGGGCAAGAACCAGTCTTACAAATTTGAGGTGCTTCTGATCCTTCAAATTTCAGTATATGTAGAATGAGTGACAAAAATTCTGATTTATTCACTTTTAGTACTCAGGTACTAACTTTGCAAGACCTTTGGATTCCATTCAATATCTTAGTACTTAAATTTATTTTGTTTTCTTTCTCATAAGCTTTAACTTACCTATTCAGTGCACCAATGAAGTATGTGCCCTTCTGTCCATAGTGGTTTCCTTTATACTTTTAGCTTTTAAGGCACCAAAGTGCTTAGCACTGAGCGCTTGAAAAATAACTTTATGCTATGATCTAGTTTCTGTGTTGAATACTTTTTTTTGTATCAGGACATATTATTACTGAGGCTATGGAAGTATCTTATGATGATAACAAGGTGATTTGGGGTGGGGAATCACTTTGGAATGAAATGGCACTTTGCGACTGTTAGCTAGAAGAAGGGATTCCATATAATAGTTCATTGTACAGAGTTCCTCCATCAATCCTTAGACAACCCAATTGACACTCATCATTTCAAAGCCATTGGAGGCCAATGCATTTAAGAGGAATGTAAAGAATAGTATAGGCAATAAACAGAAGGCTTGTAAAAATATAATGTGTAGTAGGGAGGAGGATTGGGAGATCTATAAAAAGCCCCAGAAACGAGCGAAAATATAATTAGAGGAGCCAAAAGACATATTGAACACAATCTCCAAGACTATTTCAGGCAACAGTAAATGTCTCCTCAAATATATCTTCAGTAGATGAAAGTAAGAAACCAGTCCGCTGGAGAGAGGAGGATATGAAGGGCTAACAAAAATCAGCTTCATTCAACACATAATTTTCATCTTCTTTACAAGATTAGATGGTGCTTAAAATAAGGATATTCAATTCTGAATTTTTATATTGGGGGTGCAGAAGGGAAAGGGAAAAGACGAATTATAAATTAAAATAGTACATGAGGCAGATGGTACTCAGAATAAGCTGGGCAAACTGGCATAAGAAAACCAACCACAACAGCTCTCTTGTATTTTCTTTTCCCAGATCTTATCAGTTAAACAGCCTTTTTCCCAGGTTGTTCTAAAGTTAGTTTTTCTTTAATGTTTAAGAAATATTTTCTCTGCTTCTGTTTTCTAAAAGGCAGAGAGTTGAATGCCATGGCTCTCTGAAGTCAGAAATACTCAATCTTTCAATACAGAGGAAGAGTACCATAGAGGGAAGGGTGCTGGATTTGGAAGCAGGGGGAACCTGGATTCTAGTCCTCACCGACACTTCTGATGCTTAGTTTCTCTGAGGCTGTTTTCTTATCTGTAAAAGGGGATAAAACACCTGTAATATGTATCTTGTCAGTGTTTTTTTGACTCAAATCATATAATGTTCGTAAAACAGTACAGAAAAGCCAATTATTATCGTATTTACAAGGAAGTGATATTTTGGCATCTTAATCTTCAAATCCACAAGCATTTATCAAGCACCGATGCGCACATGCGTGTATGTATGTGTGTGTGTGGGGGGGTGGGGCTACTGATCACCCTAAAAATGCGATGAGTTTTGTATCCAAATTAACTTTGTCATTGCTCCATAAAACTAGAAGTCAGTGTTTTGAATTGGAAAAGGGAAAGGCTATGTTTAAATAGGGAAAGAGCAAGTACTTCATGATTTTGGAAGAAGCAACCAAGGAAAGATGGTCTCCTTGTAACCAGATTTGAATGGGGTTAAGTAAGTGGCTATTAATTAGTGAATCTTTCCTCTGTGTCTCAATTTATATACAAGTAACCAATTGATTTTTTTTTCCTTTTGAATCAACTCAAGTCACTTTGGGTGTAGGTTTAAGAAGCTAAACAGCAGAGATAAAGGACCAAATTTGAGATTTTTGAATACTTGTCATAAGTCTGCAGATAGATGAAATTTCTCCTCAGAGATAAAAATGCTAAAACAAACAAAACGTCAAGTTCTCACAGCTAATTCTCTGATGCCAGTGTATGCAGAGCATTCCACTAAAAGACAGGAACTTTCAGCTCTTGTGTTGAGCATCCATACACTATGATAAGTGGGAAGAGCAGTGGCTGAATCGGACTCCTAGCTCTGCCAGTATTAACCTGACAGATTATTCAGCCTCTCTGCTCTTCACTTTACTCATTAGGGAAATGAGGGGGGTTGGATCAAATGATCTCTCATATCCCTTCCATTTGACAAAGAAGTGACTGTATCAGGTGGCTATTTTTTCTTTCATTTTATAGGTTATTGAACCCTTACAGAAGGATCTCAACTTTTCTAATTAGTTTTCTAGGAGAAAAATAAGATTGCTGTGTGTGTACCACATGCAAATTTGAGAGAATAAAATGTGAGTTTTATAGTCAAGAGTTCTAACTCACAAGTCTGGCACCAGGAACAAATTCATTTGGGGTGGGGAGGTGTTCCTTGGCCCTACTCAGGTACAGATGTTCCAGGAAAAGGGGTTGCTCCTCCTGGAGACTGGGAGAGTCTGGTCTGAATCCCTATAGGCTTGCTGATGCTTACCTATGAAGCTCCAACTCCCAGGAAGAGGGAGTTGGTTATGAGAGTGGGAAGTAGTGGTGAGGAAAAGGGGCCCAGGAGAGGGGAAGAATGGATAGGACTTCAGGGGTGTCAGCTTGGGATAGGAGGGGGAAAACATTGATTGTATTGTATGTCATGGCACCGGCAGAGGACCGAAAAGCATAGAGATAATAGGCCACTGTGAGGAGGACATACAGTCCCAGGATATTGCCTGGGATGCACAGACCCTGGATATTTTGACATAACTGTCCAAATCTTCCCACACTCTGAAGTTCATGAGGTCCTCCTGTAATCAAGGGATGAGAGAGGAGTCTGAGGCATCTTTCCTC
This sequence comes from Trichosurus vulpecula, assembly GCF_011100635.1. Classification (NCBI taxonomy): domain Eukaryota; kingdom Metazoa; phylum Chordata; class Mammalia; order Diprotodontia; family Phalangeridae; genus Trichosurus; species Trichosurus vulpecula. Next base: position 291,049,969 of record NC_050576.1, on the reverse strand, counting down.
CCTGATTCCTCTTACCTACCACCACCTCCGCATCTGGCTTGCTACTGGAGTAATTCTAGATTTAGAACTGGCATTCTGTTTTATAGAAGAAGTTTACTGGTAAACAGTAGCTTAATACATTTGATTGCTTAATTAATTCTTTGGAGAGGTTCTCTCATGACTAGAGTATCTTGTCAATCACTGTAAGTGAGTGGGGTGGGTGATTGATTGATTTAATAGATCCCACACTTTCCCTAACAATGAGGATTCCTTTTGAGTTCTGGGACATAGACTAAAGTGGAATGTGAGCACAATTCTACATCTTTCACTACTTTTAAAGAATTAGACTGGCTGTACCTTTAATGTACCATTAGCTCTCATTTCTAAACATTTCAATTCATTATGGTGCCTATTACAGTGTCTCATATGTTGAAGGCACTCAATAAAACCTGGCTTGAAAAATTTCTAAAAACCCAGTAGTGTTGTCTTCTGGTTTTGTGGTCCTTTTTTTGGTGAGGGTCCATAGTAGCAGAGAAGTTCTATGGGGCGGTTTAGAATATATATGTATGTATGTATATATATATATATATATACACACACACACACACACATACACACACACATATGAACCTATGAATGAATAGTTCTTAAAAAACTCTACTGGAAGAAAGTAAGGAATAGTGAGAATAATAACTGATGTCACTTAATCCAAGTATTTTAGACTTCTCGATATCCATTATGAACAGTCCTTATACAGATGGTTCATCAACATTCTATACTGTTCCTTTCCAGGGGGAAGTGGAACACCTGTCTATGACAAAAAGTCATTCATTTGAGAAGAATAAGAACAAGCAGGAGTTTGTCCCCAGATGTTAATAGTTGGGTGGTCATACATTGAGCAGTGCCATATTATTTAATCTTTCAGTATGTTCAGGCTTCTAATTGACTGCCATTATATAATTTTTTTCTGTGTTGCCAAGACTCATGTAGCTTGTTTTTCTAGGCTCAGACAGCACACATTGTCCTAGAAGATGGAACCAAGATGAAAGGTTACTCCTTTGGTCATCCGTCATCTGTTGCTGGTGAAGTTGTTTTCAACACTGGCCTGGCGGGGTGAGTAATGCTTAAACCATGTTGTCTTTCCACTTATAGTTAAGGGCACTGGGTTTATTTTAGGTAGAATAGGAGGGAAGATTATCCACTAACGTAGGATATGGGTGCACAGTACCAAGCCTTGGGCATATATCATTAAGGAAGAGACCACTGAGACACAGCAATGATACTTGCTTTCTGCTCTTCCTACTGCCAGGTAGTTTCTCCAAAGGGTAAACAACTTTGACAACCTAGACTGGAAGCACAGAGCATGTGTCTCTCTGTTAGGTCACCCACTCCTGATTATTTGTGAATCTGATTAGAGTAGAGAATAAAAAAGTAAGGAATGACAGCAGAATACCCATCTCCCTCTTGGTTCCCAAGAGAACACTTTTGTTTTAGAATAATTCAGTAGGATCATAGAATCATAGCCTTTAGAGAAGGAAGGCTTTGTGAGTCATCTTGTCCAGGTGTTTGGTTTTGCAGATGAGGAAACTGAGGCTGAAAGAGGGAAAGAGATTTTTCACGAGGTCAAATAGGTAATGTGTAGCAGAACCTAGGTTTAGAATCTTGGCTTCTGATTCCAAATCCAGTGTTCTTTCTATTATATTTTGTAGCTGCTTTATTTGTGAATAGGCTTTTAAAAGCCGTACTCTATTAGCATAATCTCAAAGACTGAAGAAATATTTTATTTCCTGGTTATTTCTTAAAATCTTGTAATTAGATAGGAAAGATGAAATTACAGAGAATAGCATTCATACTCTTCCTATTATTAGTTGTCATTGAGATAGGAAATGTCTAATGTTGATACCTTTTAAAAGGCACAATGATGATTTAAATGAAAGAATCACCATAATATATTTGTCACCAAGGTTGTTTTTTTTAAAGTGAGTTTTGGATCTCAATATTTACAAAACCTACTCGACATTTGAGATGTTATTAGAAACATAATAGTCCAAGACAGAGGTGATAGAGAAACTACACAGTCAGTCCTATCCTGGAGTGTCTGGGAGTCAGGAGTTCTGGGTCCTAGTCCTAGATTTGCCACAAATTATTTGTGTGACTTATAGTGAATCTCTTTGATTCTGTAGTCCTCATTTTCCTCATCTGTAAAATGGAAAGGTTGGATTAGTTTGAAGAGTTAATATCCCTTTTATATCATGGAGCCTTTGGCAGTCTGAAACCTATGGACCACTTCTCAGAATAATGCTTTTAAATGCATAAAATAAATTTTATAGGATTATAAAGGAAACCAATTACATTGAAATATAGTTATCAAAATAGTAAAAGAAAAACAGTTCATGAACCCCAGATTAAGAATTTTCAGGCTAGATGACTCTGAAATCCTATGATCATATAATTCATCATTGTTCTGTAAAAATATATCTAGAACAACTATTTATAAAGTTTTTTTATAAGAAAAGGGAGGGTCACCTTTTCTGTAAAAATACTTGATAAGTTCTTATAGGGAGCTTCCAGTTGAGCCCAAAAAGGAGAAGAGGTACTGATTTAACTGATGTCCAAGGTATTGGCTGAGATTCCATTATTTTATTAATGTACACTCTCCCCCAAACTCTTAGCTGCCTATGTGAAACAAAGAGCACTAGATGGGTTTTTAAATAGTTCCACTGGTGAGAATGTTAAATTACAGTGTATGAAATCTGTTTGCAAAGTTTTGCTTCACAAGGCAATTATTTAAGCTTTTCGACAGCACTAATTACTAGCTGTGTTAATATACCTGCCAACAAACAACTGTTTAATATAGATCAGAATGATGGAGGGCACTAGAGTTTTCTTCCCCGTGATAGATTATAGGTAATAAATCTTGTCACATCACAAAAGTCAAACAGGACCTGATGGATTAATTTCCCTTCAACACAGCAGTTCCCTAGCCCAAGCTATATTTATTCATTTACGGATGAGAGTTAAGAGTTTGTTCAGAAGGAATGGCTAGTTCTGTTAAGGAGAGCTGGAGGAGAAAGGGGTGGGGAGTAAGATTTATTTGTTAAAGACACATCTCCCTTTGATGTTGAAGCCTAGAAGGGTTTTAAAAATTGGTCCAAGGCCTTCATCTTCTGCTGAAGGACTGCATTGGGTGGCATTCAGATAGGTTCTTAGAATCATTGACCTAGAGCCAGACAGGGACTTTAGAGATTATCCTTTCCATTTCTCTCATTTTATAGATGAAGTTACTGAAACCCATAAAGGTTAAGTGACTTGCCCAAAATCATACAACTATTTAATGGCAGAGCTGAGACTAGAAACTGGCTCATGGCATTGAGTCTTTCATCTTTTGCTAATAAAAGAATATTCTAAGGCAGAGGAGTTAGCTGAGATATCCATGATACTTGTGCTACTCAATGCTTTTCTTGGCTTTTAGTCTTTAGGATGAAGCCATGGAGGAGAAGAGGGCACATCAGAGAACAATAAATTCAGCTTTTTTCCCCTCCACTGTAGCACTGTACATAAAACAAAAATTGAGTATGATACTAGGAAGATCCAGCAAGGAGAGAGTTAGGTGCTTAACACCATCCTCTCATCATATCAGCCATGGACAATCCATAACCAGAGTCATATTTTAAACATAGAGAGCATAAGATCAAACGTTAGAACATTTGGGTTTTACCTATGTGATTCTGGGCAAATCATGTAACATTTCTGGTTCTCAGTTTCTTCATCTGTAAAATGAGGTGATTGGAATAGGTGTCCTTGAAGGAATATTCTGGCTCTTTAATTCTATAATTCTGTGTTCTTGAATATGAGAATTATTAGTACTGGAGGATGCCTTAGAAGCACATGTAAAACGAATTGTTGAAGGAACCTTAACAAGAAACTTGGAAGGCCATCAATCTAGGGCAACTGATCTTAGGGAAAAACTACAAAAGATTAGAAATCTGGGGCAAATTAGAGTTGAAAAAGAAAATATTATATTGAATGAAATACTTCTAGTAGAGATCTCTTCCAAAAGAGTTTGAGAAATTTGTGAATGGATTTGAGAATGAACTTTCTTTTGTGGTTTCTAAGTTGTTGACTCTGTTATCCTGAGAACAAGATTCACTTTACGTAAGTTAAAGAGACAGTGGGATTCAGTGCAAAGCATGTTGAATAAAGAAACAGAGATCCAAGGTTCAAATCCAAGCTCTGCCACTTAGACCACTATGAAATCAGGCAAATCACTTTACATGCCTGGACTTCAGTCTCTTAATCTCTAGGAGGGGTACTTAATGACCTTTTGGTTCATCTTTTTATATAAACGCTAGTACTGAGATTTTATTTCAGGGAACTCCTAGATAAGGAAACTCCCTCTATGAATTCAAGCTGGTACCTTTTCGGGAACTTATAGTTTTAGAGAATAAGTAGCATAGTGGAGAGAGGCTGTTACTTTCCCAAGATTACATAGCCAGTATGTCTTAGGCAGCACTTGAACCCTGGTCTTCCTGGCTCTGAGGCTAATTCTCTGTCAACAACTACATCATATTGCCTCTTGTGTAGCCCAGGAATGTGCACACGTATCAGACCTGATTCTACCATAGCATATGCTTGTCTCAGAGATTAAGCTATGCACATCCTATTTATGCATGACCAGTATGGTAAAGTTACAAATGGATCATTAAATTAGTTATGGTTCCTTTGGTCACTTGTCTTTGTATAGAAAATGAAAACTTATGGGAAAAGCTACATGAATGAAATAGAATTCAGGATGTCTTAAACTTTTTCCATTCTCTACCCCTTTCTGGTTCAGCAGTGTTTGTTGGCGTTGCATGGCCTGAGGGCATGTGCAGTGCAAAGTGTGCATGCTTTGTGTTCAGAACCAAGGCTGCATTGAAGTTGCATGATACAACCCGGGCAAGCGCTGCCAGAAACACCTTGGATTCATTAGATGTTTAGTTTTTAATTAATTTTTGGTCACTGTGTGTTCAGAAACCTTTTACTATTGCCAGATTTTTCACAACCCCATATGGGGTGGCAACCCGCACTTTAAGGAACACTGAATAGATTGAGTAGGTGGGAGATAAAATTTAATATTGATATTGCATGCATATATATTTAGTAATTTTATATATACTTCTCTATTTTGGGGATTCCAAGAAAATTCAAAATGGATATTGCAGAATTAACTTCCATTAGTTTGCATTATTTCGACAGAATAGTTCATACTCAAGAAAAGAAAAAAGGATATATAAATCAACAATATTTTGATAACTTACGTGCTGGTTTCTAAAACTTAGAGATAAGTTTCCAATTTATATTTTGATAAGAATATCAAATTACAATAGAAGTATCAATTTGAACTTTTTATATCTGGTAGGCTATGCAAAATGTAGGTCCTTTTCATTTTCTAAGCAAAACATATAAGTAAAGACTTTTTTAAAATGGGGAAATGTAAACAAAAAGCTCAAAAAGATAAAAGCTTTCTTATTTTTGTTTTAATGATGGCTTATATTTACAAATTAATGTTTCCAAAATACTTTCACCTATATTATCTTGTTAATCTTAGTCTATCTTTATAACAATATGTTGGGCAAGCAGGATACAAATTCTGTATCTCATTTTTCAGTTAAGAAAGTGGAATAGCAAGGACTAGAACTTGCCATTTCTGTCCTTGACTCATTGTTTTAACTTTTTTAGCATGGTGTTTTTATGTTTAGTTCAAGAAATGTTTTATGCATTCTCATATATCGATACAAAAAAAGAGAAGGCCACAGAAAGGTTCTGAGAAGGTACTCTTATATTGATGGGCCTGTTTTCCCTCAATTTGCAATTCTGTGAGTAAATTTCTATGGCAATCTAAAATCTATTTAAGATTACTTAGGACAGGGACCTGGACTTTAAAATATCCATCATCATACATTTCACCGATTCGCAATAATTTTAGTGATTCGAAACTGTTGTAAATAAGCTTCTTTCTGTTGATAACATCTTGGTATATTCACCTAGGTACCCTGAAGCTATTACAGACCCTGCCTACCGAGGACAGATTCTTACAATGGCCAATCCAATAGTGGGAAATGGTGGTGCTCCAGATACTGCTGCACTGGATGAAATGGGGCTAAGCAAATATTTAGAGTCTGATGGCATTAAGGTAATGGTTGTGAATTCGGTAGAAAGATTCTCAGACAAAGTGAAACATGAATCGAGTAATTTTCTCAACTCAGCTTAATCTTAGTAATTTTATGGTCCAAATCTGTTTTTTTATGAATAGAAAAATTGTTTTCCTACAAGAGAATAATTTAGACTTCAATTATTCAGAATAGTTGTCTACTTTGCCTGAACTTACTCTGTTTTTCATTTTGGCTACATAGAACTTGTTTAGATTATGATCTTCAATGAAAAGATCCCTGACAGATTTATAGTAATGTAGCTTAAAATTTATACCTTGTACTAGACTCAATCCTATTCAATTCAGTACATTCAGTGAACATTTGTTAAATACCTGCAGTGTGTAGAAAATTGTATTAGGTGCTAGAGGAGAATATCTGTGGGATTAAGTAAAGGGAATGGATGGACAGGCATTCAGATAATAGTAAAGTCAGAGGTCTGGGAAGATTTGAATCAGAGAGTCCAGCCAATACCAGAAACCTAGCTAGGAGATTAGAATTTTGGGACAGAAATATAGTTACTAGAGGTGAGGTTATGGGACACCAGAATAGAAAGCCAGTCCTTGGAATTACTGCAGAAAAACCAGAGCTGATAGGAACTGGAAAACAAACATACTTGTTATTTGCTTTACGGCTAAAGTTTGCTATGTCCACTAATTCTTTATAAACAGTAATGCCACTGGAAGACACAATTGTATCATATTATTTTAAAGAGTTTATTCACATAAATATTCTTATTTTTGGAGGGGTATATAGGATTATTGAATTCTTAAAATTAAAGCAAAATAATTACTATGGAGTTATTTCAACAGAATACTACCAAATACATGTTTTCCCTACAGCTCAAAGCATTTCCTGTTATTCTTATTTAATTTGTGTTTGGACTCATAACAGTTGAAGTTATAAAGTCATTCCTATGGAAACTGACTCATTTGATAGAAACTCACAACTGCATCAATTGATTTAAATAACCTTACTTTTCTCTTTGCAGGTGGCAGGTCTGCTGGTATTGAACTACAGTGATGAATACAATCATTGGCTGGCTAGTAAGAGTCTAGGCCAGTGGCTACAAGAAGAAAAGGTGAGAAATTTGATTTGGAACCCTAGGTTGGATTAAGGTCAATGAATGATCAGTGCTCATAGTGTAAGACAGAGAACGTATACACTGATTCAGAACAGTCAGGTCCTTGAGGCACATTATTCATTTCCAATTGTTACAGTTTACCCCTTGGGACTTGAAGACTTCTCAGATGGATGGGATCTGCTGGGACTTGGGTTTCCTTGGCATAATCTTTAAGGATCTAGAGTCATTTTCATGTAATTAAACATTGGGATAGGACTTTAGTAGAAGATTATATATACATACAAATGCATATATGATATATACATGTGTATATACACATACATGGGCTAATATATTCCTGCATTCATTTTTTTGTAATATATACCATATACATATATATATCTACTTGTATATATATGCATATAAATATACATATATGTATATCTTATATATATCTGAAATATATATGGAATTATTAGATATGTGCATATATATAAAACTTAATATGCACATACCTAATAATTCTATTAGCACAGTGACCAACCAGCTACTTCATATTTTTAGCAAATTTCCTTTTCTATATTCCACATAGAATATGCATTGTATAACTACATCTGTACCTTAGTCCTGATAGTTTTTGTTCTTGTTGAGAACAATGTTAAACTGAAATGTCACAAGACAGTCACTAAATAAAACAATACTTTCCTCACTCCTCGCAACATGGTTATAGTAATAAGTGAATGGAAATCTCTTTGAATATTGTGCTGTGAACTTTATTAGGAAGCAGTTACACACTTGCTAAAATGGACTTGGTGTCAGGAAGACTTACTTGGATCTCCAGTCTTACCTCATTTACTAGCTATGTGACCCTGGGCAAGTCCCTTGTCCTCTCTCAGCCTTGGTTTCTTTATCTATAAAATGGGCATAACAGTGGCATGTAACTCACAGGATTATTTGAAGATCAGATGAGATAAAATTTCTAAAGCACTTAGCAATTCTCAGAGCACTATATAAATGTTAACTATTAGCTATTACTCCATTTGTCTTTGGTCTTTTATCATCATCCAATCCTGTCCAAGATAGAGAAAGAAATTTTCGTACAATGGAGTGAATTATAGAATGAATAATAAAGCATTTATTAAAAATTGTCTGCTAGGTATTGTGCTAAATGCCCGGGATACAATTACAAGTGAGCAAGACAAATGCTGCCTTCAAGGAGCTGGCATTCTAATGAGGGAACACATAGAGGGGAACTAGAAAGCGGATGGGGTTGTATGTGTGGTATGATTGGGAAATGGTCAGGAAATGACGTTTAGGCCTAATTCTGGGCAAGATAAAATGAAAGCTCTCTCATCAGAGCCCAGCATCCCGAAGGCAAAGTGCAAGGTTGCAGTGGGAGGAGGATTAGGATAGTAAGAAGGATGAGGCTGATGACTAAAATCATATGGCATGGTTTTGAAATGTCCCTTTTAATAGAAGTTCCAGGGCTCGTGGTTCAAAGTATAAACTTGTGTATTACTTATATAAACTTACACATAAAATTCTTGAGTATTTCAAGTTTGAGTTTTAAACAAATTATTGAAATTGTATTATGAGTCAGAAAAGACACTAATGAAGCCATTCTAACTTATTGTATAGTGAGATAGAGATCTGGGTAAAAAGAATGCAGTATAAAGTTAGAGGACCAACCTCCTTACCATGATAGTAAACCTTGGTCAGAATAAAAGACTGGAAAACAATTTAATGGGGCAGGAAAATAGATGCAGTGAAGTTGGCAGAAGAATGTGATACATTCTTTGTGCCAGTTCCTCATGATAGTCATGGCACTTCATTTTCACTGTAATTTTCTGCTTCTTCCAGGTCCCAGCACTTTATGGAGTGGATACAAGAATGCTGACTAAAATAATTCGGGACAAGGTATAGTCCTCATTCCTTCCCCCCTGCTCCACATACCCTTCTCCCCAAATCTGTAGATCTTGCCGTACTTCACCTATTTTATTATGTAGAGGCATGAATCTGGTCAATTTAACTTTTTTTTAGACTCAGATTTTTATTCTGTTATTGATTCTAGCTTAGTTCACAAGGTTGAGCACTTGGAGAGTATGTTCATTACTGAATGTGCTTGAGGTTAATTCATTCAACAAGTTTGTATTGAGTGTCCAGTCTATGCACACTGCTGTGGGGCATACAAAGCCAGTTGAAAGCATGATCCTTGCTCCCAAAGAGTGCATGCATAATCCTATTAGGTGATAGGGCGTACATAAAACCAGTGGGAAATATCAGCGAAGGAGAGATAATGCAGCAAAACCAGAATATGGAAATTCTGTTTGAGTGCAAAGGAAGGGAATGGATGGCATGTGGATGATGTTAGTTGAGGAGGTTTCCTTGGAAGAGGTCAGTCTGATGTTAATTTGTTGAAATATTGAAGGATTTCCTCTTTTCGTAAAATGAGCAGTGATCAAATAGCTCCAAATAAAATGAGTTTATTGATAAAAGTCCTGGCAACCACTTTGCCCTTGGATTGTTATGATTCAGGATTCCCCTTTAAGAAAAGCATGTCTTGAAAGCTAAATGACCCCCAAGTCAGTCCGAGTTCCTTGTTCTCAACTTACATTGTCTAACCTCATATCCTTGCTTTCAGGATACTCACTTTCTATAATCTGGTTCCTACTTGTGAAATCAGATTAATTCTTTAAAACAATTTTTTTTGGTTTGCATCCCACTCAAAAGCAAAATAAGAGCTATTTATTAATATGCCTTCTACCTCTACAACCATCTTGATAGTGACAGATACATTCACCAAATGAATTTGTAGTTTTTAATTAAACTGTAAGTCTTGCAAAGATGATAAAGAGTTGATATAAATGACACATCTTGAAAAATACAAATATAGAACTGATTGATCAAAGAAGTCTTTTGCATCCCTTAAGAGAACATATTGGATGTTGGGAGATATAGTAGAAAGATCTGGGTTCCAGTCTCAGCTATGACACTTAGTAACTCTGATATTAGAAAAATCTCAATTTTCTTTTCTGGGTCTCATTTTCCTTCTCTATAAAATCAGGAGGTTGGGCCAGATGACCTCAGAGGTCCACTTTCCTTCTTTAACATTCTATTATTTTGTGACTATTATTTTGTGGATATAGAGATCGGCCAAGAAAATGAATGCATATGATCTAAAAGCAATTTATCCTTTAGGCACCTCATTCCAATTCCTTTTTCTTTAGTTTTAATGAGAATTAACATTCAGGAAGAAACTCAAATAGAATACTGTGATATAAAGATGCTTCTAATCTCAGTTTAATGACAGGCGTAGCAGTAGAGAAAGTGAGGAAGGCTGGAGAGGTGGGAATATTCATTGGCAAAAGTCTGTTCAACTATCGGATTTGTAGGTTAAGTAGGATTTAGTAAGGTCTAATGATTTTGGGGAAACAATACACAAGGCTGCTTCTTGAGAGAAATTCTTGAGATAAATTCCTGATTTTCATTGGAAACAAGTATGTTTTTAGTACTTAGCCAATAATTTAGGACAGGAAAAATGGCAGTAATACAAATTATATTGGAATTTGAGTGAACCTGGTTTATATAAAAATGCATGCTGCAGCCTTTTCTTCCATCCATCTTAGGTTGAAAAAGTAGGCTATTATTTCGTTCACTTTGTTTTAAGAACAAAGAATGAGACCTGCTTTTCAAAATTAGGAATGCATAAATAAACATTTACTCTGTAAATTGGACTCTGAAGGTAAACACAGGGCATGATGTTATTTAGTAATCCAGTGTGGGGGTGAAAGGTGGTTTGTAATCAGTTTTGCCATAGCCAGGAGCTAGTACAGTGAGGCAGCTCTCCCTAGGACTGGAGTAACCCAATATTTTAGAATACTCATTTGAAAACCACTAACATGATGGTTTTTCTAGCTCCAGCCACTTAATCCCAAGGGACTTTTTCTCTAAGTGACTATCTCAGAGAGGGAATAAAGACTTGTTTCTATTTCTTCCCATGCAATAATTTCCTAGAAGAAAGGAAAACCATGCAATGTACTTTCCTTTGTAAATAAAATCTTTGCAACTAAGATTAGCATGGTATTTTCATGAAAAGATTTCCTAAGCAGACCCAAATTGACTTTTAATAACATCAAGTAAACAAATCCAAAAGGAAAATAAGAATAGTATCATTGGAAAGGAAGAAAGAATTCTCTATTGGATAAATAGGAGAAGGGTGTGAAGAACTTCAATGTCAAACAGGCACTTTATTGAAAGAAGGTAGTGTCAAATTGATATCCCAGTTATTGACTATAATGGGCATTTCTAATGCTTTGGCTTGGGACTTAGGAATTACATAGCATTTAATCTTTGTTTTCAGCTGAATTCACTCTGACATTATAGTGATAACACTATTTTGTCCGTCTTTTTCCAATTTTATCACTCCCTTTCCATCTCAATTGGCATATTTGGAGCAGCTGAACTAAAAACTAACCATTTTCCTTGGGCCTCAAAGGCATGGGCTAGCGTTCCTGACTTTGCCAATTTGGTATCTTAAGACAAATTTGGAATCCTTAAGTGGGGAATCATTTGGGTACTCCCAGGAAGGTCTAAATCAACCAACTATATTTTCCATAGTTTTTTTTTAAATGTGATGTGTAAACCTTTTATTCTTCAAGTTTGTGAAGGTGAAGAAATTTCCATAGACAAATTGAGTAGCTATAAAGATGTCTAAATCTCGGAGCAGCTGTTCAAATCCCTGTGAGTTTAGCCTGTCAGCACCTTCTTTGTTGCTCACATTTAGCTGTCTAATTCTTTAATTTGACAGGGCACCATGCTTGGAAAGATTGAATTTGAAGGTCAGCCTGTGGAGTTTGTGGATCCAAATAAGCAGAACTTGATTGCTGAAGTTTCAACCAAGGTGAGAGACTTTCCCCTCGATATTTTGAAAATTTAGCTCTTTCCCATTAGTCTTACCTTGCTTGGTATAGTAGCACCTCATTTATTTATCAGGTCACTTCAGCTTTCTAGAACACAGCAGAGAATCAGGAAATTAGCAAAATGGGCTTTCAGAGGCCAAAATAACCCACTAAAGCTCATAGGAACTAATAAGAGAGTTTTCACAACTTTAAAGCCTATTCACCCTTACCTTATACACAATGCTAATAATCTTGGTTGTCTGCTCTCCTAACCCACAACAATTCAGAAACAATAAATTAGAAGCTGGTTAGAATTGGGCATTTTGACATCAGCAAGAAATAGCAATTGCCAACTTGTCAGTGAAGGAGAAGATAAACATAGAAATGGTAAGAAGTGAGAAAATAAAGGATTCGTTTTTGCTGATTAGCATTTTACAGTAGTGATGAACCATAAGATAACCTATCCTTCTGTTATTGTGCAGCATTGTACCTTTTTTCCCCCAACACACTCTGAACATTTTAAAGAAAGGCCCTCATTAAATCTCTTGAGATGCTTACAAGACAGACATTTTATCTGTTTTTCAATGACTGAGAAGCTGGACTACAGAGAAGTTAGTAGTATCTCCTGAGTCAGTAATAGAAGGTTGGAACAAATCCCAAATCACCAAAAATTGTGTTTTCAAAAGCATAAGTTCCTTGAGGGCAGGGACTGTATCATTTTTATCTTTGTATTCTCAGCATCTCACACTGGATCTAGTACACAGTTGCTATTTAATAAATGTTTTTGAGGTTTTAAATTTTTTTTTGATAAATTAAATAAATGAGAGCAAAGGGGGATATGATATTAAAATGTTAGGTTCTATTTATTTTCTTCCCTTTCCAAACTCCTCTATTTTCTCTTCTTGCTTCTCACCTTTTGCCAGTTCTGGAAGTGAAAGAATCAAAACAGCTTAAGATGAGCAGATTTCTTCCCTGAAACCTCTCATGGCAGAGACTCAGGAAGAATTACTTAGCATTCCCATGGTCTGTTCTCTAGGACTAAGCACAGCAGTACATGATAAAAAATAGCCCTAGCTCTTGCCCTTACTACAAACTTGAGATCTAATAGAAATTTCCATTTCCATTTTTTAATTAAAGAAAGTGAACTTCTGAACTTATCTGCGCTTATCTGACCTTCCCAATCTGGTTGTAGCCCACTCTTTTACTGATAGTAAAATGACCAAGAACATTCTGATATGTTGCTAAAGAGAGATGGAATAAGATACGAGCTGTGTTATCACAGGCTAAAGTGGACTGAATATAAGACATGATTTGGGAAAGCAAACTGATAGTGTACAACAAACAGGAGATAAACACCTAAGACCAACACCAAATTGTTAAGGATTTGATTCACACAAGCATAAAGGCATGCTCGTTATTCACTAGAAGAAACATGTTACAAATACAGATTTCAAAAAGTATTGCTCAGAAAAGTATTCTTTTTCAGACTGCTAGGACTAATTTGAGTCACTTCTCTTTAATATTACCTTTTTTTATGAAACAGCCATCCTTGACCCTAAATATTTGAAAGTGCTTTGTGTCAGGTTAAGTGGAACCCAGAGCTTCCAAAGCCATAAAGGATGGAAGATATTTTGTAGTTGGAGCTCAGCTTTGCAATGCCACAAAACACCCCTAAGAAGAAGGGTGAGTTCTTTTTTCTTAGGAATGTGTGTAGGAATAAAGGCAGACCCTTCTGTACAGTAGAATCTGCAACTTAGAGATATAGGGAGAGAGTTCTTAACATCTTTGTGTGCCATGGACCCCTCTGGCATGTTGGTAGTCCTCATCTCTGGATTGTGTTTTTAAATGCGCAGAATATATAGAAATATGAAGAAAATCAGTTATAGTGAAATATAGTTATTAAAATATTTTAAAAACAAGTTTATAGACTCTAGATTAAGAAATTTTATTGTGCATAGGAAACAGAGAAATTAATTGATTTGCCTTCAGTCCTGCAATTGGAAGTTGAAGTTCTCAGTTGCAATCACCAGCAGCTCTATAGTGGTGGACCAGAGTTTCACCTGAGAGTATCCAGGAGAAATAATTGGAAAGGTGGTACCCCCTTACCCCAGGCCCCCCCAAAACACAACTACCCTGGTTGTAAAGCTATTAAAGATGAATTTGTGGTCTCAAGTTTGTTGCTTCATTTTATCAGTGTCAAAAGCAGTTTTATAAATAAATCTGACCACTCACTCTGCTCCTCAATGGTGATAATTATCAACCCAGATAATCTATCTACTGACAAATAGTTATTTCATGGAAAACAGACCACTACAAGACCAAGAAGTTTCTTTATTAGTGCAAAGTTAGAGTATATTTTTGGGGAGGTTTGAGGTTGGGACTGTCAGTTCAAACAGTGTTTGTTGAATTCAGGCAAATGGACTTAATACTCTTGTAGAATTTAGCTATTAGGAAGGTTATTCCTCTCCACCCCCCTTTTTAGATAAAGAGATGTAAGAAACAGCTGTGATTTGGTGGACAGAGGAATGCCTTAGAATTAGAAGGACTTGGGCTCAAATCTGACATCTGGCCTGGGTTGGCTGTCACCCTGGGCAGGCTGGTTAATTTTTCCATGCCTTAGGCAAATCTTCAACCAGGTTTCTTAAGCTGGGGTCTCTAAAATTGTTGAAAAAATTTTGATAGCTCTATGTCAATGTAATTGGTTTTCCTTATAATCCTCTATGTTTTATGCATTTAAAAACATTATTGTGAATTGGGGGTCTATAGGCTTTGCCAACCTGTCAGAGGGATCCAAGACATACAAAAAGGATAAGAACTCCTTCTCTAAGGCTCTGAAATGTAGAATAGCTGCTGATCTGCATCCTTAGAGAGTGTTGTGCATCTGTATTCCCCAAACTAATGAAATCTACACATACACACATACATACACATACATACATGCATACACAGAGAGAGTATATATATTCCACAACACATACATCTACATATACATATATGCCACATGTCTACAGGTATATACTATGTTTATGTATGTGTAAACATGCATCTATGTCCATATACATGTATGTATATGTATGTGCTATGGAATTCATTGTGTGGCTTGTGAAGAAAAATATCCATCAAATATTCCATCAGCATTCCTTGTCAAAATCCTTTAAATATTGAAGATCCTGAGATTTTAACTAAGGTTAAGTGACTTGCCTATTTGGCTACTTTGATGGAGGGTCATGGAAAGGGCAGCTAAATGGTGTCATAGCGCATGGGGTGCTGGGCCTGGAGTCAGGAAGACTCATCTTCCTGAGTTCAAATCTGGACTCAAACACTTACTAGCTGTGTGACCCTGGGCAATTCGCTTAACCCTGTTTGCCTCAGTTTTCTCATCTGTAAAATGAGCTGGAGAAGGAAATGGCACTATCTCTACCAAAAAGACTCCAAATAGGGGTAACGGAGAGTAATTCATGATTGAAAGTGACTGTGCAACAGCCACAACAGGGATTGAAGATGGATTAGCTGTTTTAGCCTACCACTTAGCCTGCTACCTCTAAATATTTATAAATGATAGAGTCTTTTTGGCTGTCTGCTTGGCTCAAGGGGCTTACTTTTTGGTGAGGTTAGCTAGAGAACTCTGGCCAGTGAAATAGAGACTGCAAGTTCAAGAGGAATCTGGGACGGAATCAAGAGGATCTGACCTCTGGTGATGAAGGAATTTTACTGTTCAAATTCCTTTGTATCTATTTCTGTATCAATTAAACTGAAGGGATTTGAGAAAAAGATCACTTTGAATGGCATCTCTATGGCCTTAAAGGAGGTAGACCAAATTTAGATGCCCAGGAATACAGATATATGTTTAATCAGTCTCCCCTGAAGAACTACACTACTGTAAAAACTGAAGTTACCATTTCTAGTCTGTCCTTCAGATGGTTAGCTGCCAAAATAAACTTTCTAAAGTATAGGTCTGACCATGTCATTCCTTGCCTCAGAAATCTTTAGTTGCTCCCTCTTGCCTTAGGCTGGCACTCAGGACTTTCTACAATTTGTCTCCAGTCTTCCTTTCCAGCTCCATTTCATGTTACTCCTGTTCATGCACTTTAGGTTCCTTCCAAAATATCGCTCTAGTTGTTCCCTCAATTTGACATTTCATCTCCCTCTACTCTGCGTACACAGAAGGCCCTTCTTCCACCGCCCCCCCCCCCACCCCATGCCTGGAATACACACTTTCCTCATCTATAACTCTTAGAATCTTCATCGTCCTTCAGAACTTTCAGGAGCCCATTCCTTCAAGAAGTCTCTAATCCCCTAGTGTGCTTTCCTGCTCAAATGAGTTTTTGCCTGCATACATGTTTTATCCCTTTAGTCATTAATAGAAGGTAAGATTCTTGAGCACAGGAATAGTTTTATTTTTATTTTTGTTTTCATATTCCCAGAAAGTGGCCCATATTAGGAACTTAATAATTATTTTTAGAATTGAATCAGATAGTATCCTTTAAATAAAAAGTAAAATTTGAAGGAAACTAGTCGTTTGAAAAAATAATTTCATAATATCTCGTTGTTCTTTTTTTAAGCTAGAATGGGGCTTTCTACTTACCTGTTAAAATTAGATTAACTTTTTTTTTTTTGTAAAAGAAAAGCTTTATTTATCTTGTAGAACACAAAGCAAAGATCTGTGTAGGGACTTCCAGTTTTGCTTCTTCTTCCGTCAAGATGGCTTCCAGAGATATTCCTTTTCAGTGTTTTTATCCCCCCATGGCTTCAACACCCAAGTAGTAGCCAATGTAGAAAGTATAGTGGAGGAGATGAGGTTATGGGATTTGTGCTGGACCCTAAAAAGGAAAGGACCATGTCTTTGAAAGCAACCTAGTCGCAGAATTTTCTTATACATTTCAGTAGCCCAGATCACTGGTGCCTGTGTCCAAGGCTACTGACCTGTCTCAGATCACCTTGATTACTTAAATAATTTGTTTACTCAAAACTCCTTAATCCCATCTAGACCTTTATCTGTTGTCCCTGGACCACCCCAGGCTTTTTTTTTTTTGTTTTTGTTTTTTAATTTAAGTTTATTTATTTAACATATTTGGTTTTTAGCATTGATTTTCACAACAGTTTGAATTACAAATTTTCTCCCCATTTCTACCCTCCCCCCCACTCCAAGAGGGCATATATTCTGGTTGCCCTGTTCCCCAGTCAGCTCTCCCCTCTATCACCCCCCTCCCCTCTCATCCCCTTTTCCCTTCCTTTCTTGTAGGGCAAGATAAATTTCTACGCCCCATTGCCTGTGTATCTTATTTTTTAGTTGCATGCCAAAAACTTTTTTTTTTCTTGAACATCTGATTTTAAAACTTTGAGTTCCAAATTCTCTCCCCTCTTCCCTTCCCACCCACCCTCCCTAAGAAGTCGAGCAATTCAACCTAGGCCACACATGTATCATTATGTATAACCCTTCCACAATACTCATGTTGTGAAAGGCTAACTACATTTTGCTCCTTCCCAATCCATCCTGCTTTATTGAATTTTCTCCCTTGACCCTGTCCCCTTTCCAAAGTGTTTGTTTTGATTACCTCCACCCCCATCTGCCCTCCCCTCCATCATCCCCCCCACTTTTATTTTTTTTTTTATCTTCCTCCCTCTTCTTTCCTGTGGGGTAAGATACCCAACTGAGTATGTATGTTATTCCCCCTCAGGCCAAATCTGATGAGAGCAAGGTTCACTCATTCCCCCTTCACCTGCCCTCTCCCCTCCTCCCACAGAACTGCTTCCTCTTGCCACCTTTATGTGAGATAATCCACCCCATTCTATCTCTCCCTATCTCCCTCTCTCAGTATGTTACTCTCTCATCCCTTAATTTCATTTTATTTCTTTTAGATATCTTCCCTTCATCTTCAACTCACCCTGTGTCTGCTCTCTCTCTTTTACATATATATATATATACATATATAAACACACATATATATATACACACATACATACACATACATACATATACAAATAGATATATACATACATACACATTCACCTATATATATACATAAACATATATATATATATATATATATATATATATATATATATATATATATATATATATATATATATATATATATATATATACACACACACACATATGCATATTCCCTTCAACTACCCTAATACTGAGGTCTCATGAATCATACACATCATCTTTCCATGTAGGAATGTAAACAAAACAGTTCAACTTTAGTAAGTCCCTTGCAATTTCCATTTCTTGATTACCTTTTCATGCTTCTCTTGATTCTTGTGTTTGAAAGTCAAATTTTCTATTCAGTTCTGGTCTTTTCACTGAGAAAGCTTGAAAGTCTTCTATTTTATTGAAAATCCATGTTTTGCCTTTGAACATGATACTCAGTTTTGCTGGGTAGGTGATTCTAGGTTTTAATCCTAGCTTCATTGAGCTCCGGAATATCACATTCCAAGCCCTTCGATCTCTTAATGTAGAAGCTGCCAGATCTTGGGTTATTCTGATTGGGTTTCCACAATACTCAAATTGTTTCTTTCTGGCTGCTTGCAGTATTTTCTCCTTGACCTGGGAGCTCTGGAATTTGGTGACAATATTCCTAGGAGTTTTCTTTTTGGGATCTTTTTGAGGAGGCAATCTGTGGATTCTTTCAATTTCTATTTTACCCTCTGGCTCTAGAATATCAGGGCAGTTCTCCTTGATAATTTCTTTAAAGATGATATCTAGGCTCTTTTTTTGATCATGGCTTTCAAGTAGTCCAATAATTTTTAAATGATCTCTCCTGGATCTATTTTCCAGGTCGGTGGTTTTTCCAATGAGATATTTCACATTGTCTTCCACTTTTTCATTCCTTTGGTTGTGTTTTATAATATCTTGATTTCTCATCAAGTCACTAGCTTCCACTTGCTCCAATCTAATTTTTAAGGTAGTATTTTCTTCAGTGTTCTTTTGGACCTCCTTTTCCATTTGGCTAATGCTGCCTTCCAAGGCATTCTTCTCCTAATTGGCTTTTTGGAGCTCTTTTGCTGTTTGAGTTAGTCTATTTTTTAAGGTGTTGTTTTCTTCAATATTTTTTTCAGTATTTTTTTGAGTCTCCTTTCTCAAGTCATTGACTTGTTTTTCATGGTTTTCTCACATCATTCTCATTTCTCTTCCCAATTTTTCCTCTACTTCTCTAACTTGCTTTTCCAAATCCTTTTTGAGCTCTTCCATGGCCTGAGACCAGTTCATGTTTTTCTTGGAGGCTTTTGATGTAGGCTCTTTGACTTTGTTGACTTCTTCTTGCTGTATGTTTTGGTCTTCTTTGTCACCAAAGAAAGATTCCAAAGTCTTGAGACTGAATCTGAGTGCGTTTTTGCTGCCTGGCCATATTCCCAACCAACTAACTTGACCCTTGAGTTTTTCAGTGGGGTATGACTGCTTGTAGACTAATGAGTTCTATGTTCCATGTTTGGGGGGGAGGTGCCAGCTCTGTCAGACCCGCACTACTCCTTCCCCAAGAACCCCCAGCCCGGGCTGGGCTTAGATCTTCAGCAGGCTGTTGCATTCCTGCTCTGATCCGCCACTTAATTCCTCCCACCAGGTGGGCCTGGGGCCAGAAGCAGCAGCAACTGTAGCTGTCCCACCTCCGCTGCCCCCAGGGCTGGAAGCCGAACTGCGAACTCCTTCCACTCCCGCAGCTTTTCCCACTAACCTTCTCCGCAGTCTTTGGTGTTTGTGGGTCGAGGGGTCTGGTAACTGCTGCAGCTCACATATTCAGGGTACTAGGGGCCCCATCCGCCCAACTCCAAGTTTGGTTGTTCCACAATGCTCAGGCTGGGCTCTGCTCCACTCCGTTCTCAGCTCTCAGCTCTGTGTGGGATAGACCTCACCCAGAGACCATCCAGGCTGTCCTGGGCTGCAGCCCTGCTTCCCTCTGCTGTTCTGTGGGTTCTGCCATTCTAGAATTGGTTCAGAGCCATTTTTTATAGTTTTTTGGAGGGGCTCGGTACGGAGCTCACTCTAGTCCCTGCTTACCAGCTGCCATCTTCTAGATTAACTTTTTTTAAAAAAAATTGTGAGGTGCTTA
Source organism: Trichosurus vulpecula (assembly GCF_011100635.1). NCBI lineage: Eukaryota > Metazoa > Chordata > Mammalia > Diprotodontia > Phalangeridae > Trichosurus > Trichosurus vulpecula. Next base: position 291,029,781 of record NC_050576.1, on the reverse strand, counting down.
TGTGGGTCAGTGCCATTTCAGAAAGTAAACGTTGGGCATATTAGATTAGCTTCATTAAATTTAGTTTCATTTGATGACTATCAGGACAACTGGCAGGCAGTCCTGATGACTATCAGGACAACTGTCTTTGAAGAGCACAGACTCTATCTAGTGGCCTTAGAAATAGGAAGAAAAAGACATTGGAGAGCTAACAAGGTGTAATGGGGAAAGCACTGCATTTGGTAACAGAGGACCTAAGTTTGAATTCTGGCTGTGTCACTGTGTGACCTTAAGGAAATCATTTAGCTTTTCCGGGCCTCATCTGTAAAATGAGAGTGTTAGATTAGATAGATGGCCTTTGAGGTCCTTATCTATACTCCTGTGAGCCTGTAAGTCCTATCAGATCATTATTTCACCAGATCATTTTTAACAATTAATTTTGAGGATTTTTCTGTGAAATTAAAGAAACTCACTGAAATCTATCTGGGGCTCTTGTTATTAAGTCTTCAGAGACCCTGTCACCTAAAACCCAGTACTTGTTTTTATATATAATATATACCACTCTTTGTTCCCTTTTAGTGCTGAACAATTTCTATGTCAAACATAAAAAGATTTAATTTCTGTCCTGGGTCATCAAGTTTCAATGATGTTAATCCAATCTCCGAGTCTGGGTTTCTTAGAGAGTTTTGGACTGGAAAATCTCAAAGGCGCCTTGCAACTTTACTCTAACAATGACTCCATGATCCAATGCATGAGCCTGGCAAATTTGCACCAATGGGCTGTGTGCTCTGGAGGAACTAGTATGGAGACTGCAGTTCTTTGGTTGGCTTTGATCATCTTCTCACTTCCAAGGACATGCCCTCAGCCCTGGACAAACTCGCTCCTTTCTCCTCTTGCTCTTTTCTTCTTTTTCCTTTCCTTCTTTTCTTTATCACATATAAGCCATTCCTTTTTAACATCCAGCTCCCAGCTGATCCTTAGTAGTCAGAGTGGGTGAAAGAGAAGAGCTCTTGTTTCCTTTTCCTCGCCCATCTCAATGCCTGATTATGTCTATTTTTTAAAAGTTTTCTTGTCTGCGAAAGTGGATAAGATGGCCTCCAAGGTCCTTTCTACCTCTGGCTTTGTGATCTTGTGATCTTAATAGTCATTTGAAGTGATATTATCACAGATAAAGAACAACAATAATGCTCTGATAAGAATAGCTACACAGAAATATAGATGAATATTTGTCTCAAATTGAAAAAAATCTAAATTTATTAACATTTAAATATTTAAATTTTTTTTAAAGTTTCAGAATTCTCTATTGAGGAGCTAAAAGTACGTAATAAGATAGAGGCTTTGTGTGTTAAAAAATTCATTCTGATTGCATTGAATCTCATACCCCCTACCTAGCTTAGACAGCACCTCCTCCCTGGGGTCTTTAGAAAGGATGTTTTTCCCCTCACTGGTAAGTATTCACCTGTGAAATGATTTAATTTGTCACTCAGCACCAACTAGAATTACTATGGAGAGCAATGTCTCCTCATGAAAGTTCCAGCTATGAAATATTCTGGTGTTCCAGGGGGCCTGTTTCCAAGGGGCTTATTATCAAGGTAAAAATAGCCCAGTTTGATGGCAGTGAAGAAGGAACCCACGTTGGCGGAGAGACAGTCAGTGCCTCCAACTCCTATGAGCCTTGTCCTGTCAGAAGGGAGCAGAGAGCTTTGCCCTTGGGGATCAGAAATGCAACCAATTCAGCCTCCTTACTCTATTGATGGGTAAGGACAAGTGCTCTTAATATAATTAACATTAAGAAGCATTCTGCTGAGTTAAGAAGACAGGTTGTTGAGGTAAACAGGTTGCTGTAAATATAGTTAGCATCCTTTTGACCATTTATGATTATGCACCTCACATTTTGAATGCCAGATGGTATCCTAAGGAAAGCTATGGCACCATTTCCAATCTCATTTGACAAATATCTGTTAAGTGCCTGTGTACAGCATGGTACTGGGCTCAGCCCCTTCCTTAGCATAAGAAGGGAAGCTTATAGTCTACAATGGAGGGAAGGGGCACAAGGCATGTATACAGATAACTTATCCTGTATATCTCATGTTTGTACACAGCTGTTTGCATATTGTCTCCTCCAATTAGGCTGTGGTGTGGGATCCTGGAGAAAAAAGACTATTTTTACTTTTGTGGTATCCCCAGCACAGCGACTGTGGTAGGGAGAACAGATCTAAGTAATGGATAGCTTGAATCAGGGTGCTATATGAATTTTGAGTAGGGAGATCACTTTCATTCTGGGAGATCAGGATAGTTTTTTTGGAGGAAGTGGTGCCTGAGCTAGGCCTCACAAAATTCTTTTGATAGAAACAGATGTGGAGGGGGCATACTTTCTAATTATGGGATGAAGGACAGACAGTGTGAATGTGTGGAAGGAGGAGAGGGCGCTATGTAGCTGAGAAACAATAATAACTCGGGATGACTAGAACAAATGCATGATAAGAAGAAGAGTCAGACAGTAGAGGTTTAAACATCAGGTTAAGAAATACGTGAGACAGCATGGTGCAATGGAAAGAAGCCTGCCTGTGGAGTCTGCCAGCCTTAGTTCAAACATTGCCTTCACCACTTTGTGACCTTGGGCAGTCACTGAACCCCTCTGGGTCTCAGTTTCACCATTTGTTAAATAAGGCAGTTGGCTATGATTTCCTCTGAGCTCCCTTCTACCTTTAAATCTATGATCTTATGCTTTTATCATCTTATAGGCAATAGGAAAGTATGGAAGGTTTTAGGATTGGAAAATTAAATGATCAGATCTGTGTATTATTTAGAAGACTGGCAGCTATCTGAAGAATGGAATCCAGAGCAGTACCGCTTGCTCCTGCAATGACTTTGTGCAAGTCACTTAACTTTCCTCAGGCTCTCCCAGATTGAAATCTTTTTGAAATTGAAATCTTTTCCCTCTACATTATTTCATTTGGTTATCTTGTAAGCTCTCATTTATCATCCTAGTTATCATTTCACTGTGGATGACTCTCACATTTACCTGCCCAGCCCTAATCTCTCTCCTGATCTCCAGATGCCTAGTAGACATCTTATACTTTCCTCCCAAACCTTTCCCTCCTCCTAACTTTCCTATTACTGCTAAGGCTACCTCTGACCTCTCAGTCATGTAGGCTCACTATCTAGGTATCATCCTCAGCTTCTCACTCCTCCTTATCCCATCAATGGTTTGGTCCTGTTGTTTTCACCCTCATGACATCTGCCTTATATGCCCCCTTCTCCCTAACACTGACAGCACCTTGGTGCAGACCCTTATCAGCCCACACATGGGCTATTTTAATAGCCTGCCTCAAGCATCTCCATATTCCGGTCCATCCTCCAGTCAACTGTCAAAGTGATTTTCCTGAGGAAAGATTTGACGGCATCACCCCTCCCCCACTTAATAAACTCCAGCAGCTCCCTATTCTCTCTAGGATCAGACATAAAACCCTCTGTGTGTCTTTAAAGTCCTTCATAACTTGGCTCATTTCTCCTTTTCTTGTACCTTACTCTCCTCTATGTACTCTGTGATCCACTGACACTGTCTTCTTCGCTATTCCTCTCATAAGACACACACTGCATCTATTGAATGTCAGCCTTTTTCCTGGCTGCTCTCCATGCCTGGAATGCTTTACCTCTTCATCTCTGCTCCTAGCTTTGCTGAGCGCCTTCGAGTCTCAGCTAAAGTCCCACTTTCTTTGAGAAGCCTTTCCTAGTCCTCTTTAATCCTAGTGAGATTTCCCCTTGAGATTACTTCCAATTTATCCTGTACAGCTCATGTTTGTACACAGCTGTTTGCATATTGTCTCCCTCAATTATGCTGTGGGATCCTGGAGAAAAAAGACTGTTTTTACTTTTGTTGTATCCCCAGCACAGTGACTGGCACATAGTAGGTCCTTAATAAATGCTTGTTGATTGAATGAATGACCCTTTGGTTCTAGTGCAAACCAAATATGATGAGGTCCTGAGCTAGGACAGTGGCAGTGTGAGTAGAAAATTGAAAACAAATTTGAGAGATGTTGCATTAGTGAAATAGGGTGCAGGTGGCAATTGATTAAATGTATGTATATACGTACACATACATGGATGTATACACACACATACACACACACACACACACACATATGTGAGGAGACAACAGAAGGGAAGAGACAAAGATGACTCATTTGAGATGAGTTTGGACTGTCTCTCTGAAGGATTCTAGGGCTTGAGACTACAAATCTAAGGCGTGCCACTAGTAGGCAGTGTGATTCCTTTAAATATGTTACCTGTGCAACCTCACTCAGCCCCTGGAGTTTTCTAATTTGAGAGATTCCTCAGGACCCATTGTGAACAGCTAAGCTGGAGTTTATTTACCCTGAGAAAGAAGGTCTGGCATCTCTTTTCTGTTAGGTTTTATTTCAGAAAAGTTGGAAGGAAAAATACTTACAGACTTCAAAGATTTGCAGCTTGCTTGGTCTGAAGATTTCCCCCACTGACACAGATTCACAACTCCCTTATAACATGCACACTCTTTGAGAGGTATTGTGGCCAAAAAAAATCATTACTCCATGCCCAGCTGAGTGAGAAGAGGCAGCGTGCTGAAGTGGGAAGGTGTTCGATTCCAATCCCATGTCTATCACGAGCTGTGAGAACTAATCACGTCCCAGCCTCCCTGGGCTTCAGAGTCCTTGTGCGTAAAACGAGGGAGCTGGACTAGATGACCTTGAATGTCCCATGTAGTGCTAGATCTTTTCATCTATGAGAAACTTCTGTGACCAGGCTGAAGAATAAACATTCCTCAGATAACAGACATACAGTCTGCCATCAGTCTACACTTGTTTTCAGTGCCTTGCCAGCTTCTGTTCTCTTGACATAGCTTTTGAGACCCCAGGGAGACCTCTGGTTCCCAGTGGAGTGCTGGGAGAAGAGCACAGTGAAGAGAATGAAAGACTGTTTAAGACACAGATCTTGATTTTTGCTCAAGTGAAATGTGATATTCTTAACTAATAATTCTTAAGAGTGTTAGATTTAGAGCTGGAAGGGGCCATGGAGGTATCAAACCTCTTATTTTGTAGTTGAGGAAACCGAGGCCCAGAAAAGGGAGTTGACTTGGCCAGGGGCACATGAGGAGTAAGTAGCAGAGCTTAGGTTGAAGGCCTAAATTCCAGTGAATCCAGTGTTTTTTTCACTGTGCCATACTTTTACTGGTGGGGCTATGTGACCATGAGCTATGGGACACATCAGTCTTTGAAGAATTCAAGTTATGGCTCATCCAAAAGACAGTAGGGAGGTATATGGGTACAAAAGCACTACAAGGATACAAGGAGAGATTCATATTGCCAGTTAAAAATTGTGCAGAAGAAGTGTAAAGGATATCATCAGAAAGATGTCTGACCAGACAAAGAAGGGAGAGAGCCACAGAAATGATAACCAGGTGATAGCTTGCCAGCATGGCCCGTTGGTGTTCATGCAATACATGCAATAGCAAGAGATTGAGACTGAAGTTCCAGCTTGTTGAGAGCTTTCCTCCTCCTTAACTCCTTCTCCCTCCCCCCCTCGTCCCACATACACTGAAGTCTTAATGGGAGGGTATGGATAAGAGTTACATAGATGAGCCGGCATGGAGAAGTTTTGAACTGTACCATTGTTTGGTTGTTTCAGTTGTGACCCCATTTGGAATTTTCTCAATAAAGATGCTGGATTGGTTTGCCATTTTATTCTCCATCTTTTATGGATGAGGAAACTGAGACAGACATGGTTAATTGACTTACCCAGGGTTACAAAGATAGTAAGTGTCTGAGGCCAGATTTGAACTCAGGAAGTTGAGTCTTCCTGACTTCAGGATCAGCACTGTATGCACTATGCCATTCAACTGCCCAAATTATAGATCTATTAAAGTATAATTACTTCTCCTTTCCAGTTCCAATATCCAACGTCTATGATTTCAAGTAAACATCTTAACTTTTAAAAATTCCTCTAAAGGTAGAAAGCTATTTTTAGCCAAGTAGATTTCGGCTTTCATCCTGTCACACAACTAAAAGATGGTTATCACTAAAAAGTTCTGAAAAAACTCTCAGGAAAGGTATAAGAAGCTTAGTGCTAAAAGTAAGAATTAAATTGAAAGGTTTAGCCCCATATGTCTTTCTTCCATTTCTACCATTTTGTGACTTTGGGTCATGGTCAAGTTGTTTTTCCCTAAAGTCAAAGTAGTACTTAAAGTTGAATTAATGACTATGATGTGCTTTGAGATCCCATTATGAAATCTGACCTCTGAACAGAGAGTTTTTCAAAATAACCCAGGGGGACCACTGGTCTACACCAGGCTAATAATCTCATGCTGATTTTTTTATACTTAGGTATCTTTGCATAGACTTATTACACAGGCACTCAGCTCTACCATATCCTGTCTTTAATGCAAGCTGAGGATCAAGTGTTTAAGGCATGATGTATCTATTACCGCATCTGTCTAGTGCTGAATCAGGCAATAATACTTGAAAATTCCATTGCCGCTAGCTGTTAATGAGGCAAAACATGGGAAAGATGGTTGTTAACTATGGAAACAACCAATTTCTTAGGGATCATTGTTATTACTGTAATCAACAGTATATATAAAACAGCAAAGTACATTTTAAAAAATTTCATAAAAAAAGATTCAGTCTGTGCCACTTGCTGAGCCTTTCTTGCAAATTGATTGTTAACTGCCAGTCACTCTCCAGTAGTTAGCAATCAATCTGCCACCAGTGTAAGTGCAAAACATTCCCAAATGTGTTTATGATATTGGTGTGTCACTCACAATAGTAGCTTCCCTCTAACTCTCTTGATTTCAAAATGCAGGATGTTAAGGTGTATGGCAAAGGGAATCCTATTAGAGTGGTTGCTGTAGACTGTGGAATAAAGCAGAATGTAATCCGTTTACTAGTAAAGGTAAGCCATTCCCATCCCTGCTTTTTTCTTTGGAGAGAGGATTTCTCACGCTGTATTTTTTTTTTTTTTGGTGTTTTGATGCCTAGTTGAAGATGACCACAGAATTGTTGCCTTGCTCACTGGGGAATGCTTCTGGGGGGTGGTAGTTTTCCCTCATCCGTTTGGTTCACTAAGGGGAAAACTTTTCATTTTAATTGTACTGGGAAGAATAGAAAGACTGCTGGATTCGGAGTCAAAGGATGGAAGGAAATTTGAATGCTGACTCCTTCCTTCACTCATTGTCCGTATGAACTTGGACAAGTCTCTTTATTTCCCTGGGTTTCAGTTTCCTCATATATAAAATGAGGAAATTGGACTATATGTGAACCTATAATCCTACTTATTAAATGTCTAAGAACTCTAGCTCTCTGCACAGAAAAGGGCATTGAATACCTGTTCTTCTTTACTGAGAAGAGAATGAATGCTTTCTGTCCCATTCCATGATGTTCTGGAATATGCCAGGTGGGCATCAAGGAACTGGAGAAAGTCCTTGATTGCATTGCATGTGTATATATGTCTTTGCATGCCCTGACCTTTTGCTTCTACTGTTACTGTGTCTTGAGAGAGCGTAGGCTTGATAAAAGTTCTTCATATTAATTTTGACTTCCCAAATTCAGGCAATCCTTGCAAATTCCTTAGAGGGTGGTATTTTTTCTTCTTTCGAGGCATTCTCTGGTTATTATTTTTCCCTGAGGAAGCAATTTACTTTGACGAGAAGATTTCCCCTTCTCCTTTCCTTTCTCAAGATTAGCATTGTCCAAAGCCTAATTCCAAAGCATCTCAAGTTATTGGCAGCCTATTATTAACCTTGGGATATGGTTAACAGTGAATGTGTACTTGGTATCTATTTTGATGTAAAATAATTTATATTCTCATATCCAAAATCAGTCTGACAAAATTAATCATCATTTCATAGAAAATGTGGTCAGACGCTGGGGAAGAAAGCTGATTAACAGGTAATGAAGAAAAGGTACCCACAGGGTAATGTTGAGAAAGGTCAGAGGCAGGCCAGTATGAACTATACAGAAAATAAATTTCTCATTTTTTGTTAACCCTTTTTGATTCTGGATAATAAATATATCCTGTGTGTATTATGATCTTAATTATGGAGCCTTTGTACACATATCACTCCTTAAGTCTGTAAAAGATGCATTGTTTGCTTTGTAAGATCCAACTTGAATGGAGTATATTCTCAGTTTTTTGTTATCTAAGCTGTACCATTTGAATCACATAAAATACAATGAGCTTCTGAAAGAATTTTTTACTTGGCAAAGCTCCTTATTATTTGAATTGTGGACTTGATTTTTTTCAAGAGAGTAGATGGGTAACAATATTAGTGACAACTGAGTCTGAGAAAGGACTTGTCCGGGGTTACACAGCTATATCACTTTTTAAAAGGAATACATGTATATGTATATGTATGTATATATTATATATTTCAAACAATCCTTCCTCATTATTTATCTCGTTTCTTTTTTAATTTATTTTTTCCCACTTAATAGTATTTTATTTTTTTCCAATTACATGTAAAGACAGTTTTCAACATTCATGTTTCTTTTTCTAGAGAGGAGCTGAAGTACATTTAGTTCCTTGGAATCATGATTTCACCAAGATGGAATATGATGGACTTTTAATAGCTGGAGGGCCTGGAAACCCAGCTCTTGCACAGCCTCTAATTCAGAATGTCAAGAAGGTACAGTGTGCATGGAATCTGTGTATAGGTTGGTAGATACAAGGTCACATGTGATGGGAGTGCTGTGAAGAAGTTACTTTAACATCGGAGGGTTTTTAAAAAATTATTTGTTTCAATGTAAACATTCTTTGTGTCTCTTGGAGGCAGCAAAGATAAATTATTCTACTGGTGAGCCAAGTAGGAGAGAGAGTGCCAAAGATAATGGAAGCTGTTCCTCAGGCCAAAAAAGAAACTTTCAGGGCATTCCATAGGATCAGGACAGATGATGGCCAATCTTCATTCACTCAGTCTGCATCTACCCTCTATATCTGCAGTGTTAGAGCAACATAATTCATATTCAGGAAGATGACCTTATTTTTTAGAAAACTGTATAGGACAAGAAATCTAATGCTTAAAATAGGCAGTTAGTTTGCAAATGCAGGCCTTTAGGTCCCCTTTCTAGCATATTCATCCTTTATTTTGTGTCTTTGGGAAAATGATTCTTTGGAAAATGCCTGTGGAGATGGCATTTTCCCTTCCTCACAGTAGTATAAGATCTTAAAGCATCGTCCAAGAAGGATTAAACTATGCTTGGTTTAGTTTTAGTGTTCAGTGTATTTTACTGCCTTCTGAGTCTTTGAAAATTGTCTTTTTTTCAAGGGCATTCACTGTCCTTCAGTTAACCAGAGGTTTTGCCCAATTACTTGAAATGCCATTCTACCTAATTGGGTATATCCTATACTGATAGAGAAAAAAACTGCACTATTAGTGTCCTTTCTGAGTTATCAATATATGAAACTAATATTGTTCTGTCCTTTACAGATCTTGGAGAGTGACCGTAAAGAGCCTGTGTTTGGAATCAGTACAGGGAATTTAATAACAGGGTTAGCAGCTGGAGGCAAGACGTACAAAATGCCCATGGCCAACAGGTAGGCAAGGGCTATCTCAAAACTGTGAAGGGACTCGGGACAATTTTTTTCAATTTTTGGTTTAGGCATGATAGCCACCCAAGTCCTACGGAGAACCAGGCAGGATACCCTCAGAAAGCTTGCTACACAACACTTTGGATTTTACGCATAGATGACTATGATGTTCCATGGTTCATCCTGTAAGAATGCATACTGGTGAGCACAGCTGAGCTAACGACACCTATAGCATCTGCTGCCATTCTACGTATTCACAACCTCTGACTGAATATCTGAGGCCACGGTTTTTGTACATCTGAAAGAAAGCCTTTCCTCAAAGACACCTCAGTTGCTATTTGTATCTACTTCCCCTGAAATTAAACAAGTTCCTAATGGTTAGAGATAGCTGCATAGATAGTAATTCTGCTTTCCAAAGAAGAAAGGCAACAATGTAAAATGTAAACAGTAGTCTAGTTTCTTGAGTGCTATTTTCTATAAATGTCCTGGATCTAAGAGAGGTAAAGTGATTTCTTCAAAGTCATGCAATTTAATCATTCTGTCAGTCTGTCCATCCATCAACAAGCATTTAATAAGGGCTTACTCTGTGCCAGACCTGTGACAGGGGCAGCATGTTGTAACAGATGGGGAGCTGGCCTTGCAACTAGCAAGCTCTGGGTTTATGTCTTGCCTCAGACACACAGTGACCCTGGGCAAGTTACTTAGCTGGTCAGTGCTCTAAACAACTCCTTGACTGTAAGTTGAAGAGAAGGTGGTACCTTGCAGTAGTAAAAAGAGTTTCCTCACCTGGGAATTCCCTTTACAAATGAAATTACAGGTCTAGTCCCTATCCCTATGTGCCATGTACTAGGCTGAGTGATGGTAGTGCAAAGAAAGATAAAAACACAAAAATGATCCCTGCACTTACATATTAATGGGGGAAGTAAGATAGCAGTGGCTCTCCAATGAGGTCTTCTGAGCCTTTTCTTCAGTGAGTCTGTTTCCTCACATGTAAAGTGAGGATGATAGCTGTAGAACCTAACTCCAATGAGATAATATATGCATAATATATAGTAATGACAATAATTAATAGTACTTAAAGTATAGTAACAGTAATGAATAATGATGTCAACAACTGGATTATTGTCATTACTATTAATGCTGATCCTATGCTATTTTTTGGAAAATTTGCTTTGAATTCAGGATATTGGCAGCATTTTAAAAAGAAAAATAAGATGAGAAACTTGAGTTGGTGGTTCCTTATATGCTTGCATTTATCTCTTTTTGCCCCCAAATTATATTAATTTAGTCAACTAGCATGGTACAGTGGACAGATTATGGGGTTTGTAATTAGAGGACCTCAGTTCAAACCTAGCCTCTGATACTTCTTACTTACATGATTTCAGGAAAGTTATTTAACCTCCCTGGGCCTCAAGCCCCCTCATATGTAAAATGAAGGTACTGGCCAGTTCTAAATCTATGATCTTAAGTTTCCTTCCTCCCTCCTTCCCTCACTCCTTCTCTCCCTTTCATCTCCCCATCCCTTCCTCCCTCCCTGCCTCCTTCCCTTGTTCGTTCCTTCGTTCCTTCCTTTGTTCCTTTCTTCTTTCCTTCGAATTATTCAAAACTATTTTATGTTCTTGGTAGCTTTCTCTTTATTTCCTCTTAAAATTTTTGATACTTGCTTTGTGAATTTTTTTGAGCTTAACATGTGTGCCAGTTTCTGTAAAGTCAGAGAATGACTTTAAACGCCATCATCTAGAGTGCAATTCTCCCCTCTCTAGGTCCAACTGAAGAAGTTAAGCACAACACCAGGTATCCAGTATTGATTTTTGTTGGTAAAATGCTTGGATGTGATTAACAATTTGTGACTCCTCTTGAGTGCGAATTTCACTGAGCAACTAAAACCATAAGTTCCTTGGTCACTTCCTGTTGATGACCCTATTGACTAAAGCGTTTTTATGCTTTCTTCATCTTTCTCATTTATTTCTCTCCTTTGCTTTCCAGAGGGCAGAATCAGCCAGTGTTAAATATCACAAATAGGCAGGCCTTCATTACTGCTCAGAACCATGGATATGCACTGGATGACAGCAGCCTCCCTGCTGGCTGGAAACCACTGTTTATGAATGTCAATGATCAAACAAATGAAGTAAGCACTTTCTCTAAACTTTCTGGAAGTCATAAGAAGCTGGGGTGAGTGGGGGCTCATATTACCCTGCTATTCCATTTCAATACAGCCCTGCTTGTGCAAACACGCTGTCTTTTTGGGAATGATTTTATAGGTCGTTTGTCACAGCTAGCTGCTCTTTAAAAGGAATTTTCTTTTTACTTTTCATCATCAGTTGATGTCTTTGGCATCTCTATACCTGAGGTGTCACTGTGTTCACAGCATTGATTAAGGAGTAACATTGGTATTCAATATACAGTAGGAGGTCAGTCTAGTTCTGACCCATCATTAAGGGTTGAAGATCTAGAATGACCTGGTCACATATATAAGACCCACTTCGGATTCAAGGAGGCCTTGAGTTTTTGTCCTTATACTGGGGCATCTGATAAAAACTTTAGGAAGCCACTTAAACCTGGGTTGGTAAAACCACAGATCAAAATGTGTTCTTAAGGATGACCAATGGGCTTTAGAGCAGATCGGAATGCTTCTGAAGGTTGACTACCATAATAATTCTATCTCCATTTGTTATCTATCAGGACTGATATTTTCTGCATTCCAGTTCTTAAGATTTCTAGATGCTAAATAGTACTGCCTATTAGTTTAGAATGGTCTCTTGAGCAGTGTTCCTCTAAGTTTCCTATATGAACTTTTTTTATAACAATAAAAGCCATTAGTGAAGCTTCTTTTTTCCTTCTTCTTGTTCTTTCAGGGCATTATGCATGAGAGCAAACCAATCTTCACTGTCCAGTTCCACCCAGAAGTCAATCCAGGGCCAACAGACACAGAGGTATGTCACAAGGATAATTTCTGTTAACTAAAATACATTTTTATTACTAAATGTTTATAAGAAATATATAAGAATCCAAAACAACCATCTAGGTCGTTGTGTAGATATTTGGAAAGTGTTTGGTTAACAAATTTAGTATTAAAATCTCTCTTTGAATGTCATAGAGGAAGTTTTCTTTTTTGAAAAAAAAATTGGGAAAGTCCTTAGGAAACCAGATGCTATTTTTGTATAAATCCATTATCATTCTAATACATTTCAGTTCTCAAGTTTACAATTGTTGAGCTATGCAAATGAATTCCCTCTTGCTCTCTCTTGTTCTCATAACTGAAATGAAATTTTAATCCCCCATCTGTGACTTCACAAAAATCCCTATGGCAACTGGTTGTGTAGCCACTAAGGATGAATAAGCATCAACAGGAAAAGTTAGGGTATTGAGGGTGTTGGGAAAGAGAGAGGGCATGTGTGCACATAAATATTATTCAGTCATTTTAAGAAAAGAACCATAAGGAATGCTTAGAGGAGATTTGTTTTTAATTTAAATGTTATTACTTTTGTACATTGTTAGTTAAATGCACAAGTAAGATCTTCTGCTTGAAAGAAGTTCTCTATGCATTACTGAGAGATATCTGGGAAATTAGACTTTCTCCCATTTCACAGTATGCTTTTTTGTTGCACTGACCATTCTTCTTCAAGGTCAACTGGAATGTTGCATTGAGAAGGGAGGTTTTGTGAAATGAGGAAGGGTCTGAAAAGTATCCCCCTTACTCTCCTCTGTCCTCTTCATGAACTAATTCGTTTGTATCATTGCCTCAATATTTACTGGAAATGCATGTTATCATTAGTAGGTGACATAGAAAGTGTGGGGGTGATTGTTGCTTTTGTCTTTGTAACCCTCATGCCTTGAAGGTAGTAGATGCTTGTTGAACTGCATTGAATCTTATTGACTGCCTAACTTATACCTAAAGAAAGTAGAGTTTAAATTGTAACTATTACTCTTCCATATCTAATTCACCATGGCCTATTATATGAAACCTTTAATCTGAAAATGTCCTTCTAGTAGATTTGTCTCAATTACTAATTGGGAACATTGTATTTAGGTTGCACACCAACCTTGCCTATACATCTACATTTTAGTTCTCCCAAAAGTTTAGTAAATATAAGCCCTGGGACTGAAACATTTCTTATCTAGTAAAAGTAAAGTTTCTAGTAAAGAAGTAAAGTTTCTGGTGAAATCTGAAAAAATAAAAGCTCTAGTTCTTTGATTTGTTAGAAATAAAAATATAGAGAGATTTCTCCCCCCCCCCCCCACACCAACAGTAACTTCAGAATGAATAAGGGAAAAATGTAAATATTTACGTCAAAAAATTGGATTTGAAGGAGTAGAAGAAAATGAAGTAATTAAGAACTCCTACCTATACTCAGAAGGCCTTATTCTGAATGTTCATAGATTGTAAGAAACTTATTTTCACTGTGACATTAATGGGGTGGTAGAGCATAGAGGTGTGTTTTTGTTGTTGTGATATTTGAAAAATCACACCTGAGACAATTTTGAAATCTCTTAACTATTTGCTTATTTTATTTCACAGTACCTATTTGATTCTTTTTTGTCACTGATAAAGAAGGGGAAAGGGACAACTGTTACATCAGTTCTACCCAAGCCTGCACTAGTAGCATCTAGAATTGAGGTCAGTATATACATACTTATTTTTAGTTTTTATTGTATGAATTTTCATTACAGAATAATGATTTTGAAATGAAGAGTATGAAGAGTAATGGCAAAATCATAAACAATAAAAGGTTCAACAGGAGAGTTTTATTTGTTTCGGATGATGTTTATTGGAATTCTCTTATTTTAGGTTAACATTAAAAGTAATTTTTTTTATCCCAACCCAAGTGGTTGGGTGCATGCAAGTAAAAGCTTTTAATGGAGATTAGGATTTTGTTTCACTTAGAGTTTTTTACGTTCCCACACTACCCGATAAGCAGCAGAAGTACAGATATTTGAGATAGAGTTTAACTGGGACACTGAAGAATGGTAGGTGAAAGACTTCTGCTATGAAATCTTGCCTTCATCAGTGTCATATATTTAATAATTTAATATCTTTATATCTAAAAAGCAAATAGATAAGTAATAATATAATACAATATTCATATCCTGTGTACTGAAATACTTAGTTTCCTATGTGATTCTTTTATTAATATAACAAGAAACAATGGATAAAAGACTGTAGGATATGAAAGAGTCACTTTAAACTAAACTTTTGTTAAGGAAATGTGTTAAATGTCAAACTCTTGGGTTCACAATGAATTGGAAGATGGATGAATATATATATATATATATATATATATATATATTTTAAATTTAATTTTTTTCTCAGTTTAAGAACCTGAATAAATAAAAATAACTGGATTCTCTTCCCTTTGTTTACCATCCTTCATATGCATCTAAATGATAACAATAATTATCTTTTTTAAAAAGGTTTCCAAAGTCCTTATCCTGGGATCTGGAGGTCTGTCCATTGGCCAGGCAGGAGAATTTGATTACTCAGGATCTCAAGCTGTAAAAGCCATGAAGGTGAGAGAATATTGTGCTTCATCAACACTAGTTTGTGTCCTTGAATGAGTCTGATTAGTACTTCATTATTTAAAATTTATGACAACATAACTGTTAAAAAAGTAATTTATAATTGTTTTCTTAGGTGTTTCTTACATGTTTTATATTTCAGAGAGTTAGAGATATTTCGAAAGCTATAATAAATTATATGTCTCCTTTCGGAACTTTTATGTTCAGAAAAAAAGTTGTTGATTTTTGTATGGAAACTAAAATTATTTTCCATTATTCTTTAACTTCTCTTATACCATAAGCTCCTTAAATTGAAGAACTCCAGGAAGAAGGATTTTTCATAGAACTGGGATGGTTTCCCCAGTTCATTATTTTATGTAATTCCATCATGACCTCTAAATCTTTCAAGATGCATTGAGGGAGAAAGTGGTCTGAAGGCAGGGTTTTCTCTAAGGAATTTGGGCCTCCTGGAAGATGCGCTGGCCCAAACCCAACTTAGTTCCTGCTAAATTTGTATCTGTCTGATCAAGGCAAAAATAGCCATAGGTATATCTTCTTTTTGCTATTCATAATGAATCTGCTCTGTCCTTAAGAAAAATTCCAGTTTTCCGTATCATTCAGTAAAGCTTGTCACTCCCTTGATTAAGGCTTTACTTTTCTTGATACTTCCTGGATAGGATAAGGGTAGAGAATGTGGATGGACATCTGAGGGCAGGAAAAAGGTGGCTTTGCTGGGTTTCTGAAACAAAAGAATCAGGGTTACGCTTTCATATAGAGGACAGGTTGCTGCCTCACTTTGGGTTAAGTTGATATTTGAACCATTATCTGACATCCTCCCAACAACTCTTTAGAAGGACATGCTCCTTGCCACAGAAATAAAGACGCCAAGCCATCTGGACCACTCTGTATTACAGATTCAAGGGTCTTCAGAAGAACTTTAGAGCAGCTTCCTGTTCTGTCCAGTTTCCCTTTCCCCTTTGCATAGCTGACCCTAGAAATTGCTTGGGTTGGCTATGTGATAGTAACAGCAATTATAGTCATTCGTATGAACTTCTTGCCATTTATGCCTAATTACCATGCAGCACAATAAAAATTATGCATATCATTAAGAGAGAAAAGGTCACAGAGAGAAAACACTCCTTCTGGATGTACTGATTAGCACCAAGATCAGAACTAGCAAGGGAAGTAAAGGTTTCCAAAGGAAGGCCAAGTTAGTTGATCAGTTTATAAACATTTACTATGCAACAAAATTCCAATGTTTTTCATAAATTCTGTAGAAATGAGAAGAGGAAAAGAAAATTTCAAAGAACTAGGAGAACATCTCTCAACCTTTCACTTGCAGATGCAGTTGTCTGGTCCTTGTTCCCAAAAAATCATGTGGATGTAAGGTTATCTTTCTTGTAACTTATTTGATTATAGCAATAATTTCTGATCTATACATTCATGTGTATTTAGTCTTTGTAGCTTGTCAATCACATAATATTGTCATCTGCTCACAATTTAAACATATGAAAGGAAATATGAATTTCACTCTTTTTTGCCTTGGTGATAGTTGGATAGTTCTTATGTATATATACACACATACATATACTGTATATATATATATATATATACACACATATATACCCACACACATACATATATCTACATTTTCTATACTTGTACATATATGTATATATACATACATATGAGCATCAGGTATTTTTAGCACTACCTGGTGGGGGTGGGGGAAAGGAGGGGGAAGGACTTTTCTTTCTCCCACTGACCATTCCTCTCAGTCCCTGCAGCACCCAGCAGGATGACAATCCTAAAACTCGGGTTCCATTTTGAAGTTATTATTTCTTTGCTCTCCAAAAGGTTGGTTTTAGATACCGACTCCTGTCTAACCATTTTGGAAATATAGTATGCTATTTGACAATACAGAAGCAAAGTGGATCCTTCCTGCTTTGGAGGCAGGTACTCAACTCCACAAGGCAGTTACTCCCTTAGGCTGTTACTGAGGAGAGTTATATATGATCTTTAATCTCCTTATTCTGAAACAGGATTTTGAATGTTTTCCCTAGCACTTAGCACAGTGTCTGGCACATATTAAGTGCTATGTAAATGTTAGCTATTATTAATATTATTATTCACATTTTTATATTCACTTTCTGAGTTATGTTTTAAGTCTGTTTAAATATAGGTGCCTCTCCCAGTAATTGGATAGTTAAAGATAAAGTTAGTAAACTCAAGAGGATGATGAAAGATTCCCTTCTCTTTTACAACGGAAACCAGAGTATAACATCATAGTATTCAGTCGCTTCAGAATGAGTTAATATTCTTGTAGTGGCTTCCAGGCCATTAGTGTTTTTGTATGTAAAGTTTCATATCTGAATTGAGGAGTAATAACCCTTCATCTTATTAGTTAGAGAGATGATATTCTAGTTAGTAAATTCAACAGTTAAGTATTAAGGTTTAGCTAAACCCTAATCCCTGCCTTCGTGGTGATTGCATGTCTAAAGGCAGATTTTACACATAAACAAATAACTGTAGTACTGAATGACAGGATATATAGATCTGAGAGGTGCAAGCAAAATACTATGTGTTTTTTTTTGCGGGGGTGGGGGATCATCGTGCACTGAGGAAATCATGAAAAATGACTTGGAAGTAGTGTGTGAATTGGACCTCCAAGAATCGGTAGAAATTCTATAGGCAGAGGGCTATGGGAGCAGGAACTATCTTTTGCCTTTCTTTGTATCCTTAAAGATTAGCACGGTACCCAGCATATAGTAAGTATTTAATACTTGTCCACTGACTGAAGACATGAAGGACTAGGAGGCACTCAGTGCATGCAGTGGAATGAACCCTGGAATGGGTGTCAAAGGAATCAGGCTCCAGTTTTGGCCTTATTACTTACTACCTTGTAACAGTGGGGAAGTCCAAGTTTGGCTGTCTGGGCCTTAGCTTCCTCACCTGTAAAATGAGCAGTTGGACAAGATTACCTCTAAATTCCATTATATTTCTACATCTATGATCCTTTGACTATTTATAGTCCTTCCTTTCAACGCATTTTATATTTTGATTTTAAAAGATCAGAATTTGAACACAGGGGTGAGAGAAAGAGAACCACAGTGCTTGTTTTGCTAAGCATTGCTCTATCCAAGCATAGAAGGATGTTGTCCTTCGTTGCTTATGTGTAGGATTGTCTTGAGGGTCTTTCCAGATGTTAGGAATGAGACTGTGAATATGGAAATCTTCATCTATGTATGTACTTTTAAACCATATGGTCATTCTCTTTCTGGATAATATGTACAAACAGTTGTATAATGTTCTTCCTTATAGCACTACCAGCAGGGATGAAAGCCTAGGAAAAAAAAATGGTCAACTAGAAATAGATTCCTAGTGCCTCAGGCAAAAAGAGAGCACATCAGCTTTCATTTAAAATACATATGTTGTCATTTTGTTTACCAAACAGTGGAAAGGCAAGCAGCCTAGCTGTTGGGCACAGTTCCATTTTCTACCTCATTCTGTTTTTTCTTGGACTCTGGCAATTTTGGAGTTGAAATATGAAAGGAAGGAATAATATTCAGAGTTGTAATTTAGCTTTTTTATTCTTCAGGAGGAAAATGTGAAAACTGTCTTGATGAACCCCAACATTGCTTCTGTCCAGACCAATGAAGTTGGCTTAAAGCAAGCTGATACTGTCTACTTCCTTCCTATCACTCCTCAGTTTGTTACAGAGGTTATAAAAGCTGAAAGACCAGATGGGTTGATTCTGGGCATGGGTGGCCAGACAGCTCTCAACTGTGGTGAGTTCTTTGAAGCGATTATTGTTTGAGCTAGTGGGGTTTTGTCTGCTATATCAATGTGTGCTTTCTTAGAGGTGAACCATTAACAACTGTACTTTATACTTTTGTGATAACTTTCTTATAAGAAGTAGAAAAGATTTTTTTTTAAAATGAAGATCATAACTGTTACTGGGCCCATTTCATAAAGAAATTGAGAGAATGCGGGAAGTTAAATGTTTCCCATTGAATGCTTTGAGTCTTCTCTAGGGAAGGCAAGTGGATTTCTAGTTGTTCCTTTTTCTTTGTTCCAAACCCCATTGCACCCTTCTTTCTATAAAGGAGGAAAGTACTTTACTTCACCTTCCTTTTGTTCTTCACAGCTACCACTGAGAGCTTTAGGAGAGGAACAAAGAATAATCTGAAAATTGGACGAGGTTTTCTGTCCTTTGGGTATCCCCTATTGCTTCAGCAATAGATGATAGGATTGTTGAAACCATCCAATTCAGCCCCTTCATTTTAAAGATGTAGAAACTGAAGCGAAGAGAGACCTAGTAGGCTTGCTCAGGTCATATAGGTAGTAAGTGAATAACTGGGAATAACCCAAACCAAATCAGTTCAGTACCCAGTTATTAAGCAGCTATTATGCTCAAGGTAATCTGCCCTGGGCATATAAAAACAAAAACAAAAGAGTCCTTGCACTCAAGGAGATTATACTCTAGTATAAGGACATAAAATGGACACAGAAAAATACAACCCTGGTCCACCACTCTCAAAACCAATGCTTAAATATTTTAGAATGTAAAAATTCATTAGGAGCTGAGTTTGTTTGATTCATCATATTTGTATCCCCAAAGCCTAGAACAGTGCCTGGCACATTATAGGCACTTAATAAATACTTTTTGATTGATTGGTTTTACAATCTCCAGGCAGGCCTAAATTGCCTAGCAAAGCTTATATGATAAGTTAGTGGAAAACTACAAACCAAGCTTATTGACTGTCTTTAAGTAATATAGACACTTATCTAGGATTACTTAAGGAATGAGTAGGTGGTAGTGATAAAGATAATGGGGAAGTAAAATGAGGCAATTTGTTTTGAAATACTGGGATAGATGAAATCTCAGGGTTTTATAAAAGCAAATATAGTGATTATTAAAGTGTATATGCAAATTAAATTTTATAGGCATCAATTATAGGAAGGTAGAAGAATTTGACTTTGGGGGGAAATGAACTTATGTACTTTTTGCTACGTAGTTTATAAGCTGTAACTAAAGCTTGAGGACATAAATTTTATTATGTAGAATTTTCCTAGGAGATCAACAGGATAAGAACCAAACCTTAAGGCAAATAGTTTTTCTGTAGTTTTTTTTTTAGGCCCACCCTCAGCAATGCTATAAGTGTGTTCTGGGACCTCCAGCCAAAAACAATCAGAAAAAGGCCCTTTTATTATTAGCAAACTGCAAAAGGAACAGCTCTCTGATGGAGAGGCACCTCTTTCTGTTGTAGGCCCCTCTACATGATAAGATAATAAGTTCATGAGTGAAGCCAGAGAGGCAGTGGGAAAGAAGAGTTATAATAGGAGGAATTTATTTTTAGATCTCAAAATTCTCTTACCATTTGAATGCTTAAAGTATCCCTGTTATGAGAAAAAATATTATTTTTCCCTTCTAAATAAATCGACTTGCAGAGATGATGGTGATAGTTATCACAACTTTTGTTAGAATATACTCAGGATACTTAAATCGGTGTTGTTTTCTTTAGGCTATCACACCAGAGCCATTATGGCTTCTTGAGGTTAAATTTTAGATAAAAAATACTGTATAGCTGGGTTTGCTAAAAGAGAGGTCAGAAGCCAATTTGAAATTCCCCTAACAGCATTTTCTGTTTGGCCCTTCTGCAGGAGTGGAGCTGTTCAAAAGAGGAGTGCTGAAAGAATATGGTGTAAAAGTCCTGGGAACTTCAGTTGAATCTATCATGGCTACTGAGGACAGGCAACTCTTCTCAGACAAACTGAATGAGATTAATGAAAAGATTGCTCCCAGCTTTGCAGTTGAAACGGTAAGGAAATGGTGCCAGTATTTGTTTTGGGGTTATGGGGATACTACTCATGGTGCATAATAATCATGGTTAAACTCATATGTATATGTACATGTACAATGCATACATCCATACATTTATACGTACATATACATGTATGTATACGTGTATACATACTTGATCTTCAAGAAACTCATGTCTTTTCAGTAGCATCCATGTAGGAAATATTGAGAACAGGTATTGTATTAATTTTGCAGATGGAGAAACATAAGTGCAGAGATTAAGTGACAGACTACAGGTCATCCTGTAGGTCAATGATACAAGTGTCACTAGAACTCAAGTTCCTTGGTCTGAAAATCAGTATGGCACTGGCTTGCCATCTGACAGGCAGCAATCATTCACTTGTGCTGCATGTGTGAATGCACAGCAGATTTCACAAGGTCAGAAACATTTGAATGATTATATTGGAATGAAAATGATCTTGGAAATAGGTCATGATATACAATTAAACAAGCTTCATTTTGTGAGTTATCCATTGATTAGATATTTAAAGTGAACATTATATCCTTTAAATGTAATTTTTGGTCAGTGTTAAATTTTGTTTGCGGTAAACTTGTCTAATAGCTTCTATTTTCTTAATCCCACTTGATCTCTGAGTCCAACTAAATTATCAAGGAGATAGTTTTTTATTCAACTTCCTTAACATAGATATAGGACGTCTCCCATGGTCAAGATGAGCACCAGTAGAATTGTACAATGCTAAAACGAAATGATGGGTGTGCATTTTAGGGCTGAAATACTTCAGGAAGCTGCTGCCATCCATTCTTTATTTTAAAACTAGTTTTAACTATGTCTCACATAAAACTGAAAAGCAGGCAGGTAGGGGGTATGTGATTACATTCCCATCTGTGGTCTAATAATGCACCATGACTGAAAAGCATGGCCACCAGAAGATGAGCATGTTACTCTGTGTGTGTATGTGTGTGTGTGTGTGTGTGTGTGTGTGTGTGTGTGTGTGTGAGTGTGTCTGTATGTGTCTGTGTGTGATATTGGATTGAGTTCTGGACTTGGAGGAAGGAAGACCTAAATTCAAAACCTGCTCTAAATTTGAATGTTTGTGATTCTGGGCAAGTCACATCGCCTTTCTCAGTCTCAGTTTCTTCGTATATAAAATAGGGATGATAGGGTGTTGTGTGAATCAAATAAGGTAGTGTATGTAAGATGCTTTTCAAAACTTAAGGTAATTTATTATTAATTATTAGTATTATCCATGATGTAAGTGGATACTTAAGTCTTATCGGTGTGGGTGCTTCCTCCAATTGAGTGGCTCACAGCGGCTTCATATCTTATTATATTGTGTGACTGTGAATGTTCACTAGAGAATCTACTCAAGGAAACTTTCCTTTGTTTCTTTGAATATCTCGAAAGTACCAGTGAAACATTTGGACTGCTATCTGTTAGAAATCATAAAATATCTGCCAGAGAGTACTTCTTGTGGCATAAAGGGCCTTTGCTTAAGGAAAATGACAAAGGATTTAAAACTGAACAAACATTTTCAGATGACTGCTCCTTTGTCAAGGCACTTTTAATCAGTTCTATCTAGAAACAGTTGTTTTCAGAAAAAAGAAAAATATTTTCTCTAGAAGGCTAACAAAAAGGTTCTTCAAGTTTAATTGAGTCCTTTTAAAATTGTAAGGAGGTAAGGGGATATTATTGAATCATGTTCAGTTTTAACTTTACTCCCCAAATTTTATTCACATCAACTAGACAAACTCTTAGACTTGTCTTTTCTGCCAAATTGGTTAACTTTAAAAACTCTTCTTCCTTGTTTCCAGATTGATGATGCTTTAAAGGCAGCAGACAAGATTGGCTACCCAGTCATGATCCGTTCTGCCTATGCCCTCGGTGGATTAGGGTCAGGGATCTGTCCAAACAAGGAAACCCTATTGGATCTTGGTACTAAGGTGTGTATGTATAAAGGTGAACCTGCTACCAATAATACATATTTCATTCAGAGACAATTCTGCATTTAGCCCAACTCATCATAACTGTGCATATAGATTTCTTTTTTTGTTATCTAGTTACTGTTTTCTAAAAGTCCATGTTCATTATATATTCTGTTAACTTTAGTAATATGAACTTATGATTAATTTCTATCTTCTTTTGCTTCTAAATGCTGTCCCAAATCAATAAGTATATTGATAAATATACTTTACCATACATTGGTAAAATTGGATAGAAGTTAAGGTGTAGTTTTCTTTTCTTTCTGGAAATAATACAATCATTTTAATGATACCTAATAAATTAAGTAAAGTCCTTGTTAATTAACACCTATTCCCCAGATGCATGATGTTTAATTTAGATGTTATTATATTATTTACCCTCAGAAAAGGAACATAGTGATAGCTATTAGTCAGCAGCTCTTGACTGCCCTGTATTGGTTTGTTCTTTATTAAGAATTCTAAATTCTAACTTCAGAGTTGTAGCATGGGGCCAGAGGAATTAACAACTGGATAAATCTGGAAAGGCCTCTTGTTGGAGGTGATGCTTGAATTGATCCTGAAAGGGATAGCTAAGAGCTTCAAGAAGCAGAGATGAGATGAAGCAGAGAACAAACATTCCAGACATGAGGGAGAGACTAGAAAAAGGCATGGAGGTGGGACAAATAGTGTTGCAGATAGGAAAGAGCAAACAGGCCGGTTTGGATGGAATATATGAAAGGGAATAATGTATGATTATCCTGGAAGGATGGGCTGGAACAAGCTTGTAAAGGGCTTCAAATCCCAAACAAAGGAGTTGATATTTTGCCCCTTATATTGTCTCTTCAGGGCAATAGAGAGCCATTGGAGCTTCTTGAATAGGGGAATGACATAACCAGACCTACTATTTCAGAACATCCATTTGGCATCAGTGTGGAGAATGGAGAGGGAGGAGACTATGTAGGTAGATTTTTAGGATAGCCCAGGTGAGAACTGACTGGGGTCTGAATTAGGGAGTTTGTAGTATGAATAGAGAGAAGGGGACAGATACAAATGATTTTGAGAGAAAAGAAACATGATTTTATGGGGCTTTATAAAACAGATTTTTTTTTTATCTTGATAGGAGGTAGAATTAACAAGACTTGGATTTGAGTGTAGGGATGATGAGAGTAAAAAGTCAAGGATGGATGACTCCAAGATTGAAAACCTGGGTGACTTGACTTTAAGAAGGTGGGGGGCAGCAACCTAAAGAGAAGTAAGGATTTTCCCCTGTTATATCCTCCAGAGTATCATGGTTATTTATGTATGTTTCTTTCCTTCATCTCTAATAGTAGTTTGTAATTTCCTTAGGGCAGGGACTGTCTTATATCTTTCTTTATTCCAATGCCTAGCACAGTGCTTTGTCTAGTTGAGGCTAAATAATAATTTTTGAATTGAATTGAATTGTCATTATGGATCACTAAGTCAAACAGTTAAACCTAGTTATATTTGTGTTTCAGGTGTGAGGTTCAGCCAGAACCTAAATATGAATGAACTTTTTAGAAGCACAAGTTAATGAGTTTATCTGTTCACTGTCATACACAAAAGTGAGAGAGTCAACAGGAAGACATAAGAATGCATTTCTCTGTCAAAATTCATCCCTCTAACACTTTATTGAATGCATTTTCCTTTCACTGTGTGTCATGGCAGAACCTTATGAAAATTAAAATGTATACCAATGAGTGGCGAGCATGGTGGAGGTTAATTGCCTGATTAAAATAGCAGTATTTGAGTAGGCATACAGCCTGGAAACTAACATAATTGAGCAGGACTATGGCTGCCTTACACTCTATTCCTGTGATGAAATTGCATCAGATGGTTATTTTAGGGCTATGATGTCTTAGTAAAGAGCTCAAGTACAAGTCATCCAAGAGCCTCATCATTATTTCCTTTAGGGGTGGGGGATAAGCCAGATGATAGCATCTACATTATCCATCATATTTCTGGGGAACAGATGCTAAGTAAGTTTGTATGTGTTCAAATAATCAAACACAGTGAGAGACTTATGCATCAACTCAGATTTTATTTTTAAAATGGTGAGAAAAAGGAAATATTCTAATATAATTGTTTCATATTTACTTTTTGAAATTCTGAGATTGTGGGTTTCAACCAAAGAATTTCTTATGGATCTGTGGGAGTTTAAGGCTTTCTGCATTCTTAGAAATGCCAAGTGATAGTAATTGACATGATTATTACTAATAATGCATATTTGCCAGCAGTTAAAATGTTTCTCTCTACAATGTATTCATTTAACAAGAATTTTTAAGTATCCTATGTACTAAGCATTGGGGATAGAAAGACTAGAAAAAAAATCATTGCCCTCAGGGATAGGAGTTTGCAGTCTACTGGGGGAAAGAAATTTTTCACATTAATATAAATGAAAATATGTACAAAGTAAGTTAAATATAAATTCTAATGGAGGCAAGAGGAGAGCAATTGTGGGGATCAGGAAAGGCCTCCTGTGGGCTGTGGCATTTGAGCTGAGCTTTGAAGGAAGAGAGGGATTCCGTAGGCAAAGTGAGAAGAGAACATATTCCAGACATGTGGTTCCGTTCATGCCAAGGCACAGAGACAGAAGACAGAATTTTGTTTATGTTGATCAGTATGTAGGCCTGTTTGGCTGGAAGACAGAGTGTATAAAGGGGGAGTAATACACATTAATTTTGGAAAAATAGGTCACTCAGATGAACAGTGTCAGAGGTGACAAATGTTAGAGAAGGGATTTGAATCCCATCAGTGACTCTAACCCCAAAGTCACTTTCCACTCTACCGTGCTGTGGAATATTGATTTGGAAGCTATGTGAAGAATGGATTGACTGAGCATGGAAAGTGATTAGGAGGCTGTTAAAATAGTATAGGTGAGCAGTGATCATTAGGCCTTGAACTAGTGAGGTGGTCATGTGAGTGGAGAGAAAGAGATGGATATAAAAAAAATATTGAGGGGGTAGAATCATAAGAATTGGCAACTGATGGGATATAGGTGAGGGAGATGGGAGAGTTGAGGACAGCTCCAATATTTCAAACCTGGGCGATTGCTATAGGGTTAAGATTTTGTATAGTAGAAAGGCCAGAGTAGGGGTGATGGTTTGAAAAAAAAAGGAAGAGATAGAGTAGCTGGAGATTGTGGATAGGATGGAGAATCATCTTAGGAAAGGATAAACACAAAGATAGAGTCAGAGGAATTTCAGAGTTAAGGATTATGCCCGTAGAATCCTTGCATGCAATGAGGAGACCAAGAATATGACTATTCCTATGTGTTATAGGGATGGAGTGCAAGTAGAAATTACAGGATCTGAGAATTAGCTATAATTTTTGTTATAATTTTTGATAATGTATGTATAATATTTGAAAAGATATTGCATATAAATTGAGGCCCCAAGTGTAAAGGCTAGGGTTGGAGGGGAAATCATTAGCCAACACAATTTTTTGAACAGTTTTGAAATGAATTTAATAGCCAGTTGTAGGAGAGGATGAAGCATTATGAATTGCGAAATAACCATGGAGATTATTGCCATTCTACCCAGGGCTGTCCTCCATTCTTTTGCCATGCCCCCAAATGGGGGCTTTTCAATTTTTTTTTTTGCATAATTGCATGAGGAAGGCAATCCTTCTGCTCTAGATAAACCAATGAACTGCTTCCCTCTACAAATGGGTTGGACCATCAGGTTTTATATGAATTCAACAACCACAGTGTGCAGAGATGTAAATAGAAAATGTATGGCTTCTGGTTTGGGGGGCATTTAATTTCTGAAAAGACAACATAAAAAAGATGGTTTTAATCCATTTTTGGTACATTTAAGTCAATCCAGTAGAAAATAGGACTGCCTTTAATCAAGATAAAAACCTATATAGAGCTACATAAAATCATGTTTCCTTCTTCCTCTCTATATTTCATATTTTGCTCTTCCTATCTCCATTTTACTCATACTTGAAGTTCAAGTTCCTACCTGGTGTTTTGAAAGTCCTCTCTTACCACTTACAATCTAAAGTCATTCAGTTAAGAAGTATGTATTAAGCCAGCCACTATGCTAAACACTGGGGATTCAAATAAAGGGGAAAACTTGGTCTCTGCCCTCAGGGAGGTCTCATTCTAATAAGAGAGACAATATACAAATCTTTAAGTGAATACAAGATAAATGGAAGGTAATTTCAGAGGGAAAGTATAAGTTGGGAGATGGTGTGTAGGACAGCAACCCTTTCCCAAATTAAATTCAGGGGCTTCTCAAGGTAGAAAGTAGAAAGGAATTTTATTGCTTTCTCATGAGAAAGGACACACCTCAGCATGGCCCAAGATGATGCCAGCGCATGTGTGTGTGTGTGTGACATATAGCTCAAAGCAAGTTATATAGACCCTAATGCAGAGGCCCCCCCACCCCCACTGGCTCCTCTTCCCACTGGCTGGGTTTGGAGCTCACATTCTAAAAGTGGAAACTTCTCCCCATCAACAAAAAACAAAGAACAAAAAGGCATGAAACCAGGTTCAAGTACTGTGTGTGTTCAGCAAAAAGAGAGGGGGAGGAGGAATAGAAGATAGATAAGTGGGACCTTGCGGTTGGGACATCTGGCTCTGTTTCCTGATGTACTTTTTTATCTGTGCTTTCTCAGCGGAGAGGTTTCTGAAAAATATAGAAGGGGTGCAGGGTGGGGGTGGATAGCAGGAGAGGTCAGGTCCTATCCCATGCTGAGGGGGCTTCACTATTGATTGTTATTTAAACCTTCATTGTAAACTCTTTGAGGCCAGGGGGCCATATTATCCATATTTGCATAAAAAGTCTAGTATAGTACTCTGCACCTATTAGGTGCTTAATGAATATTTGTTGAAATAATTTGATTTAATTGATTCTCAATCAAGCTTCTCTACTTCTTCTAATAAATAGATAAGCTACTTTGAGAGCTAACTGAAATCTTATAGACCACTAGCATAGTTTCTATTTCATTACAAACCATCCTTTGATAAGTTTTCTTTCTTTTCATTACAAGTATTTGCCATTTAAATGAAGAGGTTTTAAGTCAACTTAACTCAAGAAGAAGAAAAACAAATAAGCAGTAGAATGTGGGCAGGCAAAATCATTTAGTTCTTGTGCTTCTGTTAACTTGGAAAATACAAGTGCAGATAAATGTTGAAAAATACATCTGGAAACTCAAGCTTCCCCTTTAAAAGACTTATCCTATCATGTGGCCAATAACTGTTAGCTAATGGATCTTGGTGGTAGTATCACTCAATAACAAGCATATATTAAGTGCTTACTTTATGCCAGGCTGTTTGCAAAAGTGAAAAATAAATGGCAAAGCATGAGGAGGGTTCTGGAAAAAATTGCAGCTTAATGCTTCTCTGGGTTGAATGATTCCAGGGACTTGCAGGAATAAATGCTATTGCCATCGAGGCTTTCATTTCCCTTTCTGATTCCTAATTAACTGCATGTTTTAAGTGGAACCTAGACCAGATGACCTTCAAGGTCCATTCCAACTTGAATATCCTGTCATTTTCTGTCGCAGACAAAGAAAAGTAGACATTTTGGTATGTCCTGTATTTGTACGAGCTAAATGTCCTGACACATTTTTGGTTCAGTCTCTTGCTGACTGTGATTACTTAGTAAACTTTAAATAATTATAGCAATTACATTAATTTATATGCCTACTGAGGCTGTATAGCCTAAGACACATGTCACTGTAGTGCAAAAGTACTGACTTACCAGCATGGCAACCATGCCATATATTTCCATAGAAATTCCTAATTTTAAAACTATGGATTTTTTTTTGATTGAAACATGTTTCTATTTGTGGCCACTACTTTCCTCATCATCTTCCATATCACCATCATCTAACCCTTTGCTTAGTGTTGGACCCTCCCATAGGCAGTGGAACTGCCCTTTAGAGAATTTAGTCTCCAGATTTCTTTTTCCACATTTATTTATATTTGTCATATTCTTCAGTTTCATAGAAGCCTACCCACTGAAATAATTTCATTTTCCTATGCCTGATTGCTCAATTATTCTCTCCTTTTTTTAAAAATTAGGTTGATTTAATGCCATATCAGCAATTTGAATGGCAATTCTCAATAGTGTAAATCAAGCATATTCATGGCTAGATGTTATTTCTAGCATTGCTCTGATTTTTCTGACACCCTGTGCCTCCCTGAGTGTTGGGAATGACAGTTAACTGGGCTGGAGATGCTGATGTTGGTCAGGATTTGATCCAGGACATCCGCCACACTTTACAAAAGCTCAAATTAGTGGATTAGAAAACAACCACCATCACAACCATAACATATATCTTGTCATATTTAAGAAACACTTTGACTTTGTTTTCTTTATTCTTTTTGATCCTTTTGAAAAACTCTCATTTCTAGGCATTTGCAATGACCAACCAAATTCTAGTGGAGAGATCAGTAACAGGCTGGAAAGAGATAGAATATGAAGTTGTGCGAGATTCAGCAGACAACTGTGTCACAGTCTGTAGCATGGAAAATGTTGATGCCATGGGAGTCCATACAGGTAAATGGGAGTAACTATAAATTGTCTTAAGGTATGAGATCTTTCATATTATTTACAATACATTTTTCTTCTTATTGGCCAGACAAGGTAACAGTAATACCACATTTTATTTGTGTAGTAAGGCATATAAGGTAGGCCTGTATTATTACCTCCCATTTTATGGTTGAAAAAACCGAGGATCAGAAAGACTAAATAATTGACCCAGGGTCACAGAGCTAATAAATGACAGAGACCGGACTAGAATTCCACTGTCCTGATTTCTGGTCCCCAATTTCTACTGTATCACAATGGATAGTGAGAGAATACTAAATTACTATTATTTTCAGTGGACCTTTTTTTGTTGTTGTTTATCTCCACATGGAAATCTTTTAAAATCTTTCCAAACTTGTTTGTGCATTCCCCAGGCAGTCAAATTGGATGTGCCTTGAAATATTTGTGTAGGCTTTCCCTGAATGGGTCTTGTGGCCCACGTCTGTCTGGTATCATGAAGGCAGATTATGCAATAGGTTAGACAGGTTGTCAGCAGCTGCCCTCAATTAAGTCATGTCTCGATTCTGCAGGTGATTCGGTTGTTGTGGCTCCTGCCCAGACCCTCTCCAATGCAGAGTTTCAGATGCTCAGACAGACTTCGATCAATGTTGTCCGTCACTTGGGCATTGTTGGTGAATGTAACATCCAATTTGCCCTGCATCCTACCTCCATGGAATACTGCATCATTGAAGTGAATGCCAGACTATCTCGAAGCTCTGCCTTAGCCTCAAAGGCCACAGGGTAAGTTTAGGACTAACGAGAATGGGTTTATATCAGGGCAGGTACCCAATTTCAAGAATATAAATGGAAAACCCACTGCCAGAGGCAGACTGTGCTGTATTTACAAACTATATTGTACATATCTGTATGTTGGCTGCAGATCATCTGTGGAACCCTGAGGACACAGTTATTAATGAGTCTGATGCCAGATTGAAGCAAATGGCATAGCTAGCTCGCTTTGTCTGTCAGCTAATCATAAACTAATCAAAATCTGGGTGGTCAAAGCAGTCTGCTCAAAATCTGTTTCTTAATTCTGCCTCGCAGATGCTGTTGAAAAGTGCAAATTAGTCCTAAATTTCAGTCCTTAACCAACTTTTGTAGATTGGGAAGCCCTGTGGCAAGATGTAGACAAATGACATCATAGAAACCCAGCATTCGGTGCCTTTTTTGGGGGGAGGGAGGTAGTGAATCTCCTACAAAACCAAATGGCCTGGATATTTTTCCACAGGTCAAAAACCAAAACAAAACAAAAAACAACCAAAATGCTGTAGTAACTGGATGAGGTTGACGGGTATCTTAGGTCAACAACTTGTACAAGTGTGGTCAGAGAGCAAATTAATTCTACCCAATGCTGTTGTTAATGTAGATCTCATTTAGCATTTATATATGTATGCCTATAAAGTGCTTGTTAGTATAGTAGGGAGAATTCAGGGCTCAGCTCAGTCAATCAACATGTACTTAAGAGCTTGCCATGTGCAAGGCCCTGGAGACCTGGCTTCTAATTCTGGCTTTGTCACTTACTAGATGTGTGACTTTGGGCTACTTGCTTTCCCTTAGTGATCTTCATTTTCCTCATCTGGAAATTGAGGGAATCCAACTAGATAATTTCTATGGTCCCATTGGGCTCCAAGGTCTAGGATCTCTAATGGTCATTCCAACTCTCAAATTTTTTGATTCTACCTGTGGTTGTTGTCAACTCCTCAGCCACATAAGAAAGATAGTTTTTGATATAGCCGAAGAGGTTAAAATTTCTATTGGTTTAGGCTTAGCAAATTGCCTTAGGTTGATACTTAGACAGAATTATCTTAGATGTTGATTTAGAGACAGAATATGCCTCACTCCTCACATACTTCACACTTCCAGCCTGTTGTTTATCTGACAGCTCTTTCTTACCATCCTGTCTCTCTAAATGTAGTCAATTCTACAATTTTTCAGAACACCTTGGAAATTTTAACTTTAGAATAGGTCACTAAGACATGCCTAAGGAAGCACCTTGTTTGTCAGAGGAATAGAGCACCTGTTTGCATAGAGTTGAAAAGATGTAGAATGTTAAAATGCACCCTGGTTTAAGTGGGCAAATATTTTATGTGAACCCTTCCTTGATAACTTTATTATAGACACGTGTCTACTGAAATGCTGTACGGTCCGCAGAATCATGTGTAACTCTGACATGGAATCAACACAATGATTCTATGAAATACAGGCTTGTACTCTGGATTGCTTTATTAGTACATAGTAGTTAAACAAAAGTTTAGCAAAATGTTGCCTGACTTCTCTCCTCTAGGTACCCTCTGGCATTCATTGCTGCCAAAATTGCCCTAGGAATTCCCTTACCAGAAATCAAGAATGTTGTATCTGGGAAGACATCAGCCTGTTTTGAGCCTAGCCTAGACTACATGGTTACCAAAATTCCTCGTTGGGATCTTGACCGCTTTCATGGAACCTCCAGCAGAATTGGGAGTTCTATGAAAAGTGTAGGAGAGGTGAGTGTCTTGCTTCCTCCATTTAGTCTTTGTTCTCAGTTTTACTTAGGGAGCTCTGGAGAATATTCAGACTTTTAACATGGCTTGACAAGTAAATATTTTGGAGAGAGAATAAAGGAGAATGGTTCTTTTGTTATTCCTCTAATAACCATATTCCTTTTAAAAGTTAACTTACATAGGCATTTTGTGTGTGTTGAACATTTTTCTGATTGCTATATAAAGGAAAATATCAGGAATAATTCTGATCCTCAAGGAATTTCAAAGTTCTTTTAAACTGTTTTTATATATAATGTTCAATGAGTGAAAAATAATAGTGGCCCAGTGGAAAGAGTATTTTCCTGAACTCAGTGAACCTGGGTTCAAATACTGCCTCTGATGATTACTCTCTCTATGATTTTGGAAAAGTGACAACCTGCCTGAACCTCATTTTCTCATCTGTGAAAATAGAGAGTTGGACTAGATGATCTTCAAAGTCCCTTCTATCTCGAGATCTATAATCCTAAAACTAATAGGATAATCTGGGATACAGCAAGGGATGGTCTAGGAATCAGGAGAATAAAGATCAACTCTCTGCTCTGTCACAAGTCAGCTTTCTGGCCCAGGTTTCTTCACATATAAAATGAGGCATTTGGAGTCGAAGATTTCTAAAGTTTTCTTCTAGATCTAAATACTCTAAAAGAAATACAGAATACAGAGTTTTACCAGCAGGTTCCCATATCATTGGAATCACTTAAAGATTTTATAACTTTTAATTCAATATGAAAAGTAAGTGCTTCAAAGAGTATTGTGTTAGGTGTTCGGAAGGTAGAAAGATTTAATATGGTCTTATAGATCCTCAGTGCCTGCCTTCATGGAATAGAAAGATAAGACATTGAAAAGCATAACTATAGTGTAAAGATAGGGGAGAGGTTATCCAAAACAAATTTCTGTGTGAACTTCGAGGGGAAAAAGGAAATGAGAGATGATTTTTTAGGGAAAGGGGTATTTAAATTGACTTCACTGGCATTCCAATGGGTACAACTGGAGAAGGAGAACATTTCAGAGGCACTGCATGAGCAAAGGCATGGGGGTAAGAAATTATAATATGTATTTATGGGGAACAGAGAACACATTTGTTTGTCTAGATCATAGTGCGAGGAGAAGATTAAGCTGGAAAATTAGGGTAGTGGTAGAGGATCTTAAATTCTAGGAAAACGGGGTTTGATAGGGTAAGTACAATATAATGGAAAGAACACTGAATTTGGAGTTAGAAGACCTGAGCTATTCCTAGCAATACTTGATTGCCTCTATGACCTCTATGTTGTCTCTAAAATGAAAGGTCCCATTTAGTTCTAAATCTAATATCCTATGAACTTTATTCAGTAGGCTATAGAGAACCACTGAAAATCTTTATGCAAAGGGGTGATAGGACTATATCTTTGCAACAGGAAGATAAGTTTGACATAAATATGAATGAAGAATGGAGTAGAAATAGGAGAGAAGGGAAGTGGGAAAACTTATTAGGAGGTAATTACAATAGTCCAGATGGACAACATATCTATATATACACATGTGTATATAGATAGAAAGATGCAAAAGGAGGTAGAATTGACAGGACTTAAGAGATTGTATCTGGGAAGGGAGGGGAAGGGAGAGGAAGGAAGAATCAAAGAGAATCTCAAGGATCCAAACAGGGGAGTCTGGGCAAATATTGGTGACTTAGAAAGAAATAACGATATTGGAGGGAAGCAATTTTTTTTGGAGGGTGAAATAATAAACTCAGCTTGATCATATTATGTTGGAGGTGCCCATGCAATGTTCAGGAGGAAATGCCCTGCAGGTAGTTGGAGATAGAAATGCGTATCTCAAGAAGAGAGGTCAGAAATTGGATTTGAAGCCCATCTCTGCAGCTCATTAGTTAGATGGCCTTAGCCGTTTCATCTCCTCAGGTCTCAGTTTCCTTACCTCTAAAATGAGGGTATTAGGTAAAATGATTTTTAGTGTCTTTTTCAATTTAAATGCTTTGATCCTGTCAACCCATTGGTGATAGAGATTTGGGAATCATTTGCACAGAAGTGAGAGTTGAATGTATGTTTTCAAACATTCTAAATTAGCAAACATGACTTTTGGCCATTTCTGTTTCTTATTTATGGTTAGAGGAAGGGAAGACTCAGTCAGACTCTTGCCTTTGAGGCTCCTAAAGAATTTTCCCATTCAGTTACAGGTTTTAGCTTTATTATAATATTGGTAAGTACAGGCTCTTGGAGTTTGGTGTAAGAGTATCTTTCTTATGATTATTTATTGGTTAGAAACAATAGATAAAATCTAGGTCATGAGTTGAATCTCCATGAAAACCTGTTGGTTTTGATTTCTTCCATGGTCAGACCTAATTATCTTTAAAATCTGTTAGATGCCATGCAAACATATCCCATTGGTTCCAGAAAGAATTATGACAGAGAATGTGGATGGATGAGTGTAAGGCCATTTCATCACTTGAAGAGCAAGAGAAAAATCGTAGACTGCACCAACATTGGGCCAGTAGTGTTAATTTTATTTGCAAAGACAACTTGGTTACTCTATACATATTTTGGGGGTTTCCTGGTGTTTATAATGCTAATGAAGCATTTTGAAGCAATGACAGACAAGGAACAATTTGAATTTAAAATGTCTTATGAGTTGTACATTTTGTTTGGTTGCTTGAATTTTTTCATGTGGAGGGGATTGTATTCTCTGACTCTAATAAAGACCACAACTGCCATGCCATCAAAAACGACTTTTTCTGGTAAATGTTTTCAAATAGAAATGAAACACCGAGATTGTATAAATTTGATGAACAGTACATCTTCTCATAAAGCTCAAAATCAAGGTTTTTAAATCGAAGGGTCATGGGGAATTAGGCAATGTTCAATTCTGGGTCATTATCTGAGGTTTTCACTTTTGCTGGCATTCATTATCTATCATCATTTCAGTCCAGGCATAAATTTCTTTAGTTAACATGTATTCAATTGAAAGCTTTAAAGGTGGGGAGAACGATATAGTTCAAATTTTGTGTGTTTTTACATAAGGCATTTGCAGAATCAGATAAATAGGGTTATTTTTGTTGGCCAAAAGAGCTAAGAAATAAGGGAAGAAGCCTAGGTCCATAGACCCACAGGGTTTAGGCATCCATCACTATTAGTAAGAGAACATTTAGTTCTTACTGTGAAGCAAGAGTTCTTTAGTCAAAAGTTATCACAGACCCAGTGGGGTCTCTCCCCAGGATTCAGAACTTGGGAAGAAATGTGACTCAAAAATGGAAATTTGTAGACCTCTAATTAATATTGACAACTCTAATTGACTTTCAAGTAGAAAAAATGAAGCAATAATAATTTATTATTTGGTCAATTAGCCATTTGTCTCTTCAAAATATAAAATTGATGATATAGCTAGCATTTAAATAGTGCTTTAAGGTTTGCATAGTGCTTTACAAACATTATCTCATTTAATCCTCACAACTACCTGGGAGCTAGGTGCTATTATTATTCCCACTTTACAATTAAGGAAACTGAGGCAGACAGTGTCTGAGTGCCTTTCTGACTCCAGATCCAGCGTTCTATCTACCATAGTACCTAGCTTCCTCTATTATAATTAACTATAGAGAATATTTTGTTAACTATATTCTCTCTCTCCCCTGTAATAAACTAAATTAATGTAATTACTAAGGAATTTCAAGGCAAAAATTGACTAGCTAAGATCTATTTGGTCTGTGACTGGGATTCTTCACCATTCTTTTTTTTGTGCAATAGACCCCTTCAGCAATTTTGTGAAACTTATGAATCTCTTCTCAGAATAATGTTTTTAAATGCATAAAATAAAATACATAGAATTATAAAGGAAATCAATTATATTAAAATGCAGCCATCAAAATATAATTAAAAAAAACAATTTCAGAGACCACAGATTTAAAGTCCTTAGCTTTGATTCATTTAGGAACAACCTAGTGATAACTATTTACAAATGATTAGAACATATTTTAAATCTTACAGAGAAAATAGTTTTATAAAACTATAGAGTTTTAGAGGTGGAAGAAATTTTATAGATAATTTAATTAAAACCTCCTATTTTGACAGTTGAGAAAATGGAGTAGTTTAAATTTAAATAAAATACAGTTTAAATGACTGTAAAATCTTTTTTAAGGTTTTTTATTTTTTAATTTAGTATTTTGTTTTCCCTAGTTACAAGTAAAAACAATTTTTAACATTTGCTTTTAAAACTTTGGGTTCCAAATTCTCTCCCTTCCTCCCTCCCCACCCCACTTCATTGAGAAGGGAAGCAATTCGATATAGTTATATATGTGTAGTCATGTAAAACATATCCATAATAGGCATGTTGTGAAAGAAAACAGACAAAAAAACTCAAGAAAAATAAAGGAAGTAAAAAAAAAGTATGCTTCAATCTGTATTCAGACACCATAAGTTCTTTCTCTGGTGATGAATAACATTTTTCGTCATAAGTCCTTCAGAGTTGTCTTGGATCATTGTAATGCTGAGAAGAGCTAAATCATTCATAGGTGATCATCTTACAATATGACTGTTACTTTGTATAATGTACATTTCACTTTGCATCAGTCCATGCAAGTCTTTCCAGGTTTTTCTGAGAGAATCCTGCTCATCATTTCTTACAGTACAATAGTATTCCATCATAATTACATACCACAATTTGTTCAGCTATTCCCCAGTTGATGGGCATCCCCTCAATTTCTAATTACCACTAGAAAAGAGCTGCTATAAATATTTTTGTACATATAGGCCCTTTTCCTTTTTTTTTAAAACTCTTTTGGGATACAGACCTAGTGGTGGTATTCCTTATAGGTCAAAGGGTATATATGGCTTTATACCCCTTTGGGCATAATGACTGTAAAGTTTGAAAACAGATTAGTGACAGAGCCCTACCTAGTACCATAGTCTCCTGACTCCTAGTCCAATGTTTTTTTTCCAGTATGCTACCATGATTCTCATATTTTCAGCAGTTAAGACTCAGAAATTTGCCAATCATGCTCCTCTCTAGCATTAAGTAACTAAGACCTGTGTTGCCTGAGAGATAGCAGGAGTAGTGGATTTATAGTCTGAGGACTTGGGTTGGAATCCAAGCTCTGTTACTCATAACTGGTATGACTTTGGATTTGACGCTTCTCTGACTGGCGCTTAAGTTCCTCATCTTTAAATGATATGTTGGATTAGATAATCTCTAAGATCCCTTTTGACTCCGTAAGCCTATAAAGTTGATGATTTTGTCAATATTGCTTTTTCTACAATGACTAACTTTTTATTAAAATGATAGTATAAATATTGATTAAACACTAATTCTGTATGTGTGTACATTAGCATTACACAAAAATGCCATTTGAAGTAAGATTGGGAAGATTATAATAAAGCTAGGCTTAGATTAATGCCTTTTTGCTATAATTAAAAGTATTTCTAATCTCTGTTTAGTCCTAGGTTTTATTTTTTATTTCCCCATTTACAATGCTATTATGTCATTTTAGATAGGTAATATAGATAGATAGATGATAGATGACAAATAACTAAATGCATTTCAATGGAATTTTTGATGCAGGCATTTAAAATAGCTCAGCTATGAAAGTAGAGTATTATTTGTGAAACTTGTATTGTAATAGTAATAACTTAGGTAGCATAGACCTTGGCAAAATATCCAAAATTGTGTGTTCACATATGATTGTATGCTTGTGGTTGTGTTATACACACATAACCCCTGTTACAAGGGGCCTCTAGGCCCTCATAAACAGAGCAAGGATAAAGTAATTGGACTCAATTTTGTGTGTGGATTGTAGAACCTGTACCATTACTTTGCTCTATAATCACACCTCAGCAATGGAAGATTAAAACTTAGTAAAATTTTTAAATAAAGGTTATAAAAATGTCTTTATTTTATAGCAACACATAAGTAATGTATGAAGTGTTTCATTTCAAGCAGACTGCTGCAAGCCCTTTCTTTGATTAGCTGGAAAATCTGGGAACACATTGTCTCATCTTATGCACGACCGCTGTGACAAGTCAAGGGACATTCTGAGTTATACTGTTACTGTGTTACTCTTATTTTAAATTTTAAAACCAAACAGTCTGAAAGCATTATCAGGGGAAATCAGTGTTATTTGAATTGGTATGATGCCATACAATTGAGTTAAGGAGTTCCTAAAAAGCGTCTGAATGAATTATATAAAATGTTGGAACTGGAAGAAACCTTAGAGATCATTTAGTTCAAGCCCCTCCTTTTACAGAAGAGTAAACTTAGTTCCATAGAAGTAAATGTTTTGCCCAAGGTTACTACACAGGTAGCCAGAATTCAAACTAAGGGCCTTAACTCCAAATTCAGTGCTCTTTTCCCCATACCACACTTTTTCTTTTTTTGACAGATTGAGGAATATAATTAGATAGAGTATTTGTAGACAGGAAGATGTAGGTTCAAATTCCACTTCATTACCTAATAGCTACATTGACTCTCGACTTGGACTTTCTCAGCCTCATTTTCCTCACCCATAAAATGGGGATAATAACAACTTTAGCACTTAACTTTTCTTAGTTGCTCTTAAGGAGATAAGAATGTCTCTAATATGCTTTGCAAAATTTACAAGGTATCCCATAAGTCTTATGGATGTTTTTACCTTTAATAGCTTAAGTAGCTTCAAATTGCATTAAGATTTTTGAGATGCTCTGTATAAATATACATGGTTGTAATATGAGGAATCAGAGACTCAAAGGCATTGGCTAATTAGGAATGGAGTGGAAACTAGAATCTATGGCTCCTGATTCTTCATCCAGCAATCTTTCAAACTGTATTATTTTCCCTCCCAACAGATCATAGGTTCATAGAAGCATCAAGTCTTAAAACTGGAAGAGAGCTCAGAGGCTACCCAGGGCACTCTCTAACTGTACAGGAATCCCTTTTAAAACATCTCTGAAAATGTACCGCCCGGCTTTCGCCTCATGTCCTCCAGGGAAAGGGAGCTTAACTATATCATGAGACAGCCTATTCAATTTTAGGGCAACTCTAGTGGTTAGGAAGTATTTCCTTAGATTAAGCAGAAATATAACTCCTCATATTTCTAGTTACTTCTCTCCTCCTATACTTAAATATTAACTGCCCGATATCAACAAATACTGTAATTCCCTTCTGGAAAGATACTAGAGAGAACACTTGGCATGTTTTACATCTAACTAGAGGATCTAACTCTGCTAGTTTATCTTTGGAAAGGTGGGAGCAAGAGAAATGTTGGACCAACACATTTTCCACCATGATAAATCCCCAATATTCCTAGCAGCTATAAAG
Source organism: Trichosurus vulpecula (assembly GCF_011100635.1). Lineage (NCBI taxonomy): Eukaryota > Metazoa > Chordata > Mammalia > Diprotodontia > Phalangeridae > Trichosurus > Trichosurus vulpecula. Next base: position 290,990,614 of record NC_050576.1, on the reverse strand, counting down.
AATCCATGAAAAACATACTGTTTTGAGAGGCTATTTTGTTTTGCTTTTCTTAGTAGACCTAGCCTTCTTATATATTGTCATAGTCACCAGCCTTTCTAAACAATTTACACATTGCTCAAAGAAAAAAAAAACCAGGAAGCTAGTTCTGTGTAAGAAAGCACGGAACTTTAATGGAACCAATATTTCTTTATAAGTTGTAGACCAAATATTCATCAACAGCTTTCTATTTTAATGTAAAAATTCAAAGACCATATGTCTATGATCAAAACATTTAGATTGCCACAAGGTCACTCTGTCATTTCTTGCCTTCCTATGGCCTAGAGCAGAATCCTTCCTCTCCCTCTCCTCCGATTGTTCTGAGCAATCCTCAATTAATTGTAAACAGGACTGAGGCTACCAGACTGACTTTGTCATGGGAAATAGAGTCTCTGAACATAGTGTCTGAATATTTCAATAATTATTGTTTCTAAGGGTTCCATTAATATGAATTAAAACCCATAAAGTCAGTCTTTCTTATATACTAGCAGATCATCGTGTAGACACAGTTTTGCTTCTTTGCTCATATATTTCATTTCTCTTCAGTTATTCCTATTGAAAAAGACATCAGAATGACACTGGTAATCTTACTGTGTAGGGACTCATAGGCTTCAGGCACTACTTACTTTAAAACCATAGTCCTTAGCAAGCATAGCAAAATTTTTAAACAATAAAAGGCTTTGTTCCAATGTGAATATACATACATACATATATACATACATACACACCTACACATATATCTCACAAAAAACATAGCCAGGGAAGAGAAATGTAGGAAAATACATTCAAAATAGAACCAAGATTGCTCTTCCTTGTGTTTTACAAATTATACACTCTTTTTCATAGTAAAGTTCATAATAGAGTCATAGTAGCTAGGAGCTAACCCTACCCTGACCAGCCATAATCATATAATGGAGCTGAGTCACCCATACTGATTTTTTTTTTCTAGCCCTCCAAAGTGAACCCTTTGTTCTTTGTTCAAAATCATATTGGTTTAGAGTTGATTCATTCAGTGAGATCACCTTTTCTTGATCAGGTACAAAACAAACCCCTTACCTTCCTCTCCTATAGCCACTCGGGCTTTGCTAAATCCTAAGACCTGGTTATCCTTACCTCTTTTCTGCCCCAAAGTGCATGCTACTGAAAAAAAAATCATAAAACCCTGTCAGTTGAACTCACTACAAAATTTTTTACCCCATATCAACTAGGTCCTTATACTACTGTAGAGGAATTTCAAAATATTTCTCCCTGATTGACTTTTGCTCTCACAGTGGCTGTTCCAAAGCTCTTTCTTTTGAAGCCCCCTGTACCACTCCCTGTTCCCTCTTAGCAAAGAAGGTCTAATAAATGTTGCATATTACAATAGAATGGAAGCTCCTTGAAGACAGAGGCTTTTTTCTCATCCTTCTATGCTCAGTGTCAAGCTCAACAGCTATAATGCAGTGGGTATTTAATGAATGCTTGTGGGATTAAGTCAAAAACTGAAAAGTGTGTTAGGTATTTGTATTAACATGAAATCCTTAAACTTGTGTTTGTTACAGGTAATGGCTATTGGTCGTACCTTTGAGGAGAGTTTCCAGAAGGCTCTGAGAATGTGTCACCCATCAGTTGATGGTTTTACCTCCCGTCTGCCAATGAACAAGGATTGGCCATCTAATCTAGATCTCAGAACAGAGCTTTCAGAACCATCTAGCACACGTATTTATGCCATTGCTAAGGTAATGAAGGAACAGGAGGGTGGGAATTGAAAATTATTTCACTGTTTTTCTTTTAAATTGATACTTTAAAGCAAGGATTCTGAGAGAGAGAGAGAGAGAGAGAGAGAGAGAGAGAGAGAGAGAGAGAGAGAGAGAGAATGAATATCAGAGAATTCTATACTTAAAGGAAAATTCGCTTTTTTTTGCTTAGCCTTAATGACATGTTACTGTTGCGTAGAAGGAATGTCCTTTGCAGTAAGTAGATCCCAATTTGTTAACATGCATATATAGATACCTGTATGTGGTTTTGCAAAGATGTCTTCATTGACTATTCATTTGTTTCCAGACAATTCTTTTACTTAAAATTGAAAATAATCAGTGTTGCATTTTAGAGAATAGGATCAATTTAAAGGCACGACTTAAAAGGTGCTGCCCTCCAACTGACCTTTTATATTATATCCCAATGCCTTTGGAGCATTGACAGGTAGCAGATGAAGCAAAGAAAGAAATCCAGTACCAATAAGCTCTGCTCGTTGCCTTGTTTCTGGTGTAGTTCCGGTTTTTGTCACCTTTTTAGAATATATTTCCTCCTACTTGGATAGTTTCATATTGGTGAATTTTATTCTCTTTAAGAGTCTGCCTAGCCAAATGCGAATTCTGTCTCTTTTTAAAAATTTTGATTCTGTGAAGCAAACAAACAAAAAGTTAAATTTTTCTCCTTTTCACCCTGTAGTCCCTTTTCATGCAAATCAAGTACCATATTAATCTTCTTTCATGTTTACTGTGCTTGTAGTTTGGAAATTCGGCTCATCTGATTCTGTAAAAGGTGACTCAGGCAGCTGGGATCTGTTTGGTCAGAAATCCCAGAATGGCTTTTTGACATTTAAGAGAGAGTGAACATTAATCCTCGAAGAGTATCAAGCCATATTCGAGCTCTGAAGCCACCCTTTACCATTGTATGTACCCATGTGTGCATAGTGCTGAAGTGATGAGAATATGAATTTCCTCTTTAAAGGGAGAGTCAGCCTTTGTAATTTACCTTTGTAAGAATTGAAAGACACTGTAAGTGGTTTTGAACCCAGGGGCAGTTTTGTGTCAGTTATAAGCCCCGGGGAAGGGGAAGAAAGGGAGAAAAATAGGAAGGTTTTTTTTTTAAAATTACATATAAGTTGTATTCCTCCCTCAATTATCCTTGAGGTATCTTAAATGCAAAATCATTTGATTTTTAAATGAAACTGAGAAGGGTTGGTATCTTTTACTAAATAAATGGATCCATGTGTTACTTACTATGCTGATCTTGTGTCAAGGTTTTACAGAATTAAGATAATTAATGGCATTGGGATAAGAAGTAACTCCTCAAAGCTCTCATTTCATTTTCTTTATTTTTTTCTTCCTTCTGCCCTCCTCTCACATGATTACAAAATTTGAAATTTAGAAGGGACCAAAACAGCTCTCTAGTCTAAACCATATATGAAAGGAGTCTCTACTATAACACATACAACAAATGGTTATTAAAAACAATCCCCTCAAAACCATCTCCCAGTTAATACCCGGCATATTTATATGCCCGCTCTTTCATACAAGGGAAGGAAAGATGTTTTTTCTTATTCTCAGCAGCCTTGCTCCTAGGCTGGAATACAGTAGGTTAGGATGATATCCTAGAATGGGTAAGGATCCCTAAAAAGAGGGAGTTACCAAGGTGCCTCATGGGCTGGGGTCAGAGGCCAAACGTAATCCTCCTCCTAGAGCTGTCTAAAGCTTGAGGATTCTCCCTTAGCTGAATTTGTGTAGGTGGGTGGAGGCTTTCTCCCCAACAAAGTACCTGCCATTCTCTCAAGGAGGGAATATGACTATGGTGTAAATTATTGGCTGCCAGCAGCACCACAGGAAGGAACTTATTTCTGTTTGTTAGAGGTCATCATTACTGTTTATTTCTACTGCTACCAGGAACTTGGTGATTTTGACAAAGAATTTAAGGCCTGAGGAAAGCTGAAGGGAAGAGAAAAACTGAAAGGGAAAAAAAAGAGTAAAGGGAGTTCGTAAATCTTCACTGGCTTTCATGAGTCTCAGGAAAGGGCAATTTGCTTACAGGCTGGTTGTCTGTTACAGTCATATTGCAAGATGACTGGATCAACCATCTCTCCTGATTTAGGGGCATGCAGGGCATTGTTTCTGATTTTGAAAACAGTAATGCAGTCTCAGAATTGTTTGGGGGTGATAATCATTTTCATGCCGGTGGTACATCAGGGCCAAGAGAGAGTGGTGCCTGAAGACAAAGCAGGGAGGCCTAGCTAGTGTTTGGCTTTCTATCAGATAAAAGTGATTGGGACTTACCAAATGGCTATTCTTCCTTATGATGTAATGACTCACAAATCACTGACGTGTCACAGTTGTTTGCTATAAGATTTACAAGAATGCTACCCTAACACAAGGTTCTATTTTCCATACCCTGTCACAATCAGTATCTGATTGAACATTTAAGAAAAGGATTTTACCATATCCCCTTAGAATATAGGCCCCCTGAGAGCAAAGAGTATTTTCCTTTTTTATTTATATTCCCAGTACTTCGTATAATTCCTTATTAAATGTTTATTGATCGACAAATTAGTTGTCAGGATACTCAAAAGTTTTAGTTTTGAGGAACTTACCTAATATTATTGACAAAATTCAAAAAATAGAATATTAGCAGAATGATATAACAATCAGAACTGGAATAGAATGTTCTTATTAAATAGATCTTTTAGTCAAATTCTGCCTTCTAATACTCACTTTCATAGTCTGTGTGTGTGCGTGTGTATGTGTGTGTGTGTAGGCAGTCAGAACTAAATGACCTGCCCCCCGTCACACAGTTAGTAAGTGTCTGAGGTCACATTTGAACTCAGGGCCTCCTCACTCCAGAGCTCTATCAACTGTGCCACCTAGCTGCCCCATAGTAATTTCTGATAGTTGAAATAAGCGAAGGAAGATAGAGAATGATTGGATATATCACAAATTTGGATCATGAAAAGCAGCTTTAAAGAAACAAAATACATGCATAGAAAAGAAAATTGCATAATTTATAGTGGTATGTGTATTTCATTTTCCTTGGGGGATTAGCAAAACCTTGTATCAAAGTACAATATATTGCATCGAGGATAACATTGGATTGTTTTTTCCCTACTGAATATGGAGAGATTTGTTTTAAAATAATAAAAATGGAAACTAAACATCTTTATAAAGGTTTGAAGACAGCATCTAATCAAGAAGGCTTAAAAATATGAAGAGTTTGGATTTCAATTTCAACTTCCCTCTTCTTTCATTTTGCTCATATCACATAATTCATCAATCAACACCTATTTATTAAGTGCCTACAATATTCCAGTTTCTTTCATAGGGTACAAAGACAGAAATGAATCAGCCTCTGCCCTCAAAGACCTTACATTATGCAGAAGAGACATATACACAAATACATAAAATATACTATATGTAGGAAAAATAATAAAGGTGATTAGGAAAGCAGTAGCAATAGTGGTAGGGAGAAATCAGGAAAGGTGTCATGTTGGAAGTGGCATTTGAACTGAGCTATGAAGTTAGGAGATCTAGGTTTAAATCCTTTCCATTATGCCTAGTAGTTTTATCACCTTGAACAAGTTACTCAGTCTCAGTTTCCAAATTGATAAAATGGAGATGGTGATACTTGTAAGTACCTACCTCACAAGGTTATTGAGGAGAAAGTGTATTATCAAATTTTGAAGCATTCTTTTTAATGTCTTATTAATTTTCATTATTTTGTTAAGCGCAGGATTTTACAAACTACTCTTTCCTGATGCAGGGGTCATATTCATTTAAATAAAATGAGAGTTTTTTTCAATTAATGGTACATCTCTCTGAAGGAATAATCTAGGAAAACCTCATCAAAGAATAAACTAGAAGAATATTATTTTAATTCCACAGTTTCTAATTAGTGAGGAGAATGGCATACGTTTGGCTTTTTTTAAAGGTGACTTCTCCAGACCCTTTATGCTAGGCTTAGGAGGATAAGGCTAGAGAGAAAGAGCTCATTTTCATGGCACTTTCCCAGGGTATACATTTCTGGGAGTTACTTAACCAACTTACTGTATCCTACTTGCAGGTGCAATTGACAAAGTCTCTGGGCTTATTGGAAGAGAACTTCAGTGATGTCGGTTTCATGGTTCATATCTCAAGTTACAGCCCCAGGGTAACATGGCAAGGGATGACTGGTAGACTTTTGTGAAATGTTTGTCAAAGCCTACCCTTCTTTTCTCTCTGGCAGGCCATAGATGACAACATGCCCCTGGATGACATCGTCAAACTTACATCCATTGACAAATGGTTCTTGTTTAAGATGCGTGACATTATAAACATGGAAAGGAAGCTAAAGGGACTAAACAGGTAAGGCTGTTCTTGGCTACCACAGATGCTTCCCAGTTTGTCTTGGCACATTACCCAACAGCACTGAGCTGAGTGGTGTTGGGTCCTCAGAACAGCAGCTGTGGCCACAAAATAATTGAAAAGTTTTTTTTTCTTCTTTAAATTGTTCTCGGCATAGAAGAAATGGTTTGTCATATATTAGTAAATTTTTAGCCTTACCCCTACATAGATGATGACTCTCTTCTATAGCATCATCATTTGCTTTAATGAAAAGTATTATTTATGATATATAAGATATGTATACCTGGTGACGAGAATCCAGCTAGTTTTAATCTGTTTACTTACATGCTATTAAAATGGTCTTGTTACAGTTTATGCATCTTTAGGTTCTACTTTTCTACAAATGAGTATATTATTTTCTTGCTTTGGAGAAAATGACTTACCCAACATTAATCCTTCTCCCAGCACTCTTTTAATGATAGCTCATGCCTTGTACATCTTATAGAACAAATACATCCTTTTGTGTTTGCTAATATTTTGGAGAGTCATGACCGCTCACTTCAGCTTGCAAATGGGCCACATTCCAACTTCCATTAACAGACATTTTACCACTTGCTCTTAGAATTCATTAACATTTTTCTCTACTTCAAGGCCAATTATTTTTAAAATTCCATTTACAGTTCAGGGACGTCCATTAGTACCCTTCTTGTGCCCCTTCTGGAATGCCCAGACAATGCCAATTGCTACTTAAATAATGAAGTTTGTTTTAAATCTCCCTTTTGCATAGAGACACATTTTTGGGAGGCACCTCTGACAAAAATTCAAACACAGGTTTTAAATAGCTACCTTTGGTCACAGGTGCAGTTTCTTCTTAGTGTCTTTACCTTCTCCTCTCAGACATTGTCCTGAATTGCTGTTTCATCTGGTGCAACAGAGTAGCTCTTTTACTAGCCTTGTGGCATGTTTACACAGGGAAATAATTCTTTCAGGATAAATTATTCTTGTCGATCTTATCTGATTTGAGGTAATATAGAAAGTCTACTTAAGAAGTTGTCAAGGGACTTGGAAAGATTCCAGAGCACAAATTACTGAGCCATTTGGAAAACAGAGCATGCGTTTTGAACCCTTATCTGCCTAGTTAGGATAGGCACAAGTGTGGCAATGAAAATATTCCCTTTTTGAACAAAACATTGGCTCCTTTCTCCCCTTTTTAACCTGGGCAGCTATTTAAAAAGTCTGTGTCTTGCTGTGCAGATTTGTGCTTCTTATTCACCTAGATTTAGAATAGCTATAATTTTAGTAGCATATATATATATATATATTATTTTTTTCTAGTGATCACATAAAATGAACAATAGATAGCAATAAATTGAGCATCAAGGCTATAAATTCGTCTCTGAGTTTTGCTGACTTGAGGTTTCCTTTCTTGGTTTATGATGCCAGCAGAAACACCATGTTGACTTATAGTCAGTCCATTCTACCACTTTTTAGTTTCATGTACCAGATTTTGAATTGTTTCAGAAACTACTGCAATTAAACCACATGAGGGTGCTAGAAACTTATAGTATTCAGAATGAGACTAGATAAGGAGAGATAATAGATTATGCTACGAAATAAACGTTCATTTGATACAAATTCTGCTTTTTGGGCAAACTGCATATTTTTAATTGAGTAGATTGTATTATCGTCAAAAGGTAGACTGAGATTCTAGAGATTCTAACTAAGCAGAAATAAATGTCTAAAGATAATGAGCAAGGTCCTTGGGGAATAAAGGAAAATTCATTGTTATACAGCTTGTATAAATTCCCTCTGACCTCCATACTGTGTTGCATTTGTTCACTGGCTATTTAGATTTTTCAGTCTCCATCTTCAGGGACAATCATTCTTGCAAAAACAGATGGTTTTCTATATTCATAATGGGATACATAAATAGTACATTAAAATCTTTTATATGTTCATTTCTTAGTACTTCAAAATGATGAGTATAATAATATGAAATTTGCATCTTCAATAATCAGTTTAGCTACTGAGTTTATTAAAGCTCAGGGAGAAAAGTTACAAGTAAACCCAAAATAAAACCCCTGATGGTTATGTTTTCGGAGTGAAACTCAGTGCTTTGCACATAGTAGGCACTTAATAAATATTTGCTAAATTGAATTGAATACCATTGAGTGATTCAGGACATAAAATAGCTTAATGATCAAGGTGATTCCTAGTCTGGTATATCTTTTCTCCCCTTGAGGCAGTGGGGTTTCAGTGACTTGCCCAGGGTCACACAGCTAGTAGGTATCTGAGGCCGAATTTGAACTCAGGTCCTCTTGACTCCAAGGCCAATGCTCTATCTACTGTGCTACCTAGCTGCCCCTTGTTGTATCTTTTTTCAAATCAAAAAGTCCTGAGTACACCTTAGTGCTTGTGATAGAGAAAATAAAACAATAGTTATCATTTATACGGTGCTTTAAGAATTTCCAAGTTCTTCCACGTATATTATTTCAGTTGATCCTCACAACAATCCTATGATGTGTCAGTACCATTCTAGTTCCACATCTATGTTCATATGACTCTATGATAATGGCAGAAAACCTTTTATTTTATGAATATAAACAGACACTCAAAAGAGGAAGCCAGATTTCTACTCCCCAATAGAAAGTAAGCTTCATTGGGATTTGCAAGAAGGCACACATTGGATATAGGATGGGGAAATAAACAAATATTGAGACATGTTGAGTGTGACAGAGTAACCGATGAGTATTGCATGCCTGTGGAAAGTAGTGGAAATAATGGTTAAAAAAAATCCCTTTTCTTGAAGGACAGATGCATGAATCATGCTCATGATGATCTATGGAATCACAGTTCTCTATAGAATAACTAGGCAAGGCAGGCAGGTGTTAGCAGACTAGATCAGCATTCAGGCTAGACAGTGTTTGCTCCCATTAGATCTCTGTTTGCATACATGTCACAAAATGAGCATAGAAGTAACGTTTTCTTCCGGTCACACTTCTTGAACAATATCTATCCTGGTAGCCTTAGCTGTTACCAAAACTTCAGGCAGCTTCAGGAAGAAAGATCTCTACCCGCTTCACACCCTTGACTTTCCTCTTTTCCTCTTAACTTGTTTATTGTTGCCCAAGGGCATGTTAGAGAAGTTGACCTTTCTTGGCAGTTCCCCAAGTTTTTAAGGCAGTGTAACACTAGCTAATTTTCCTAGGAGCATAGCTTTTTTCCACTATTTCAGATTGAATCTCTTCAGCTTTTTAAGAGTTGCTATTGATTTGCAGCCAAGTGATATGAGGGACTGTTAGTTGAATGCATATGCACTGGAATTTATATACTTGATACCAAACATACATTAATACTAGCCTATATCAGTCATGCAAAAAATCGAGAGAGCATAGGTCTGCCAGAACTTGTAGCAGGATTGCAAAATGTGTATAAGGTCTGCCTATGCCTTTGCTCTACATCTCCAGTTAGGCCGGGTCCATTCCAGCTCTTAGCACAGTGCCTTGCACCTAGTAAGCCCTTAAGAGATGCTTGTTGATTGATTACCTGTCTTTGGTCCACATTCACCAATATTCCATTCACACAACCTGCTCACACGTCATACAGGCTCTCACTTTCATGCAATGCTTCTTTTCTCATAGATATCTCTTAAAATTTTAGGTCACAAAATAAAGTATTCATGAGATTATTTAGAATTTCTTTTTTAATTTAAAAAACGTCATCACTCACTTACGTCTTTTTCCTTTTGGCCCATGGACAAATTCTTATCTGGTCTGGTAAAAACAAAAATAAAACAAAACATCTGACCACCGAGTTATGGGCACGTGATGTTTTTCATGCTCTACTGTAGGTAAAATGAAAAAAATATGCAAAATGTTTTCATCAATCATTGTCCTCTAAAATGGAAGTAGAACCTTGTTATAACTTAGCTTGGTAGAACATGGAATTGGATAAATGGTTACATTAATCATGCCCTCCCTTATCCCCCTTACAACAATGAACTTGAGGCAAGTTCATAAACTGAGTAATTCACCCAGTACCATCATATTGGGATATACATACAAAAGAGTTCAACTATATTTGGGAAATTCAAGTCAAACCCCAGTAAGTGAACTCTTCAGTGGACATATATCTGGGTTCTAGTCAGGCAGGAAACCAAATGAAATGCAGTGAAGTTTGTGAGTAGAGCAAATTTGGATGAAGTGTATACAGAACCGATTTCAATAAAGTTAAATTAAAAAAACCAATTATTTAATGGGTACTGTATGCATTAAATAAGGAAAACAAGCAGCTAGATGGCACAACTGTGCTAGACTTGGAGTCAGGAAGACCTGAGTTCAGATTTTTCCCTCTGACACTTTCTAACTGCATGACCCTGGGAAAGACTCTTCACTTCACTTCACTTCACTTTCTTCTATCTGTAAAAGGAGAAAATAATAGCTATTAACGTTGGAAGTAATCCCCCTCTTCCTTGGGTTGCCTCTAGCAAGATAATAATAGCACCTACCTTGCAGGGTCATTGTGAGGATCAACTGAGACAAGATGTGTAAAGCATGTCACATACTGAAAAGTGCTACATAAATGCTGCCATTATTAGTGTTAATTATACAAAGAAAAATAAGCATGGCATACAGTAGTAAAATGAGCATTGTATTTGGAGTCCATGAACCTGGGTTCAGTTTATTTATCTGTAAAATGAGGACATTGTTATCTCTATGATCTCTTCCTGCTCTATATCCCGTGGTCCTATGTGAGGCCATGTGGTGCAGAAGAAATTAGAATTGGAATTAGAAGAGACTTTGGTTCAAATCCACCCTTTGATAGGTTATCTGTGTGACCATAGGTACTTAACCTCTTGGTTTCTTCTTCTGTAAAATGAAGATTGTAATGCTTATCTTCTGGAGTCATTCTGACCATCAAATGAGATAATATAAGTGAACCGATGTGCAAACTTTAAATCACTATGTACATATTAGCTGCTACTTTTATTCTCTTTAAGGAGGAAGGGGGATTAGTCAATCAGGAAGTATTTGTGGTCTACTATATTCCAGCAACTCTGATGGGCTCTGGAGATATAAAGACAAAAATGAAATATTCAATGTCCTCAAAGAACTTAAATTCTACTGGAAGAGATAATATGTTGATGTAGAAGTATGTAGAAAACACAAAGAACACATATAGTAATTTTTAGGAGAGGCACTAGTAGTTGGAGGTAGTATCAGAATTGTTCACTGAAGGCAATTAATGATGCTAAAAGGCAGAGGTGAGAAATACGTTCATTCCAGACACGTACAAAGGGATGTAGATGGGAGATGGAAACTATTCTATCATGCACAGCAAGAAGGCCATTTTGGCTGGACTGAATAGTACAAGCAGGGGAGTAATGAATATAGAATAAGTTTGGAGAGGTATAGGTAGATGCCATGCAACAAAAAGGTTTTAAATACCAATATATTTGATTCTCAGGGAGCTAGGTGACGCTGTAGTGGATAGAGTGAGTGCTAGGCCTGAAGTCAGGAAGACTCATCTTCTTGAGTTCAAATCTGCCCTCAGACACTTACTAGTTGTGTGACCCTGGGCAACTCACTTCACCTTGTTTGCTTCAGTTTCCTTATCTGTAAAATGAGCCGGAGAAGGAAATGGCAAACCACTCCAGGATCTCTGCCAAAAAAAACCTCAAACAGGGTCACAAGGAGTCGAACACAACTGAAAACAACATATTTGATTCTAGAGGTAATAAGTAATCATTGGCGTTTATTGAGCAGCACAAGTTAAAACATATACAAAAATAAATATAATATAGCATAGCATATGGAAGGTTATAAAGTGCTAGAGGCAACCCAAGGAGGAGGGGGATTACTTCCAACATTAATAATAAGCAAATTCAAAACTGCCAATTCTAGCTTAAAAAGCCAATTTGGTGTTTCTAGGAAAGAAATGTCTAAACAACTAAGCAAACTACATGGGTGTTTAATACAAAGGTAATTAGTTTACCCTCTCTGCAGCAGCTATTTAAAACCTTCAATTGTTCTTATTTTCTTACTCAGAAGATTGGCTCCTCAGCTCTTTTATTTTAGACCAAAAATCAGGCCGTTATTTTCCTGTCGAAGTTTAATTATGAATCAAAGTTTAGCTATGTTTAGCAATCTCTATTCAAGTGAAAAGTTGCAAAGGAGACCGTAAGCCTCAGGCTATAGAAGAACACTGAAAACTACTCAGATGGAGAATTTGTCCAGTCACTTATTAATGCTTGTATTTTGAAGAGTGTATTGCATTTCACTCAATTTGGGCAATTTGTCCTGAATATTTCACTTTAATACCTCTTCTTGATGAGCCATGTTGCTATTGGTGTTTATGAAGTTGTAGAAGACCTAATTTGAAAGAAAACAATTGTCTTCAAAATCAGGTGTAAAAAGAAGACAATTTTTATTTTTTAATGCTAGAATGTTTTATAAAAATGAAAAGAATTAGAAGTCTGAAACTTTATCTTTTAGTTTCCGCAAATATAAGAAATTTTAATTCAATTCAACAAACCTTTATTAAGTCTGCCCATGTGCCAGGCATTTGGGATGGATATTCTGGATGCAAAGGTAAAAAATAAACAGTCCTTAACATCCAGAAATTTATATTCTACTGGAAAGAAACAATATGTACTCTGATCATTAAATATAAAATATAGACAAGATAGAAACCAAGTAATTTCAGGTTAGGTGAGGGCACCAATACCTTTGTAGAACATGGAATTTAAACTGAGGCTTGGAAAGAACGGCATGGGGTGGGGGTGGGGAGGTGTGGTTTCAGGAGGCGGAAGTGAAAAGGGAGAACCTTCCGGGCACGGGAGGTCAGGTACAGTGTACGAAGGTGCAGCTGTATGTAGCTTCTTTACGTGTTAACAGGCAGTAATCATCAAACATATATCTATGTCTAGGATGCTATTGAATCCCTAGATTGCACAGCTGCCTGCTTCTTCCTTTCTAATGCTTCCTGCTTAGCAAATAGGAAAAGCAGGTTCCATTCTGTAAGGCAAGGGCACACCCTTTCCAAGCATCCCTCCTTTTTATGCATCTGTGCTTGAAGTGTGGTAGATGAAGTCTGTAGGTGAGTACTAGCAATCACAAGCAGTACCATCACTTTAAAAACAAATTGAAGATGAATTTGAGGTTCCACATGAGTGTTTAAGTGCTAAATTGAGCTCAGTAAACAGAGGGCATTTTCTAAAGGCCTCAAACCCCTAGCAGAAGAAAGAATGTAAATACCACCTTAGCCAGGGCCACCCCATTTGAATTAAAGGTCTGTTTCTTCTGGCTTTTCTGATGTGTGTTATTTCTCATTGGCTTTTCATTTCTTAAGATTACTTATTATAAATACTGGGCCTTGTATTTGATTAAAGCTCTCTGGGAAAAGGTACCCACCTGACAAAAGCAAAATTTTAAAAAGCAAAGTTAGATTAAATGATGATATAAAAATTGATATCAGAAAAGGAAAGGAATTATTCTTTTTAATTTTATTTTAATTTATGGAATAAAGCAAGCAATTCGATAACATAGTACAATAAAAAATGATTATTTTTGGAGATAATATGATGTAGTGCAGAGTTGTCAAGCTGGTGGCCCACTCCAAGCCAAAATTCCTGCGTTGTGACTGGACTAGTTTAAAATGTGATTGAGAAACGTTTAACAAACTAATTACAGATACAACATAACATAGATAATGTTAATTTGTGTTTTTCTAAGTCGGTATGCACCAGCAGGAATCTATTTCTATTTGAGTTTGACAACATTGCTGTAGTATACAGGGAACTGGACTTGGGAGTCCAGAGGCAGAAGTTTGAATTTGGGCTCCAACAAGTCTAGTTGTTGTTTCAGGCACTGTGCTAAGTGCTAGGAATACAAAGAAAGGCAAACATATTTTTTCTGCTCTAGAGGAATATTTACCAGATATGTATGACCCTGGGTAAGTCACTTAGCCTTTGGAAGACTGTTTGTTCAGCTCTAAAACAGGAAGAAAGGGCATAGTAAATAGGAAGAGCATTGGATCTGGACTCAGAGAGGACCAGGCTTCAATCTCAACTCTTGCATGTATTGACTCTGTGACCCTATGCAAAATGCTTTTTCTATCCAGGTTTCAATTTCCTTCTCTGTTAACTGAGGCACTCAATTACATAATTGATTTTCAGTTTTAGATCCTGAGATCCTATGAATGCTTACACTATTTACTCACAGGAGTACTATGAAGGAACTTTGTAACCCTTCCAGTGCCAGAGAGACGGCCTCTTATGATTGAGGAAATTGGTTTGTTACTTGAGGGGAAAAAACCCCAAAACCAAAACAACAACAATATCTGATGTGAATGTGATTTAGAGAGAAGCTGGTGTGATTACAATAATTGACATGTATGGAGAATTTTACATCTACAGCCTGTTTGTTCTGACTTATCAAATTAGTTTGCTGATTAACAGCAGGAAGCAGTGGGCACACCATGGTCACTCTGGGGAGCACACTGTAGGAAATTATTGATCATTGGCTTGAACAGGGGTTTCTGGAAGGACCATAGTATAGGCACTTAGATCATTTAACCACTGAAGCCCGCTCAGTACCTGTAAAATGTCCCTTTCTTATTTCACTGGGGTATTGTGGGACTAAAAGGAATATACAAGATGCTATGGATAAATTATTTTTTTTTCCTTTGGTGAAAACAATGCTATAAATCATTGTCTATTATAACTCACTTTTTTCACACTCTCTTATCCCCACATTCTTTTTATAGAATCATAGAACAGGAAGAGATTAAGAGATCATCTTTCAAGGTTTTCTTACATGTGTTTGTGTGTGTGTGTGTGTGTGTGTGTGTGTATGTATGTGTGTATGTGTGTGTATGTGATCTCTTTGGCAATCTGGTGAAGCCTGTGGACCTCTTCTCAGGATAAGGTTTTTAAATGTATAAAATAAATAAAATACAAATTACAAAGGAAACTGATTGTATTCAAATATAGTTATCAAAATATTTTTAATGGTCCATGGATCCTAGGCTAAGAATCCTTGATCCAGTGTAACCCCTTTACTTGACAGTTAAGGAAACTGGGCCCTAGAAGAGATAAATAACGGGTCCATGGTCACATGAGCTAATTTGTGGTAGTTCCAGGACTAGAGCTGAGGTTTCATGATACCTAGTTCAACACTTTTTCCATAAAGTGCTGCCCCATTGCCTCCTCAATAAATACTTTAAAAGATTGCTCTAGATTGGAATTTTATGCAAGGCATCCATTCTTTACTAATCTGTGAAAAAGGGGTGTTATTCTTGGGCTTTCCATGCTTCTATGAACTGATTAATGTAAAAAAAATACATTTCTATTTTTAATTTGCTTTGTCATCCAGGTAATAATGACTAAGATTGTTTTTGGATGCTGTGATATGTTTCCAAGTAAACCTATATGGCTCTAATTTTTAAATTGTTTAGTAGTGGTTTATTGGCTCAGGAAAAATGAGAAATGGCATATCAAAAGTATTAACATTCCTACATCACTATTTCCTTTTATTTTTTAAATCAAGGTTCTTTTATGACTTTGATAATACTGATCATAATATCATGTCCTTAAGAGTGTGGTGAGTATTTAGAATTGTAACATAAATAAAATGAGTAGCATGCTATTTGGTAGACAAGAAATTCAGAGTGGGTGGCTTTTATTCATTAATTATAACATCTCTGATTATAGGCAGTTTGACCAAAGAGCTGGCTTGGGAGTCAGGACTACCTGACATTGTCTTGAGTCTGGCACATTCTGACTGGGTGACCTTGGGACAGTCACCTGACTTTTAAATGTTGTGGGTGGCTTCCTAAGACTATTAAGTGGCAGAGGAGATGAAAGTTTGAATTGGTTGATGGAGTTTCTTTACCTTGAAATTTCCTATACTACTGAAAACATGGGCTTCTTTATATCATCCTTATATTACTGTATGAAGTCTCTTTAATAGATACAAAGCTATACCTATGCATTATTGTATATATATATATATATATATATATATATATATATATATATATATATATATATAAATGTCTCACCTAATATTCACAAGTAATAAATAGATGATGCCTGTGCTGATACTTTTGTTTCCAAACTAATTATTTTGTTTATTCAACTGGTGTTTTTGTTTGTGGAGGGCTATCAGCATACAAAAATTGTTGTTCATTAATTGAACAAATAATTTATTTTTAATTTTAGTTTGCGATACTATGCCAGTCACTGTAGGTATTACAAAGATAAATAAGATAAGGTCTTTGACCTCAAGGACCTTACAAGCTGGCAGAATAGAGATCAAAACTTGTACAAAAATAATGCTGTAATACAAGAAAATATATTTATGGATTCATTGCTCTATTCTTTTCCCACTGATCTTCATGTACATCGCAAAAATACCATGATTCTATTTTTACAAATGGTAAAACTGAGTCATGCAGAGGTTTAATGACGCACTTTATGTGTCATAAGTCAAGGGAGAGCTGGGAGTATAGCCTGGGGCTTTCTCCTTCAGTTCTATTCTCTAACCATCATAAAGTGCTTCTTTTTTTTTTGAGAAATGATTGTTAAACCAAGAAGCTGAATACTAGTTACTCCTTAGCTGTTAAGTCCCAAGCATTATTTTCCTGCATGAGTTGTTGACCCCGGCAACAGCAAAAAATACTGTATATACTCTTTTCTAGTACTCTTGTAGGTGAAGCACAAGGACTTGGCTGATTGAAAGTCCTTTCAATTTACCTTTAAAATAAGTATTTAACATGTTCAGGGGGAAGGGAACAAGCATCTATTAAATAACTACTATGTGTCAGACATGGGGCTACGCACTTTACAAATATCTCATTTGATTTTCATGACATCCCTTTGATAGAGGCTCTATTATTATTCTCATTTTTCAATTGAAGAAACTAAGGCAGAGAGAGGTTAAGTGATTTCCTCAGGGTCACACAGCTAGTAAGTTCCTGAGGCTGGATTTGAACTCAAGTCTTCTTGACTCTAGGCCTAGCACTGTCCACTATGCCACCTAGCTTCCCTAAAGGTATGGATACCGACTTAACAATGTCTTTGTAAAAATGACTTTGTTCAAGCAGCCACAAAAAGGCTCTTATCTAATTTTCAGTAAAGTAGATATTCTATCTACAGCGGCTAACACAACCAGGAGTAATTTTAGTTCCTGAAGCAGAAGTGGTCATACTTAAAGGTTGGGTGGGCAATATAATTTCAGCAGCCTGGGAAGGGAACTTGGCTCCTAAATTACTTTTTATTTTCTTTTTTAAATTTATTTAGTTTTCAGCATTGATTTTCACAAGAGTTTGAATTACAAATTTTCTACCCATTTCTACCCTTCCCCCCACTCCAAGATGACGTATATTCTGGTTTCCCTGTTCCCCAGTCAGCCCTCCCTTCTGTCACCCCACTCCCCTCCCATCCCCTTTTCCCTTCCTTTCTTGTAGGGCAAGATAAATTTCTACGCCCCATTGCCTGTGTATCTTATTTTCTAGTTGCATGGAAAAACTTTTTTTTTTGTTTTTGAACATCTGTTTTTAAAACTTTGAGTTCCAAATTCTCTCCCCTCTTCCCTTCCCACCCACCCTCCCTAAGAAGTCAAGCAATTCAACCTAGGCCACATGCGTATGCTTATGTATAACCCTTCCACAATACTCATGTTGTGAAAGACTAACTATATTTTGCTCCTTCCTAACCTATCCACCTTTATTGAATTTTCTCCTTTGGCCCTGTCCCCTTTCGAAAGTGTTTGTTTTTGATTACCTCCTCCCCCATCTGCCCTCCCTTCTATCATCCCCCCTTTTTTATCTTCTTTCTTCTTTCCTGTGGGGTAAGATACCCAATTGAGTATGTATGGTATTCCCTCCTCAGGCCAAATCTGATGAAAGCAAGATTCACTCATTCCCCCTCACCTGCCTTCTCTTCTCTTCCTACAGAACTGCTTTTTCTTGCCATTTTTATGGGAGATAATTTACCCCATTCTATCTATTCCTATCTCCCTCTCTCAATATATTCCTCTCTCATCCCTTAATTTGATTTTATTTCTTTTAGATATCTTCCCTTCATCTTCAACTCCCCCTGTGCTCTCTCTCTCTCTCTCTCTCTCTCTCTCTCTCTCTCTCTCTCTCTATGTGTATATATATATATATATATATATATATACACATATATACACACCAACATACACATTCACTTATACATATATATACATAAACATATATATATGCATATTCCCTTCAGCTACCCTAATACTGAGGTCTCATGAATCATGCACATCCTCTTTCCATGTAGGAATGTAAACAAAACAGTTCAACTTTAGTAAGTCCCTTGCAATTTCTTTTTCTTGTTCTTTTTCTTGATTACCTTTTCATGCTTCTCTTAAATCTTGTGTTTGAAAGTCAAATTTTCTATTCAGCTCTGGTCTTTTCACTGAGAAAGCTTGAAAGTCCTCTATTTTATTAAAAATCCATATTTTGCCTTGGAGCATGATACTCAGTTTTGCTGGGTAGGTGATTCTTGGTTTTAATCCTAGCTCCATTGACCTCCGGAATATCGTATTCCAAGCCCTTCAATCTCTTAATGTAGAAGCTGCTAGATCTGGGGTTATTCTGATTGTGTTTCCACAATACTCAAATTGTTTCTTTCTGGCTGCTTGCAATATTTTCTCCTTGATCTGGGAGCTCTGGAATTTGGCAACAATATTCCTAGGAGATTTCTTTTTGGGATCTATTTGAGGAGGTAATCAGTGGATTCTTTCAATTTCTGTTTTATCTACTGGTTCTAGAATATCAGGGCAGTTCTCCTTGATAATTTCTTGAAAGATGATATATAGGCTCTTTTTTTGATCGTGGCTTTTAGGTAGTCCAATAATTTTTAAATTATCTCTCCTGGATCTATTTTCCAGGTCAGTGGTTTTTCCAATGAGATATTTGACATTGTCTTCCATTTTTCATTCTTTGGTTCTGTTTTATAATATCTTGATTTCTCACTAGCTTCCACTTGCTCCAATCTAATTTTTAAGGTAGTATTTTCTTCAGTGGTCTTTTGGACCTCCTTTTCTATTCGGCTAATTCTGCCTTTCAAGGCATTCTTCTCCTCATTGGCTTTTTGGAGCTCTTTTGCCATTTGAGTTAGTCTATGTTTTAAGGTGTTGTTTTCTTCAGTATATTTTTCAGTATTTTTTTGGGTCTCCTTTAGAAAGTCATTGACTTGTTTTTCATGGTTTTCTCGCATCCTTCTCATTTCTCTTCCCAATTTTTCCTCTACATCTCTAACTTGCTTTTCCAAATCCTTTTTGAGCTCTTCCATGGCCTGAGACCAGTTCATGTTTTTCTTGGAGGCTTTTGTTGTAGGCTCTTTGCCTTTGTTGACTTCTTCTGTCTGTATGTTTTGGTCTTCTTTGTCACCAAAGAAAGATTCCAGAGTCTAAGACTGAATCTGGGTGTGTTTTCGCTGCCTGGCCATATTCCCAGCCAACTAACTTGACCCTTGAGTTTTTCAGTAGGATATGACTGCTTGTAGAGTTAAGAGAACTACGTTCCAAGCCTGGGGGGATGCGCTAGCTCTGCCACACCAGCACTCCTCCTTCCCCAAGAACCCCCAACCTGGACTGGACTTAGATCTTCAGCAGGCTCTTCACTCCTTCTCTGATCTGCCACTTAATTCCTCCCACCAGGTGGACCCAGGGCTGGAAGCAACTGCAGCTGTAGTTCTGTAGCTGCCCTACCTCCTCTGCCTCCGGGGCAGTGGCTGAACCAGGAACTCCTTTTTAAACTCTATCCCCAGCAGCTTTTCCCACTAACCTTCTCTGTTGTCTTTGGTGTTTGTGGGTTGAGAAGTCTGGTAACTGCTGCAGCTCACTGATTCAGGGTGCTAGGGCCCGCTCCGCCTGGCTCCTGGTCTGGTTGGTCTGCGCCATTTTTTATAGGTTTTTGGAGGGGCTCGGCAGGGAGCTCACGCTAGTCCCTGCTTTCCAGCTGCCATCTTGGCTCTGCCCCCTAAATTACTTTTTCTATTTCTTTAAGGATTCAGGAAGTTGTTTCAGTAATAGAAAATGCCTTTTATTTCATAATTAGAGAAAGGACTTAAAATAAATAGATATAAGTGAGCAAAAAACACATACAAATTCACGGCATGGTGTAAATGACTGATATTGGCTTCCTTCCTGAGAATAGGGCTAGAAAGAGTGAAGGTACAAAGACCACAAGGATGTTAAGGGCCTTATGATGAACAAGAACACTATAAAAGAGGCCTAGGAGTCTAAAGATGATATAGACGAAACCATATGATCCATATGAATGTATACGAAATGGCTCTGAATCAATTCTAGAACTGCAGAGCCCACAAAATAGCAGAGGGAAGCAGGGCTTCAGCCCAGGACAGCCTGGATGGTCTCTGGGTGAGGCCTATCCCACATGGAGCTGGGAGCAGAGCAGAGCCTAGTGTGGGCAGCGCAGACCAACCAGACCAGGAGCCAGGCGGAGCGGGCCCTAGCACCCTGAATCAGTGAGCTGCAGCAGTTACCAGACTTCTCAACCCACAAACACCAAAGACAACAGAGAAGGTTAGTGGGAAAAGCTGCTGGGGATAGAGTTTAAAAAGGAGTTCCTGGTTCAGCCACTGCCCCGGAGGCAGAGGAGGTAGGGCAGCTACAGAACTACAGCTGCAGTTGCTTCCAGCCCTGGGTCCACCTGGTGGGAGGAATTAAGTGGCAGATCAGAGAAGGAGTGAAGAGCCTGCTGAAGATCTAAGTCCAGTCCAGGTTGGGGGTTCTTGGGGAAAAGCAAACTCCCTCAGCCAATACATTTTTTGAGAGAAAATATAAATTTTATTGAGAAGGAGAATATTTAAACTTGTGCCACATTACTTTCCCTGGAAAAGCATGCATTTTATTATTGTGGTTTAGTTTCCAATTACTGGCCAAAAATACAGATAAAAAACACCAATACATTCTCTGCATCTTATAGTCTTAGAGAGTAGTCTAGTCCAGCACACTGAGAAGTGAAGGCATTTGTTCAAAGTCACACAGTCAACAGGAATCGGAGATAACACTTAAACCCAAGCCACTATGCTACACTTCCCCTTTCACTCATTAATCAATTAATTCACTAACTAATTTATGAGACACAGTACTTGGTACCCCTTGTCTATGCAACAACTGAATTGTACCATCTTTACTTCAACAGTCTAGAACAGGGGAGGGCAATCTGAAGGCTTGAGGCCACATGTGGCCTTCTAGGTCTTGGGTGAGTCCTTTTGACTGAGTCCAAGTTTTACAGAACAAATCCTTTTATGAAGGGGAGTTGTTCTCTGAAGTTTGGATTTAGTCAAAAGGATGTATTTGAGGACCTAGAGGACCAAATGTGGGCTCGAGGCTGCAAATTCCCCACCTCCGGTCTAGAACAACACCTGGCACTTAGTAGGTACTTGTTTGCTGAAGCAACAAATGAACCTTTTACTCTAGGAAGCCCAAGGAGTGGTTCTTACAAATTGTCCTTTGAACTGAGTATCATTGATGTCAAAGAGCAGAAATAATTACTAGTATTGCTATTGATTCTTACTTAGATCTCCCCTTTCCTTTGAAGACTCCAAACAACTGAGAAAATTGGATTGCCATACAGATTATCATCCTTCCAGCAACAAACACCAAACATGACATGTCGCCAAATATTCAGTTCTAGTGAATGTTCTAGGCTCACTTAGAAATAGCTAAGTGTGTCCTCTGCGACCCACAACATATTATGTTCACCTTTTTCATTCAAGGGCTAGGAAAATTGGGACCCCTTGTCTATGTAACCTCCTGACGAGGTTACATGATGCAGAAAAATACCATGGACCAGTTATGCAGCTGGTTGGCCTCAGCTAAGCAATTTAATAAGATTCTGAGTAATGGCCTCTAGAAGTCAACAGAAAGTTATTTATGGAGAATTCCTTCTCTTGCTAATGTCCTTGGGACTACAAAAGGTAAATTTTGAAAACAGCTTTGTAGGAACATGACTTGATTTAAAATCATGCTGTAGTGAAGCTTCAGAAAAGTATAAAGCTGAAATTAAAGTTGATTTTTGATATTCTGAAGTAGAAACAATGGAATGTAAAATATCAAAGAATCCTCATTTAATCACAGTTTTATATTACAATGCAATAAAGCATTCTGCTTTGTCTCCTGGGTCCAGACTTGATGCATTAGGTGACCTGGACTATTGGAAAAGACCTGGAGGATTTTATTAACCATGTAGATTAAAAAATAAAAACAAAACAGCCCAAACATTTTTCTGTTTCTGACCTTGTGACATCATTAATTATTTAATCAATCAACAGGCATTTATTAAATTCTTTCCATGTACATGGGGATAGAAATACAAAGGATGAAGCAATCCTTCCTCCCAAATGAGCTTACATTCTTTAGTGTGGGGAACCCTTCCACCAAGGCGTGTCTTTCTTAGAGAATGGTCTGGGACACTGAGGCTTATCCGAGGTCACAGAGTCAGTATATGTTAGAGGCAGAATTTTAACATGGGCCTTCATGACTTATCCATTACGTTTGTTGGCTGCTTTCAATTAAGAGACTCTCTTTAACTATTAGCCCTAATATGCAATCACCCTCTGTAAATAGTGAGTGAGAGGAAGCATGGCATTTATTACGTAAAGGTTCTTTTTTGGGGTCATGGACTCCTTTGGGGCAGTCTTATAAACTCTATAAAAGAGTGGAAAGCACATTCATTCTGGAGTGAGAAGATGCAGAAATTAGCTATAAGCATATTTTCGTCTCCATGAATACAGGTGCAGTGTTCCACGGAGTGACTCACTTATCTTGTGTTCGTCTACCCTTTAGTTCAGTTTTCAGTCTGGCGAATGGATGCCAGATGCCTGGTCAATGGCAGTGATGTTTTGAGAACTTTAGAGTGGACAGATGTAGTTATTTTTGAGTCACTCTGTGTTTCTTCATTTTCATGTTTGCACTTAGCTTCCGTTTGTGAGGAGATAAAGTGCAACTGAGGTTAATTTAATTCAACAATCACTTGAGTGCCTACTATGTCCAAGGCACCTGGCTACAATAAGTACAAAAGGAAATTTTTAACTCTACAGGAGTGTTGCTCATTTCAGAACCGGTGCTGGTTTTTTTAAATGACTCAAGTATCTAAGACTAATGTTTAGAAATCAACTTGATCTATTTTAAAGGTAATGGGTCCTAGAGTTTAGACCTCGAGACTTTTCTGATTCCTTCTCCTCCCTCAACCCAGAATTAATGGAATGTGGATATTCTATTTGTATAGATTCAGAAAAAAAATCACCTCCCATAGTTCATTTAGACATTTAGATCTATGAGCAAGCTACATTGATCAACTGAAATAAACTATATGATATCATATCCCCAAATGGATAGTGAAAAATTCAGTTACCATGTTTTATAACTATCTTGATGTGGTATGGCATATACATGATAGAGGAAAATGATTGACTGAATGTTGCCCCCTGTCCATGGCTGTTTTGCTGCTGTAGAGCTACAACCATGGTATCGTCAAAAATGGGACGGTGGAAAGGGTGGTATTTACTACAATCGACTAGCTTTCTGTCTCCTCCCTTTCTAAATGTTACTGCTGCTTTTGACAGTCATCTTTTGCATTTCTCTGGGGAAACAAGTAACAATCTGCCTCCTTAAAAGAAAAGACAAGGAGATAAACAACTTTTGCACTGATCTCATCATTGTAATTGCCACTTACTCTAAAGCTTGTATAGTGCCAGAAATAATCAGTGATTCTAGTGCAAATCTCTTGGAAGAAACTGGTGAAGAGGTAGTGAGGTAGAATATCTACATCTATACTAACATACACTTATGTGGGATACACACACATATCTTACTCAGTTCCCTTTTTAAAGCTAACAACACTACTAAACATCAGGCCCTGGGTTTCCCTCAACTTCTAGCTTTGCGGGGGGATTTAAAAAAATAGTATAACAATCAAATTGTAAACCCATCCAATAATTGTAGGCCAAGTGGAGTGCTCATTTTCACATTAGAGCTGGTGCAATCTGGAGGGAAATTTGTTTAGTATTACTTGTGAGTTGGTGGATCAGATAAAAGCCAGTCAAGTGGAAGAGAGGCCTGTGTGAAGTACACCAACTCCCTTGGTAATTGCGATGCTGCAGGCATTTCTCAAGTCAGTTAATAGATTTCCCCAGCTCCTCTATGCCAGGTGAAAATTTCCTCATTAAGGGGAATTTATTCCATTTCCTTTTATCATTTATTATTGAAGAAGTGTGAGTGGATGAAGTTTCAAAGATGACAGGGTAGAATTTTAAACAACAACAACAAAATCGACATTGGAAACTGAAGAGAGAAAGAGGGGAGAGACTTGTATTGTTTATAAACCATAGAGCTCACTAGAGATCGAGCTCTGTAGGAGCTGAGCAACACTGTCTAACCATTAAATGATTATGGCAGAGTGTGTAAAAGTCTGATTGCCTGGTTTGAAAACATTTTTCCCTTCTAAAAATTCAGGCAGTCATTTTGTGTTGGCATGTATTGAGAAAAAGAAGATTTTTTGAGGTTCGAATCATAGCCACTTGTTCTTCTATCATTTTATTGTTTAAATCCAGCTATGGAATGGTGAGAGTGTAAGCTTTGAAGATTTTTGAAGATTTTGCCCTTGAACTATGAAGTAAGGAAAGCTGCTGGGGGGAAATCAAAGTAGATATATTATCAATATGTAGCAACATTGGTGGTTATGGAAGAAGGAAATAAACACATGTACATGTGTATCGTGTGTATGTGATTATATTTAAGGGTCAAGAGGAAAACATTGCAATATAGATAAATGTGTATCAAAAAGAAGGTGAGTATGTTTTATGTGTCTTAATACAGTATGTGCTTGGGTGAGTATACTCCAATCGGTTTACCACATTTCACTTTGAAACAATAGTCCTAAAATTTGCATTCTGATAAAAATGCAACACTATGTTTTGCCTTCAAAGCACAATTCATCTTAAGAATATTCATTTACAATTGAAGGCTTATATTTCAGTTTGTTTTTTTCCTGTTGTTTCATGCTTTGTGTTGTTCTAAAATGAGCATTTCATATAAACTTGGAAAAAAAATCACAGCATCTTAAATTCATGGTCCCCCAATCAGCTTTTACCTAGGCTGTTTTATCTATCTGTCTATCAATCTATTCATTGTTTGCCTATTTTAAAGATCAGATCCTTTTTAGAACAGGCAAAGTGGAGGGCTTTCCAATTCAGGCTGGTGAAGAATATTAAAAGGCATTTGATTCTCCATATTGGTACATTAGCTTCACACCTGTGTAAGATGATTTATCCCATGTCTGACTATGAAGAGGCTTAACCTTTTTTAAGTCACTGGTCCAAGGCTAATGAATCATGTCTTCAGACTGTCTCTTCTTTTATTTTATTATAATGGGACACAAAATAAAATTTTATATCAGAACAAGCTGCAAATGAAGCCAATTTTCTTTCCCTGTCAGTAATGAAATGACAGCCAGCCCTCTGTTTTTCAGTAGCAGATAAAAGAGAGTGAAATATATAGAAAAACAATTCATTCATTTTCTTGGGATTAAGTCCCTTCACTCATACTTAGACAGCGTTGAATTGGAATGGAGAAATCTGTCTTGGCTGTGCCTTCACTAATTGCTGTTGTGGGTCAGCATCAGCATCTATTTTGTGAGACAGGTGGATGGGCATCAATTGCTTTACTTCATTTCATGAAAGTTTAGAGGTTAAAACGTAGAACAGCGGATTGTACATAAATGAAATATTGAGAAATATTTTTCACCTGGAACTTGTGTTCATATTCATATTGCTGATGGAATATTTACAAAGCCATCTAAGGTAACCAGTAACATGGTTGCATATTTTTTGTGTCATGGTAACTCATTCTATACTTAAGAAAACAACTATAATAGCAGCATTTAAAATATGCCTTAGGTTAGAATTCAATTAATAAAAAAAGATTTTATAGTTTATTAAGTACTTGAAGTACTTACTAAGTGTCTGGCATTGTGCTTAGAGCCGATAAAAGATAAAAGCAAAAGTAGTTCCTGTCCTCAAGGAGCTTACATTCTAGTAAGAGAACAAGTACACAAATAGGCAAGATACATACAGAGTAGATACATATAGCCTAGAAGCTGGGCAGTTGGGTGGGGAGACTGGGAATGGCTTCATACAAAGGTGGTGTTTGATCCAAATTTTGAAAGAAGCCAGAAATTCCAAGAGGTAGAGGTAAAGAGGAAGAAAATTCTAGGCATGGGGGACAACATGTCCTGTACATTTGCCTGGACTAAGAGACAGAGACGGGAGAATGGATTGTTGTATGGGAGGAATAGCGAGTAGCACAGTATGACTAGGTCATATTGTCTACTGTGAATGGAAGAGAGTAATGTGTAAGGAAATTGTAAAGATAGAAAAGTTCCAGACTGTGAAAGCTTTAAATGCCAAATAGAAGAGTTTGTTTTTGATTCAAAAGGTAATAGGGAACCATTGGAATTTATTGAGTAGGAGCATGGCATACTCAGACCTACACTTTAAGAAATTTACTCTGGCACTTTTGGTAGTAGCAAGAGTTTTAAAGCAAGGACACCAATCAGAAGGCTACAATTCTTCCTCTAATATGAAGCAGTCAATACCCATCACCTCGCATATCTATAAAGAAGAGAGGGAGTTGCATTTGCAATTCTTGTCTTTGGGATCAAATTTGGCTATTATAATTACATAATATTTATGGTTTTGTTGTTCTTTCCATTTGCACTTAAAGTCATTTTGTATATTACTTTCCTGGTTGTACTTACTTTACTTTATATCAGTTCATATAAATTCTCTTCTGTTTTCCTACATTCTTCATAATTTCTTAAGGTACAGTAATATTCCATTACATTTATGTGCCATGATTTGCTTAGTGATTTCACAGTTTATGGGCATCTACTTTGTTTTTGGTTCTTTGCTACTGCAAAAAGTGAGGTGATGGGAACAGTCAACTACAAATTATGATTTGAGGAATCTTCTAGGCAAAAAATCCTCTATTAGTACTTAAAACGTCACGACTTGTGATTAACTTCTTGGTTATGAGCACTGCCTTCTTCTGGAGGCATCTCTTTTATTTGTATTATGCCTGAGTGCACTAATACAACAACAAAAAATACTTTTTTCAGATCCCCTTCCTGACAAGAAAAGGGGGAGAGGGCGGGACAGGTTAAGAATACTGGGAGTATTTTGGGATTTAGGAGTGAACATCTCCAGATGTGGAGAAAGTAGAGGTGGGGATGTGATTTGGATATATGGTGGCACTGTTGAACCCAATATTTATTTAGGGCAGGGTTTCTTAACCTTTTTTGTGTGGCTTGGACCCTTTTGGCAGTCTAGTAAAGCCTATAGACCCCTTACCAGACTTATGTTTTTAACTACATAAAATAAGCATATAGGATTACAAAGGAAACTAATTTTACTGAAATATAATTAAATATATTTAAATACATATGCAATATATACATATTTTTGAATATATTATTTTATCATATTAGATATTGATTATATATAATCAATTATATTATACTAATATACATGTACATATATTAAATATGTGTGTTTAAAACCAAAGTCAAGAACCTTTATTCTTTATGACTCTCTACCTTTTCTGTATTTTTGTTTTTCATTGTACATGGTGAAAAGTTAAGTTTTGAAAGAAAATTAGCATCTTTGCTAACAGTATGTATAGTATTTACATTTTTTCTTTGTTTATTGGGTTGGGGATATTTAACAAAAAGGGACGAATGCTCAAAAAGAGAGTAAAATAGCATTGGTAAATGTGAGAAGGACAAATACACATTTATCAGCCCAATTGCAATTTCAGTATTTTTAACCACAACTGATATGCTAAGATCAACCCTAACAATGTTGGTTTGCAATAATAGTTGATAGATTACAAATGAGTTCCACTATATAATAATAAAACCTTTCAGTAATCACAGGTGACTAACCTCTGAAGATGCAAATCCTCTCACCCTGTGAATTGGTAGAGAATAGGACATCTGAGAACCCTTAACGCTTAGGCAATCTCAGCTTCCTCCTCTGCTCTGAATGACCTCTATCTTGTGACGCTTTTGATCTCCTCTCTTGATGCCTCGGATTTCCAAGGAAGCTTCTGGGTATAGTAGTACTACTATGGAAATATGCAGACTGGAATCCTCTTGATCCTGTTATTTTTATAGGATCTGGAAGGAACACCGAATACTATTTATTTTTTATTTTGCAGTTGGGTAAACTGAGGTACAGAACTTTGTATTTGGGAGGGCTCTCAAAGACCACATAATCCAATGTTAACCGAACAAGGATTTCTGCTACAGCGTCTCTAATGATTCAGCCTGCCATTGAAGACTTCCTGTAAAGGGAACTCAGTACTGCTCAATCTACTTCTGTATGACTAAAATTGTTAGGAAACTCCTTTACACCCTCACATCTCTGTATCTTCAACGTCCATTCATTGCTCTTACTTCTGCTCTTTGGTGCCAAGCACATTTACCATTCTTTATGGTAGCCCATCAGATACTTGAAGACAGTGATGATGACCACCATGAATTTTTTCTTCATCAGACGTGTCTAATATCTGTCATGTAGTAAGTAGAAAAGCAGGAACTTGAACCCGCAACCTGGTAGTGCTGTTTCAGCAATGTTGTTGCATTTAACGTATTATTTTAACAGGATGAATTAATGATGTTAGGTGGAGTAAGCGCAGCACCCTGGGACAAAATAAGCCTTCTAAACAAGTAATAAAGGGAGCTTTCAAAAGGAAAGAGCCAATGGAAGAAGGAACCAAAACAGACAAAATAAAACTGGACTTCCACTTTTGGAGTTTAAGAAATGCCAGCCGTAGTCCTTTTCCTAGGCATTTTTTGTTACCCTTTCAGACCTGATGGTCCCTCACTTTTAAGTCACAGGGTATGTTCTAGCAGATGGTATTATTCTACAGCAAGTCAGAAGTATATCAGGGCTTTACTGGCATGTGGTAGTATATTTCAACAACTAGTCTGTTTCTGAGAGCTTTAGTTTAAGTGCAATTGAAGAATAAATGCAAACATATCTTTTTTCAAACATTTAAAATTTAATAGGACTTTTGAGACACTCAGCAAAACTCCAACTTCAATGTATTTATACAAAAAAAACTTTCAAAACCTACAATTTGGAATAATACCGGGTTTGTTAAATATTCCCATTCTCTTGATTAATGCTTGCTTGTACATTAAAAATTGATTTATTGAAAAGACAAATATATCCTTGGCAATGAAGGTAGAAGCAGAGGTACCCATGAAAATTCTCCCTTTTTAATTTATTATGCTAATTTAAAAGTAAATATCCTTCTGACTCATCATAGATTGTGTTCTGGATATGTCTCGAATCCCCAGTAAGACCCAATGCTCCTTATCTCTCTAGCATCTTCAAATGCACATAAAAGAGGGCTAGTCACATAGTAAATCTTCCCCATATACTTGTTGATTGATTGGCCACTTTCTTATTCAACTAGGAAAAGGACAAAGGGGAAAAGGCCCAGAATTCTTGAGAATATTAAGCATGCAAAGTGAAAGAAGAAATTAAATTCTCTGGGGTAACATACAGCATTGATCAGAGAAGCAGCAGGAAATTTAGAGTGTTGTAGTATAATAGAGACTGTATTGACAGAGAAGAGTTATAACTATACAAATAAATCCAGTATTCACACTAAAAAAGCAGAAATAAATCCCTCATAAAATCATAATTTCCATCTTAGCCCCAAATTCAAGACATGAATTAATTAAATAAAGAAGATCAGAGAATAGGGTAGATAGGCTTGGTTCATACAAACTCAAGCTCATAGAATTATGATGATAAATCGAAAGAGCACTGGGTTTGAAGGCAAAGGACCTGGCTTTAAATGTTGGTTCTCATACTACCTTGAGATCCTGGATAAATTACAAAGCTTCTCTTGGCCTCAGTTTTTTCACCTGTAGGGGTCTGGATTATATGATCTCTAAGGTACCTTCAAGTTCTAAATCTTAAGATTTTATTAATCTCATGACAGCAGACTTTAAAGAGGTATCTACTTTTTGTTATACTAAATTTAATTGTCTTGAAAATTTTGAAAATGCAGTCTACAAATTAAGACTTGGATTTTTTGTTATATAACCCATAAAAGTAAAATTAATAATTGGATAGATAGGGTGAAGAAGGATGAATCAAAAATGGTTTTATTATTCCTTCTTTGGGAAGCTGATAGAAAAGTGGTAATTGAGAAAGGAAGTTTGTTTCCTGAGGGGGGAAAAGGATGAGTTCAGTTTTTAATATACTGAGTCCAAGGTAATAGTGGAACTTCTAGGTAAAGATATATTTTGGATAGTTGCAAATTTGAAATTGGAGCAATAGGTCAGAACGCAAGGCCATTTGGGCCTTACAAATATAATGGTGATAGCTGAAAATATGTGAGTGGATAAGATTTCTGGAGGAATAGGTATAGGAAGAAACGATCTGAGGAAAGCATCTTGGGAAAGAGACAACAAAAGAAGGGAGAAGAATTGGCAAAGAATGCAACAAAGTAGCAGTTCGAGAAGTTGTAGGAAAATAAGACAGTCAATATTACAGAAGTCAAAGGGGGAGTTTTAAAAACAGAATGTAAGTTCCTTGAAGGCAAAGGCAAAGACTACTTTTCTTCCCTTCTTCGTATCTCCATTACTAAGCATGGTGTGTAATATGCAGTTGAAACTTAATAAATGCTTGTTAAAATGAATTGAATTAAAATAAGAATACCTGGTGAGTAGAGTTAAATGCTGACAAGAAGAAGGAGATAACTTTAAAAATGTCATTGGATTTGGTAAAAAGGAGATATTTTGCAGATAGATTCAGTTGAGTAATGAGGAATTGAAGTAAGTTTTCAGAAGGTGAGAAGGGAAGTAAAAGTGACAGATGAGGACTACTGGCTTGGTGATGAAAGAAAGGTGAGAGACTTAACAGTAGCCCCAAGGTAAGACAGAATCTATCAGAGATTATTTAATATATTATATTCTAGAACACATTTGAAGGTGGAAAAGAAGAGTCGTTGAAAAGGGGGAAATTGAAAAACTCACATTGTATGTTATTCTTGGTCTAATTTTGAACCTTTCTTTTGCATTGAATCCTAGTGACTCCATTCCAGAAGAAACTCTGAAAAAGGCAAAGGAGATAGGGTTCTCAGATAAGCAAATTTCAAAATGCCTTGGATTGACTGAGGCTCAGACCCGGGAGCTGAGGGTAAAGAAAAACATACACCCTTGGGTTAAACAGGTAAGGGATGCTATTTTCTCTCATAGTGTTCTTCTGGTAGAATGCAGGCTCCTGTTTAAAGGAGGCTTTGTCAACATTTGAAATGGCTGCTCAGGATGTGACCCTGCTTGAAGCCTGAAAATACTTGATATATTAGTCTCCCATGATCATTAGTCTTGTTTTATAAAATTTGATTTCATGCCACCTTTAAAGAGGGTATAGTTAAAAGCAGCCATTTCCTTCAGCCAAAATAAGAAAAAAAAGCAAAAATGCTCTCATCTTTTCTTCCTGATCTGTCTCTAAATGCTATACCTTTGATGAAATAGAGGGGCCTGAAAAACCCTGATGTTGGTACTGACCTGTAGTGTAGAGTCCATGAAAAAAATAGTTAACTCACTTGATAGTAACTTTTTACAGGGCAATACTTTATTTTAAGTGTCCCATCATTATGGGTTCATTTAGTATTCATTGTGATAGGGCTGAGCATAATGAGTTCATCTGGTATTCATGATGATCATGCAAGAACTTTCATAGGTATGTCATTGTAATTTTTGCCATTAGTTTCAGGGCTACTTTGACTAAAGTGCTACCAGCTGGTTTTTGTCCTTAAAAATCATTGACTGTTCCATTGTGGGCTCAGGGGGCCTATATATACACCCTTAGGCCCTAGTCCAGCTGCTGAATATTTCTCACTCAGCATTTATTATCTTTCTTCCTCTTTACGTGGCTCTTTCAAACTTGCTAAGTTCTGTCTCCTATTCCTTTCTACATGAGGGTGTGTGCCTGCTTCTTGAGCAGAGAATTTATCTGTCCTTACCAAACAAGGTCCATGACGTAAACTCTTTCCTCCCTTGGCTTTTGGTGCTTTATTATGACTGCCAATACCCAAGCAGGGCTCTAATCTTCCGCGGGCTTTTGCTTAGATTGTAGAACTAGCTGGTTCGTGTCGCTAGATGGACAAGTCTAGCTGGTAACCAACTGACACGATCATCACTTGCTACACATCACATGGACAATTGTAGTGATTTCACAATAGCAGTGTGCGTGTGTGTGTGTGTGTGTGTGTGTGAATGTGCCTGTGTGCACATGCAAGCATGCTTATGTGGGGGGTTGTTGTATTCTCAGGGCATTTATTGATGAGTCAGTACTCTATGTTTGGGGGCATTATCAATAATTTTCTCTGCCACCCTCTAATGGGGGACATTTGAGTTTCAGTTGCCATTTCCAGCCTTGGAATTAGTAGCAAAGGAAAATAAAGGAATATGAATGGAAATAATTTTTAAAAAATAAATACTATTAGAGTAAGGATACATTTATCAAATATATTTATTGTCTCCTTTTCTTTTTTGCAGATTGACACACTGGCTGCTGAGTATCCGTCAGTGACAAACTACCTCTATGTTACGTATAACGGTCAGGTAAGCCTTATAAGCCTCATACCTAACCTAGTATGTTAGGTTCTAGTTTTGAGTCCTGGCTTTTTTTTTAAACCATCTGTGTAACCTTAGGTACTTTATCTCTCTGGGCATTAGTTTGCTCATCTGCATAATGAGAAAATTGGACCAAATGACCTTTGTGTTTCCTTACATCTCTAAATCCTGTGAACCGATGGATCTCTGTTTCTTCACTCTTTGGGTATCTACTGATGCTGGTAGGAAAAATGGAAACATGTATATGTGTGTATGTGTATATACATATATATGCATATATATATATGCAGACACATATTTATTGCCTCCCCTCGTACAGAGTCAGCACCATGTGAGTAGGACTGTTTAATTCTTTATATTTATATTCTCTAGCATCTAGCATAGGGCATACCATTTAGCAGGTGCTTAATAAATGTCTGCTAATTGGAGTCTAATAAAGGGGAAAAAATAAACCACTAGAGTGGTTGTTTTTCAGAATCCAAATTATTTTCCTTATTGAATGAATTCAAACTAATATGTGCATAGAAATAGCCATAATTAATTATGTGGGTTAGCTGCTGAGTACATTGATTATGACTTTGATTTTTTATCCTCAGGAACACGATTTAAAGTTTGATGATCATGGAATGATGGTGCTAGGCTGTGGACCCTATCACATAGGTAAAGTTTATATTTTCCATATAATGATGACAAAGTATAGAACTGATTTAGAAACTAGTCCCCATTCAGGGGGGTTGGCCAATATATTAGACTTTTTCTTCCTCCCTAAGAATGTCCTTTGATCCATATTTATTAGTATATGGGCTTTATGCACGGTCTAAGAACAAGTGCAAACTAGTCTTTACCCTAGCATGGTGAGTACCTTTTATCCTTAAAATAAAGGGTCCTACTTAGTGTTTTTAGTTGAAATTTCACATGATTTAATAAAAAAATAAACTTTTTGAGTATTAAGTATATTTTTTCTCCATAAGACAAAAATAAACTTTTTTCCCCCAAAGTGAATCTGTATCTATAGCTAGCATTTATATAGCACTTTCAGATTTGCATAATGCTTCAAATATATTATCTCATTTGATTCTCACAACAACCTTGTGAGGTAGGTGCTATTAATATTCCTGTTTTGAATATGAGGAAATAGGACTGAGAGTGGTGAAGTCTGCTGCTACTACATTCTCCTACATGATCACTGCTATTAAGTATCTGAGGCAGATTTTGAACTCAGGACCTCACTTCCAAGTCCAATGTCCTAGCCACTTGTAATGCCAAGCAGGGTGGGACTTTCTGCTGTTTTTTGTTTGAGTGCCTCTCAGCACTAAGGCGATCAAGTGCCTTTGATTGAGTCTTGCCTTTATTTCAATCAAGAGTCTTCGATTGAATCAAGAGCCTTTGGTGACCTGCTTAATTCACAGGAAGGCTTAGGTCACATGGGTTTGAGTGGCATGGTTATGATACCCTCTGACCCTGAAAAAGTGTATATATACTCTGAGGTTAGCATTTTGTTTTGGGGGTTTCACTCATTGGAAGAGTGGTTGCGTGGTTTGGCCAGATGAGACTCTGGGTAGCCATTAAGAGTCCCCTCCCCTCCCCCCAGCTTTGAAAACCCAGATGTTGGTGCTTCTCTCTCTGGTAACTATGTATTGTGATTTGGTCAGACAGATAGAAGCCTGTCTGTTGGTTTCTGTTATCCTCTCTGCTGGTAATTTCTATTTGTATTTGCTCTGAAGTTCTGGGTGCTGACTTTTCCCCCTGAACTAAGTGAATGATATATGTATGTTTAATTAAAGTGAGATTATAAACCCCTTAAAGTTGCTTTCTTTAGAAAAGCAGATCAAAGAACCCATGATAGTAGCCCTCCTGCGTGCTGGTATTATTGGTCTTACACAGCCACGGTAGCTGCAAGAAACATTGTTGTTACACCACTATGCCACCTAGCTGCTCACAAGAGTGATATTTTATGAGAAACAATGATATTAATTCAACAAGTATCTATTACGTACACCACAAGACACTATACTAGGTGGTAAGCTGTGAAAATATTTACATTAATTATTTTAACTTCACCTCTTTGTTGAGAAGATATTGAACAAATATTTGTTGCATTGTATTGAGCATGATTTAAAGCCCTTCATCACCTTGTCCCAACTTATCTTTCTTTTACTTAATAATCCAGTCAAACTGGCTTTCTCTCTGTTTCTTACACATGTCACTGTCCATCATTCCCACCTGGAATACATTCCATCCCCACCTCTGCCTTACTTCCTTTAAGACACAGCTATGGTGGCACCATTAAGCCTTTCCTGATCTTGTTAACATCAAGCACCAAACTATCTTGTACTTAAATATTTTCTCCTTAGTTGTATTAGCTTGATTTACTCTGAATATGCTTGTAAATGTACATGCCTCCTGCACTAGGAGGATGGGAGGATTACTAGGATGTAATCTCCTGTGTGTAAGGATTGTTTCATTCATTGTGCAGTTTTCCCTAGAGCCTAGCAGAGTACCTGACATATCATAGCACTTAATAAATACTTATCAATTGTTTAAGAGACAAAATGAAAGGTGAAGTTAAATGTACTGCTCTTATCCAGAAGGTTGGCCACTAAGTAATTAATTAATAATTTAATTAATTTGATAGCAGAGAAAAATGGAACCATCTCCTAAGTGTGCAGAGGTTGCTTACCATCTGAGTAGGAAGAAGGAGTACCTACAAGTTTTTTCAAGTATTGAAGAAATTATTTTCAAATTACAAAGGGAAATATGATGAAATTATGATTTTGAATATCTGCTATGAAATTCATAGATAAAACCTACACATATAAACATCTGTGTATATCCTACTTGGGGCAAAATATAGTTATGCTATATAAAGGGAAGTAGGAATGGGGTGATTGAGTAAGGGTGGTGAGACTCTCCTGTATCTCTGCCAATTCATCCTAAATGTGCTCAGCAGATTCTACTCGGCCCTGAGAAAGCAATTGTACACAACTCTCTGCTCTTTGCTCGTGAGTGGCAATTCAGTCAAGCCTTCAAATGTTTCCTACAGACAGTCATTAAGGAGACAAATGCAACTGAGCGGTTCAGGAGATATGAATGACTATTTTGTGAAGTCAAGGAATTGTTCAGAGAGAAAAAGAAGACTGTCCCTAAATCAATTATTCATTCAATGAACATTTATTGTCAGTTATATCCAAGACTGCTGTCATGTTCCATGTTTCATTTTAATTTTCCTCATGTTCAGCATATCTGTGCTTGAAAACTGTAAATTGATAGTGAAAGCATTATAGATCAGGACTGACAATCATATGATCATTTCACTTAATCCTGCATGCATTTTAATAATCATTTCAGTGTATCATAAACTTGATTTGCTGATGATATTGAAAAAACTTTTCACAAGATTGCATCAACTCTTTTTTTTCTTAAAACTTGGACTTTAGGTTCAAAACCAATAATTATCTTTTAGCAGAAAGTATCTTCATGCTAAATTGATAAAATATATAATACATCTCTTTCCAGGGCATATTTGAAGTCACAGAACAATTCTGGGTCTCTTTCATCAGCAGCGATGTGAGGATGTGGATCTAGGTTATCTCTAAGAGTCATCTTAGCTCTAAAATTATATAATCATATTCTTCATGTAGTTTCAGCAATTCTTGTGAGTTTGATAGCTACCTACTTTAGGCTAAGCTTGCTCTCATAGCATTTTAAAACCTTGCTCACCTCTGTGCCATGATGAGACAGTGCATTAGGACTTCAGTGTAGACTCTTAAATCACATAGAACATATGCTTGAGCCGCCCTCTTTTGGATGTCTCAAAATTTCTTTGTAAAGACAAGTAGATTGCTTAGCTTGGACTGATGAATCATGCATTTTTCGTTAACTGTGATTTTTCAATTATCTTTTCCTCCAATGCCCCACCCCTCATTTTTGTTAATCTCTTTGTCTTTGTAGGGAGCAGTGTGGAGTTTGATTGGTGTGCTGTTTCAAGTATCCGTACCCTGCGTCAGCTTGGCAAGAAGACAGTGGTGGTGAATTGCAATCCTGAGACAGTCAGCACAGACTTTGATGAATGTGACAGACTCTACTTTGAAGAGCTTTCTCTTGAGAGGATCCTAGACATCTACCAACAAGAGGTAAAAAAAAACCAAACAAACAAACAAACGAAGGAGGGAAGTGTGTACTCTTTCTCATATATCAATATCTACATCTATCTATTGATCTATCTATCTATCTATCTATCTATCTATCTATCTATAGCAGTTAGGTGGTGCTGGACCTGGAGTCAGGAAGACCTGAGTTCAAGTCCAATCTCAGACACTTACTAGCTGTGTGACCCTGGGCAAGTCACTTAACCTGTTTTAACCTTAATCCACTGGAGAAGGAAATGGTAAAATTCTAGTATTTTTGCCAAGAAAATCCCATGGGCAATACTGATGTGCTATGGTCCACAGAGTCACAAAGAGTTGAACATGACTGAATAACTGAACAATAACATATATCCACACACGTACACATATGCACATTATATAACAACATATGACCTCTTAAGAAGAATACTTTTGAATATTCCAATCCTTATACCATAAAAACCATGAAAAATTAATCCCTCATCAGACCGTCAAGAATAAGGGTTTGTAATTCAAGACTGTAAATTTATAAGGGAAGAGAATTACATTTTTATTTTAACATAATTGATTTCTTTTATAATCCTATTTGTTTTGTTTTATGATTTAAAACCATTATTCTGGGAATGAATCCATAGTCTTCACTAGATTGACAGAATAGGGATCCATGACACACAAGAAAAGGTTAAGAACCCCGATTCTAGAAGTACTTGCCAAGAATATTCATGAATATTCATGAATATTCATGTTTTAAATATTGCAGCAACACTTTGAGAATTACTTTGTAGCATATGTCACATAAATGTTAACCATTGTACAAAGACGGCATCATGCAAAATGTTTTGGGAAGATTTAATTGTTCATCTAGATATTTGTTGAACAGGCTACCTTGCCCTTGGAAGGCTCCTGTTTAGTGTAGAACAGATGTGCTGAACAGCTCCCACAGCTGAGACATGGCATGGTGATCAGAAAGGGTCAGCTAATTCTTTTTGCCATTAGACTAGACCATTCACCCACAATTTAAATCCCATAGTGCAGATTCAGGATTTAGATCACTCTAGCTTTTGCTTCCATTGCCTGACATTTTTTTTCAGTACATGTTGAATGGACCTTCATTGTTATCTGTATTGTCAGTAGGGATGTTGAATTCCTAATCATTTATACTTTAGCATGAATGAACTGTATGAATTGTAAAATCTCTTCCTGACAATAGATGTGATTTTGGAGGGTGTATTAAGAGAATGTTAGTACACAGCATCCAAAGGGTGCATGAGTGTGCATTTGTATGTGTGTTAGATGAAGAGATATGTCATAAGAGAGATGTGCTGGGAAAAGTCCAGCTTGGATATACCGAAAGACATACTGCTCTAATACACAATTTTATCTTGGGCTGGCCCCCTAAAGGAAAATGTGCCTTCAAATTCATTCACTAATGTGAAAATTTTAAAAGGCTTATAATGTGCTTATGAGATTCATTCAATAATTCCACTTCTCTTATTACCACTATTATCTGGAGCTGAATTGTATAACATTTTATATAGTCTACTATCACTAAACTTCAGATTTCATTTTCTATTCACGGATTAAATGATTTTCAAATAAATATTTTCAACAAGTCTCTCAGTCCTCTCTCTCTTTACCCACCAAAGGACTTATTGGGGTTTTAAATGTAGCGGTTTCTGAACTGTTCCAGCTGTTGTAAGTTCTGCTTACTTCCAAGCTTCCCAAGGGATTTTTCTAGAATAAAGTATAGTTGATCTGAGCAGCTTCTATGAAAAAAAGTACTCTGCAAATGCTTTTAGTGGTCTATTTCTTTTTATGCCTTAAGATGTGTACAAAATTATCTGAGTACCAGGAAGGTGCTCTACATGAAATAAATGCTTAGTTAATATTTGTTGATTGGAATTGACAAATTTCTGATGTGTGCTAACAAAAATGCCATGCAAGGGGAGGGAGAGAGAGAGAGAGGGAGAAGGAGAGCAAAAGGGGTAGGGAGGGAGAGGGAGGGAGAGAGAGAGAGAGAGAGAAAGAGAGAGAGAGAGAGAGAGAGAGAGAGAGAGAGAGAGAGAGAGAGACAGAGAGAGACAGAGAGAGAGAAGAGACAGAGAGAGAGAGAGACAGAGAGAGAGACAGAGAGAGAGACAGGGAGAGAGAGAGACAGAGAGAGAGAGAGAGAGAGAGAGAGAGAGAGAGAGAGAGAGAGAGACAGAGAGAGAGACAGAGAGAGAGAGACAGAGAGAGAGAGACAGAGAGAGAGAGACAGAGAGAGAGAGAGACAGAGAGAGACAGAGAGAGAGAGACAGGGAGAGAGAGAGACAGAGAGAGAGAGAGAGAGAGAGAGAGAGACAGAGAGAGACAGAGAGAGAGAGAAGAGAGAGGGATCATTGTGGAATTGAGAGGAGTAGTAGCTTTAGGACTTGACCTGATCTTGATGATGACTGTTGATATAGACGAGTAGTTAGGAATGGAAGTTGATCCTATAAGGGGCATGAACATGAGGAAAAGCATGGAGACAGTAATGCATATATTAAGGAACAATGAGTTTGCTGAAGTTGAGAGCTTGTGTGGAGGATTTAATAGGGGATAAGGCTGAATCAAAAGATTGGTGGGTAGATTGTGGTGGACCTTGAATGTCAGGTTAAGAATTTTTTACTTTATCCTATAAGCCTGAGGGTCTAGTCTCTTGTCAATTGACCTTTGTGTCTCTGTAGGGTTATTGTAAAGGGTTCATAAATCCTTATCTGCACCAAAAATTGTCATTTTTAGCTTTATTTAGCTACAACCAAACATACAGAATGGCAGTATAATAAATAAGCACCTATCCTTCTGATGACTATTGTAATAAATGTATCATGTACATATGTATATGTATTACTATTTTTGAAAATATATTTAGATGTTTTTGAATTAAGTAAAATACAAATTCATTTAAGTGTCGAACACACCCAATGCAGCTTCTTAGCATTTATTTTCTCAATAAATAGGTACTAATAGTATTATTTACTAACATGTGATGTGTCTACAGTTTTCAATGTTAAAGAGAAGTTTTTATACTTTGAGAGATTAGAAAACACTGCTGTAAGTAAGAATGAGTCATTAATGACTTTTGAGTACTGGAATGTCATAACAATATTGGTCTTTTAAGAAGATTAATTTGGATGTGATTTGGAGAATGTAGAGATTTGAGAGATAAGAAACATGGTACCAAGGAGCAATACAGTAGTAGTCCAAGTATGAGGTGCAGACTGGGCTGAGTAAAATAAAATATAAATTGGCATGATCATCTGGGACAGATAGGTAGTGCAGTGGATGGAGTGCTGGGCCTGGAGTCAAGAAGACCAATTTTTCTGAGTTCCAGTCTCAGGCACTTACTAGTTGTGTGACAGTGGGCAAGTCACTTAAT
Organism: Trichosurus vulpecula; assembly: GCF_011100635.1. Lineage (NCBI taxonomy): Eukaryota > Metazoa > Chordata > Mammalia > Diprotodontia > Phalangeridae > Trichosurus > Trichosurus vulpecula. The sequence continues at coordinate 290,950,256 of NC_050576.1, read as the reverse complement.
CCTGTTTTCCTCAGTTTCCTCATTTAGAAAATGAGCTGGAGAAGGAAATGATAAACCAGTCCAGTATCTTTGACCAAATGGAGTCACAAAGAGTTGGATAAGACTGAAATGACTGAACAACAACAACAGCAATGATCTCTGCCCCCAGAATTGCTCTATCACATCTGTGAATGATACAAATTATATTTATGATTAAATTGCATTGTCAGTATTGTATATATTTTAGGAAATAGTTTCTTGAAGAGCAGACACTAAATATTTAATTTACTTTGTAGAACACTGCACATGTGAGTACTCACAATTATTCAATGATAGAATAAATATAAATATCATTATCACTAATTTAGGCATTCCCAGCAAGGAAAATTTAAACAACATTAATACAAATTGAGAACAGTTACCCATTCATAATGAAGTTCTACTAATGACTTGTTTTGTGAACTTCTTCCTCAGGCATGTAGTGGCTGCATCATTTCTGTTGGAGGGCAGATTCCAAATAACTTGGCAGTGCCACTTTACAAGAATGGGGTCAAGATTATGGGCACTAGCCCACTACAAATCGATAGGGCTGAGGATCGCTCCATCTTTTCAGCTGTTCTGGATGAGCTGAAGGTGGCTCAGGCACCATGGAAAGCTGTTAATACTTTGGTAAGAAGAAAAATCAATGGCAAATGTCTTTTAAACTTTCTTTTTTCAAGAGAGTGTAGCATGGGGCAGATGGGCTTAGTTTTGTAGAGTATATTCATTTCATGGTTGCCATATTTCCGTCATTTAAGTCAGATGATTATATGTTGACAAGTTTTCTTTTTAGAATGATAGTATCAAAACAATAACAGTAAGGTGATTTTTTTGGTTTATAAAGTATTTGTAAATTATCAAAAGATGCATGCAAGGTAGCTTGTAACAAAGCATTATATAAAAGTAAGTTATTATTATTCAATTCAAGGGATGTTTATATAGCCCCAACTATATGTAAAAGAAATAGTCTCCACCCTTGATGAGCTTACATTCTACTAGGTCAGAATTTATTAACCTTTTTAATGTAAAGGTGGTTTTTTAAACATAATTTAAATAAATGATAATTTTCAGTTTTAGATGAATGAAAATAAAGATGTAATGTGTTGGTTATTTTTTCCATTCAAGTTCACAATCCCCCTGAAATTTGTCCACAAATCTCTGGGGGAAAGGGAATACAATATGTAAAAGAATATCTATGTGTGTGTGTGTGTGTGTGTGTGTGTATATATATATATATATACATACATATATATACACATATACATATATGTATATATACACATGCATATATACACATACATGTATATACATATATGCACACATATATGTACATATACATTTATGTATACACATGCATACATGTATGCATATGCATGTATATGTACATGTATATCTCTTTAACTACAGTAATTTTCCAATTCCTCTTCATAGTGGGGAGGCACCACTGAGGTCCTGAAGGCTATGCCCAGTGAGCACAAGTTCTGGCAAAGCCTTCAAGACCCTGTAACTTTTGAGTCTTGATCCTGTGATAGACTGACTGTCTGTTGCTGGAGGACAAGTCTTCCTGAATGAGAAGAGACTTATCATATGAATACTGGTTACCAGGTGACAGGTTTTTTTTTTTGTTTTGTTTCATTTTGTATATTTTGGCCATAGCAACTCATGAAATTGTTTAATAAGGTACATAAAATTGGAGTTCTAAAACAGTGAGTCAGGTATGCTTTCTTTGAAGAAATCACATGTCCTTAAAAGATTAAAAGAAAACATTATTATTAATTCTTAAGTATTATGTTTGAGGTCTATGTTCCAAAAGGAGAAATATCAACTTGTAACCATCATTTTCCAGAAGTAATGGAAATATGGCAACTTTCAAGTGAATCCTCTGTTCACAGCTTAGTTTACCTGTCCTGATACTTCTATAGTAACTGATCAAGAGGTGTCTTGAAAAGAAAAAATTAAAAAGGCACATACCCTTCTTTCCTATTCTGGGTAACTCTTATAGATAGCAAAAAAAAATGGTGGAGGGATGAGTGTCAAGCAGACACCCCGATCTGTTGAGGGACAATACTCTTAAGATCTTGTTGATGGACTCGCCAAAAGAACTTCCAGAAAACTCAATATTGCTTGTGAATGAGACCTATTTAATGGGGACATTAAACCGCATGTGCTATCAAGGGAAATTCCTACTTCAGCACAAACACACCAATACATAAAAAGTGATGACTAATGAAAAAAGAAACAATAACAACTATAGAAGAAGCTAAGAAAAAATAGCAATTTCTGAAAAAAGAATAAGAAGGTAGTTTATCAGTTGAAGTCTGCCCCTTGCCCAAAAGAGCCTATTATAAGGTGGCCTCTGAAAGGACCATTGTGAGAGACAGAGAGACAGACAGACACACACACATACACAGAGTGACAGAGATTTAGAGAGATAGAGGGACAGAGACAGAGAAACATACGGAGGCAGGGAGAGATAAAGAGACAGAGAGAGGCAGAGAAAGAAAAAGACAGAATCAGAGACAGTCAGAACTTGCTTTTTTCAAACCTTGGGTAGAAGAGCAAAGTGTTCTTCTGGCCTGCCAAGAAAAGAAGAGAATGATCTGAGGTTGAGCCAAGGTTCTGCTGTCTTGTTCAACAGAGATAATAAGAATGAGGTCAAGAGAAGGGAACCCAGAACACACTGATCTTGGCCTACTAGTTCTACTTAAATGAGCTAGGGTCATATTCCTTCTTGCTATAATACAGGCCTGCTCAGCGCTATCCTCTGGAAGGGTAGAAGCAAAATCATTGCTTCTTACATTCTAAACACAGTCAGTTTTGAAGATCAAGAGAGATCATTCTGGACAGAAGCCTGTTTTAAATTGAGGGCATCCTGCCCCACCTCCTCAATCCATGACCTACGCACTTGGGAATGCTCTTTCCTGAGATCTGTTGTTCAGTTGTAGCTGAGTGAGGAGAGGTGGAATATTCTTTACTTTTGTCTTTTTTCCAAACAGCTATAAAGAAATGGCGTCAATTGTTGACTTGCAGACTTTGCCAAGGGTGGTGAAGAATGGTTCCTCACACGAGTGACCTGAGTCCCAACTGTGCAAATAAATTGGCTATGTTTCTTTAGGCAAATTTCTGGGCCTTAGTTTTCTCATCTGTAAAAAGAGAGGGTTATACTGAATATTCTAAGTTCTCTCTCAATGCCAAGCCCAACACATACTGAATTAGATTTGGAATTTAGGAGTACAAACTAGGGGTTCTGTGGGGTTGAGCTCTTTTTAGTTTTTAATTGTACTTTTTGCATGAATGAATGAGATAAATTTGTTTATGACTGATCAATCAGCACTGTTCTATACTATGTCCTTTTAGCTATTAATAGAAATCTTTGCCATTTCTGTCCTTTAGAAAGAAGCTGTTGAATTTGCAAAGTCTGTGGGTTACCCCTGCTTGCTGAGACCTTCCTATGTCTTGAGGTAATGTATCATCAGTGGGAATTTTGTTTTGTTGTGCACCTTAAAAAGGAAATGTCACAAAGAGCAGCTACAGAGAATAGAAAACAGAGTGAGAAAGCTGTGTGCTCTATGAACCATGCTAAAGCCCTGTAGCTTAATTAATTGTATATTTGTAGGCCACCTCTCAAATCATCTCAGGCAGGTTGAGGGCCCACATTCTGTCATTCAGTGGAACACTTTTACCTTGGGAAAAGATAACATGAAAAGGGTTTCTGGATCTCATGTTATTACTGAGAATTTCTCCTTGCCATGCTAAGGGAGGAAAGTTTTACACTAGGGAATAGGGAAAGGAAAAAAAACACCCAGCAATATAGGAAATTTCTCTTGCCAGCATCCGTTTTCTGACATGACAACAAATCTTTGACTATTGTCACCCTGGTCTTAGGGTACCTTTTGTTTGAAATGATGAATTTTTAAAGCTCTGATTTTTTTTTAAAAAAGATGCAATGTAAAGGAGGAGGGGAGGGAGATCTTTTAGAGTTAAACTTTGAAAGTCGGTTGGCTCACTAATGTAGAAGTTGTGAATTATCGTTTGCTCTCCTCAGATGTTAACACTTGTAAGGAACTACTTCAGTGAACATTGGATAAGAGAAACACAATTTGCTGCGCACAATTTGCAAGTGTAAATGGAATCTTAGACAGGGTCCTTTAAAAATAATGAAAAATTTCAAATGAGGTAGAAAATGTATTTTTATTTAAATGAGATTTTCTATAAACTATAGTTTCATACTACTACCCCTTTGAGGTATTATTTTAAGTAAATTCAGGACTTTTAAAAAAACTTATGGTAGTGGAATACACAGAATGGAAAGGAATCTTTGCTCTTATTTTGGGGGAGAGGTGGGGCAGGTGCCCTTCACCTTTTATTTTGCAATCATAGCACATAAATATCATTTCCATTGATATACCTGCCTTGTTAGGAATGTGGTGCTTAGACATAGCAAAGACTGATGGTTTCTTATCTGCCTTTCTGTTCACAGTTTATTCCCAGCATACACAGTTTTGTTTGCTTCACTTTCTTACAGAGCTAATAGTGTTACTTTTTTGACCTACCCCTGCCCCCCGTACCACCTGAAGGTTTATCCAGAGAATAAGAAGAAATTGGAAGCACTTTCTGAAGAAATCTGGAATAAGCTGGGAAAGTAGCTGAAGAAAAGAAAGTTGAAAGTCAAAAGTCTTTTTTACTGTTTTTTTAAAAGAAGCAGCAGATAAAGCTGACTTCTTACTTGTACTCCATTTTTCCTATCCTCTCTTCTCCTCATCTTTTCTCCCTTATTTTTCCTTCAGATTCATTTTTTCTTATTACAAACAAGCAGAAACCCTCACAAAACCATCTGACTTTAAATTCCTCATTTTCAGACAGTACTCTTTCAGATACCCAGAAGAAATGACATAGCTGAACAAATCCCAGTCAAATACTGTATATTTACAAATTTTGTCAAAAGGTTCAACTTTTTTCTTAGAAGTAGCACTCCATGCACATTATTATAGTGACTGATGGGCCTAAAGAGCTAATAAAGTTACTCCTTTGGATAGTGTGCTGATGACAAACATACCCAGGCAACCTTGGAATAAATCCAAGGCCAGTGGTGAACCCTGATGAAACCAGGTTAGGGGTAAATTAAGTCCTGCTTGGAATCCTGCTGAAAAAAAAATGAGAAACTCCTGCCATATAAAGTAGACAAACTCTGCCCTTTAAAGAACTGAATCAGAAAGAATTGCCTTGGGGTAGGTATACCATAGAGCTGTGGTGCTTGTCTTTTTATTCTTCAGTAGGGTCTCTTTTTCCCCTTAGTATTTTACTGAGGTTGATTGTCTCAGTGAGTAAGTAGAATAATGACTCACTTTAGAGACAAGAACCCTCTTTTGCAGCCCAGACTGGAACAAGAGACTGGAACTACAGAGGTTGCTTCGAAATGTTCTGAGAATCAAAGTGGTCCTGTCTTGCATGCTTTGCTTCTGAAGCCATAAAAGAAACTGACCTGCTTTTTTTCCGTATTTCACAGTGGGTCTGCCATGAATGTAGTATTCTCTGAGGATGAGATGAAGAAATTTCTAGCAGAGGCAACTAGGGTCTCACAGGTATCATCTTTTATCTCCTTCCCACTCTCTCACTAATTATATCCAATTTTTCTCTTCTTTTCTCTCTCTCTCTCTCTCTCTCTCTCTCTCTCTCTCTCTCTCTCTCTCTCCCTTTCTTTTCTTATTTTTTTGTTTTTGCTTTTTCTCAGTATAATATTGTTAGGGAAGTTTATTCTGGCCATTAGTCTCCTCTGTGTACAAATGGGATGATTCAGCCACAGGCAATTATGGTTAGATTTTTGTAGTCCTCTCAGGTAAATGGCTGGAGTTTAGCACATAAAGAATCAAAACAGAGATTTACCAATTTGCAGCTCTAGGCATATGGCTGGTTAAGAGTTCTTGACCTGCTTATGGATTAGATGCCAAATAATATTGGCACTGGGGCTTCTTACATTGAGTTATCTCAATCATGATACTCAATAAAAAATTAAAGCTTCTATGGTTTTTAATTTAATGTAACTAATTTATTAATTTAATTTAAACCTGGCTGGGCACTTTTGCTTTTGTCAGCAATGTGGATTTATACTAAATGCCCTCACTCAGTTTATCGATTTTTTTCTCTTTTGATGCCCTCCTCCATTTGTAAATTAATAAAGTTTTGTACCATTTTCTGGTAACTCGACTGCTTTCCTCTGCAGTCTGCTTGTTTTTCTTTTTCCCACTGGTATTACCTTGGTGCTATCCGCTTAAGATTTACCCAGTGGGGTTATTGATCTGTAGACCTTGTACTGTAGAAGATGAAAGTACTGTTTTCCTTTTAAATGCTTTCAAAAGCTAGTTGGGGTAAAAAACATTCACAGGGAAGAGTTTGATGTTAAGTGAATGAAATTTGGAGGGAGCTGAAGAGTGAAATCAGAGGCATTTCAAAGACGAATGAAGAGTGTGAACGGTTTCCATACAAATGAAGGCAGACACCTCTCTTGTACAGTGGTTATTTTCTTCATTGAACTTTGTGGTAGTGGAGATTTTAGGTGTTTGAGGAAAGGGAAGAAATATAAAATAAAATAAACACTCTGGGTTTTCAGTCCAGATCTGATTAGAAGTCTGGTCGCTGATAGGTAGAATTGATTACAAGGGTCAGCTTTAGCAAATCCAAAGTTTGAGGAAGAGAAGGCCCATTCTTTCTATCCCCTTAAGTTATTTTCACCCCAAGTTTTTATAATGTTCCATGTTTCAAGAGAAGAGAATGGTATAAATAAACCTTTTATTTCCAAACTCTCCTCATATTTAGATATCTTTCATGTCTCTGAGAATATTATATTTTACTGGACCTCTGTACTAAGGACCCAAACTCGTGACCTTTTCTCTACCATACACTTAAACTACACGAGCTCTCTGTGGGACTAATGTAAGTCACATTGCTATAACTGAGAATCCATGTGCCATAGCCCTCCTTGCTCCAGGCTTATACTCAGATTATTGAAGGATCTATAATACTCGCCTCAGTTTACCTTACTGTGAGAACAGACCTCATACCAGTCATTAGGGGCTATTTTAAATATTCATTCTAGTGGTAAGTGGGTTTTTAATGCCTCCGCCATCAAAAGTAAAACCTATTTTTTTCCAGACTGATTTCACAAGTGCAAGACAGAGTTAAATAGTTCATTTGAGAAAAAAAGATTCAGAGTTGAAGAAATTAGAAATGTTCAACCTGAAAACAGAGAAGACTTAGGAGAAACATGATAGTTATCTTATATTATTTGAAGGGTTGTCGTATAGAAAAGAGATTTGGCTTCTTTCTGACCCCAGATGGTGGCACTAAGATCCAATGGGTAGAAGTTATAAAGACAGAAGATTTAGGCTACTTTTATAAAAAAATAGCTCAGGAATTAGAGATATCCGAAAGGAGAATGGGCAAAGTTTCTCGTTGCTAGAGATCTTTGAGGTTATTGTTAAAAAAAAAGATTTTTATTCAGGCTGGATTAGATGGTTTCAATGGTCCTTTCCCATTGTAAGATTCTGTGTTTGGGAGACAGACAGAACCTGAACCAAGAACAATAGATTAAGCAGTGAGATGTTGATGGACATGGAAGCTGGAAGTTTTCCATATAAAAATGTCCTTTTTCAGATTTTATGCAATTTTAGAATTTAACTTTAGTTCACCAATCACTAGAAATTGGAGAGTGGTCCCTAGCCTAATTATATACCCTCAAATGTTCATATACTTACAGAAGACATTTATTGTGAAATATTTAGGATTAGGGATTACCTGAGAATCTTACCACTGGCATTGACATAAGCTACATCACTCATTTGGTAGTCTAGGTAGTTTCAGCTACAGGATTTCATTTTCTTTTTTGTTTTTTTTTTGTGGCAGGAACATCCAGTCGTGTTGACAAAATTTGTTGAAGGAGCTCGAGAGGTGGAAATGGATGCTGTTGGCAAAGATGGAAGAGTAAGAACCCAAACCTCCCCTCCTACATTCCTGCCTTCACCCTCCTACTTTTTAATCTCAAAATTTTGAAACCTAACAAAGTTTAGAATCCATGGATAAATTTAGTAAAATACATTTTTAAAACTCAATGGGAAAGTAGTTTAGTACAATTAAAAATACTAATTAATTGGCATTTCAGCTGATGTCACAGATGCCATATTTCCTATTTTTTACTTGTTAGAAATTCCTTTGAAAATTTTCAGAATTAATTATCATCCTGTTGTTAGAGTTCTTTTAAAATATATTCTCCTTCATTTCCTTTCCTGTAGTTTTCCTTTCATATTTCAATGGAGGCTGTAAATATACCCAACAGCTCTGATGTTTACAATTGAAGCCTCCACTTTTTTTTCCTCTTCAGCTTTCTCTGATCCTTCCTTTGATTGGGTTAGCAAAGGCAAAGAATGGGTATGGTAGGGTGGTTGAAGATAATGACATAAAAATTACCACACCGTATTAGATCTTTGTCTACCCAAGTTTGTTGCTAGTTATATGCAACCTTTGGAGGAAAATGTGAATTCTGAAGAATGCATTTATTAATTTTATAGTTCTAAAAAAGAAAACAAAAATACATTTGGTGGCAAGGCCATTTTATTCCATATAGGAATCCCTTTTATAGTATCCTCAACAGGTAACCATCCTACCCTTGCTTAAACATTTCCAGTAATGAAGAATTTGCTGTCTCATAGGATACCCATTCAAATTTTGAAGAGCTATAATTATTTGAAAAGCCATTCCTGCACTAAACTGAAGTATTTTCCCCTGTTACTTCTACCCGTTAGCTCCAGTTCTGCTCTTTGGTCCTACATGGAACAAATTAAAGATTGCTTCCATGTGATACCCTTTCAAATATTTGAACACTACTATGAAATACCCCCTATCCTCATTGTCTTTTTTTTTTTTAAGGCTGAACATGGCCAGTTGCTTAATCTGTTTCCTGTATGTCATGGTTTCTAGGCCCTTCAGCATCTTTGCTAATCTCTTGTTTATTTGTTCTAGCTTATCATCATTGTCTTAGAATTCATCACAAAGAATCTCCTACTAAATTCTATATAAGGAATATAAGGACTGTCACCTCCCTTGCTCCGGATACCACTATAATACCACTAATGCACTCCAAAATCAATTTAGCTTTATTGGAAGGCCTATTTTATTGCTGACTTACATTGATGCTGCCATCGACTAAGCCTCACCCTTTGATACATACTGGCTATGTGACTATAGGCAAGTCACTTATTCTCTAAGGACTCTAGGCAGATTTTCAGGACTATGAGTTGCAGAGAAGGAGGTAACTTGCATTGAAAGTGATAGCAGAATGAGACTTCCATCAGATGTCCAAATCATTGAAAATCCCCTCTTCGTTACTTTATTTTTTTGCTTTTGTGCCTTAGTAGTTTTATGTATTAGGAAAACATTCCAGTCCTCTATCTGGCTAGTCAAGTTTCCACAATATTGTTGTTTCTCTTTCATTATCATCCAAATGCTCTTTATTTCTGTCCTCACATTTGTGATGACAATATGTATGCTTTCCTAATAGAAAGTGTAACTCTTCTATGTGATTTACATTTCTTTCTTTTGAGTGTAAAATATAGCATTTCATGTTTTCATCATGACTTTCATTCCCACAGATTCTACCAATATATTGCCAATGCATAGCCAGTAATTGTTTCAAGGGCAGGACTTGATCTCAGGTCTTCCTGACTCTTAGGACAACTTTGTCCGTGACTGCATCATACTGCCTATCAGTTAAAAAAAGTCACTACCCATGAAACCCAATCCAATTGTTCAGAACTTTCCTTCTAGTCATCTTTTTCTTACTTTTCCTCTTTTTTCTTTTGAAGGAGGTACCTTTACTGAAAGAGTGATTGAAAGTACCTGTCCCTCAAGTTTTTCAATTTATTAACCAGAACTTTAAAGTCAATCAGCTAACATATATTTATTAAGTGCTTGTTTATGTGCTGCAGTTACAGGGGGAAATAGTCTCTGCCCTAAAGGAGTTTACATTCAAATAAAGGAGAGCACATCCATGGGTATACACAAATACATTTGGAGTAGGTGGAAGGTTGTTTTATAGGGTAAGACACTATGAGCAGGTAGGGCAACAGGAAAAAGCTTCCTTGAAGTAGCTTATGAACTGAGTCTTGGTGGAAGTCAGAGATTCTGAAAGGTAGAAGTGAGGAAGGAGTGACCAGGGCAAAGATGGAGTATTGTGTGTAAGCTGTAACAAGTAGGCCAGTATGTCCTGATTGCAGAGTGATAGAAGGGACTAATGTGTCACTAGAGAGAAATTTCAGAATTCTTTTCATAGTGTAACTTATTTCCATATTAATTAGAAGTGAGTACTACCCATTAAGATTCATGGTTCTGTATAACATACACACTCTAGTAAGAAAATATACTTCCAAATTACTCAAATCATGACTGTATATATCCACCATTGTGCCATTCAGTGGGGAATGACCAAAAGGATAGATTCTTTGCTTTGGGGCAGGTATTCTTATTAGAACTGGTGATTAACCAATTTTCTCCCATCTCCCTCTCTCTTTTTCTAGGTTATTTCCCATGCCATCTCTGAACATGTGGAAGATGCTGGGGTCCATTCCGGAGATGCCACTCTGATGCTACCAACACAAACCATCAGTCAAGGAGCCATTGAGAAGGTTATAATTATTATATAATGATGCAAGGATTTAAACTAGATACAAAGATATCAATATATTTTTACATAATGTGTGATGATGTAACACATTGATACTATGCTTTAATCAATGTAGGTATTCCATCTACTGATGATGATTGTAGAACCTCTACTCTTCTTATTCTTTGAAAATTCTTGCCCATGTTTTTCATAAATACTCTAGATGTTCTACATAATTAATGGTGGACTCCCTCTTTAAAAAAAAACTTGTGGATACTACTGTAGAATGCATTGGAGCAAATTTATTTTTCAAGATATTTAAGGAATTTTAATGAAAAAAAAACTAGTTCTTTTCCTTCCCTTTCAAATATAAATTCAGTTTTATTAAATGTCTTAAAATTTCTCCCAAGTATGAATACTCCGATTTAATATATAACATACAATTAAACATGAATATTTTCAAACTATAATTTAGATTTATAAGGAATCTCTCACAGCTGAAGTCCATTTAGCATTAGCCTTCAATTGTTATATCTAGTTTGCTTATCAGATATTTCAGAGAATCCTGCTTTACCTTCCATTCTAAAGCATTTTGCTGCAATGAAAGTCATATGGCTCTTGGAAATATTACATTGAGGAAATAGCTCAAAACAACAATGGCAGTACGTAGAAGGCACCTATTTCAAATATGTCCCAGCTTCCGGATAATGATCCCAAGAACTCTAACTAATTTTCCAAATGTCCCAGAGCTCAGTCCCTGGAAGTGATCCACAGGTTCCTGTTTCTTTCATCTTCTCATTAAATTGGTGCACTGCTCTCAAAAAAGTAACATGGGAAGAGCCCATGACTTCTTTCGTCAGTCTGTTCTTCTGGCATGATTACCTCTGATTTTTAGCTAGATTCACACAACATGTATGTGACTCTTCAGGCCTTCCTACAGAGAAATGCAGCTTCCTCCCACCCTAATCCTCCCATCTTAGTTTAACTCCTACATGGGACAGGGCAATTGTCTGTCTCGGGGATGCAACATAAAAGAAAGCTGTCCTGCCTCTTTTCAGTACTATGTAATTTCAGGACCTACACTTCTCAGCAGGTGAAATTTTAGCTTTTGAGAAGGAGTTTTGTCTATATTTTCTGGTACGGGAATCACTAGTCTGAAAAGTCCTCAGCTAGCCATAAGAGTAAATCTAGAAAAAAAATAGCTTCCTTGTGTGACTGAGGAACGGTAATAATGGATAAATTACATATTCTTTCTACTGGCCATAGTGCCTAATTTTTATGAATAACAAAAAGGATCATAGATAAGACTTATCAGAAATTTAACAGTTGCAGAAATTAAAAGGCTAAGGAAATGTGCTTTATTTAACCTGCTTTGTTAATGTCATATCTTATTTACAATATATCATTATGGCATTATCTTATCTCTTCACCGTAGGTAAAGGATGCCACCAGAAAAATTGCAAAAGCCTTTGCGATCTCTGGACCGTTCAATGTGCAGTTTCTTGTGAGAGGAAATGATGTCCTGGTAAGAATTGTTATTGTTGTTTGAGAAGATACTACTCATAACTGCAGTGTTAGGTCAGGTCAGCTCAGGTACCGCAGACATTCTATTTCTTTGTGGATACCAACCAGAGAGTCACTAAGACTACTCCAGTTATTTATCTCTGTGTGTGGGATGGTGCTGAGCACATAATACCCACCTTGTTTGATGCCATATGCTCTGTGCCATTGATATGTCATTCATGCTTTTGTTAAGCACTCTGAGTTTCTTGTAAGGAAAGTAGGATCTCTGTCCATACAATCTGGTAATTTGAGGGTATAACAGGCTTATAAAATTGCTGTCTGTCAGCAAACATATTGGTATGCTACTGAATTACGAGGAAAAAAAGGGACTAGTTTGAATGCCATTTAAAGAAATATGATATAGGAACTAGGTTAGCCTTCATTATATTTAGACTATATTAAAAGTTTGGGGAAATTATATTCTACAATCCTTCACGATCCCAAGGCATTTCAGATTATATCTTATGTGATGATTGATATGTACTACTATAGAGAGTGGTTCTTACCCTTTTCATCACCTCATTCAATTTAATCTTTATCTCCAGGTGATAGAATGTAACTTGCGAGCTTCCAGATCATTCCCCTTTGTGTCCAAAACTCTTGGAGTGGACTTCATTGATGTGGCCACGAAAGTGATGATTGGAGAAAACATTGATGAGACACATCTTCCTATGTTAAATAACCCCATAATCCCTGCTGACTATGTTGCTATTAAGGTAAATTTAAAATGCATATATAATGCATATGTATTTGTGTATATACGTATAAATATATACTCATATACACATATAAATAAATATATTCATATATGTATGCACACATAAATATATATCCGTATATATATAACTATGTGCATGTGTGCATATGTATGTATGTATATATGTACACACACATATTTATTAAAGTCCCACCTTCTACAAGAAGTCTGCCCCATTCCTCCTTAATTTCAGTGCCTTTCCACTGTAACTACCCCCAATTAATCCTGTCTGTATCTTGTTTGTACATAGATGTCTGCATATTGCTTCTCTCATTAGTCTACGAACTCTTTAAGGATAGAGACAATTTCTTGCCTTTCTTTGTAGCCTTAGCATTTAACATAGTGCCTAGCACGTAGTAGGTAGTTACTAAATGCTAATCAACTGACTAGTAGCACCAGGCAAATGAACGGAATAAATTTGTCACTGAAGATAAGGTTGATCTCAATGTGGACCTAATAGATAAAGGTTCCAGATTAAGAGTCTGTGTTAGACCCTTCTCATTATAGGGTTATTTGAGCCATTTACTCCTTCTGTAAGATAGGTAGAGCGCTACATTCGCACAGTGACCCAGTTGTCAAGAAAAAAAATTAGATGATGATCTTGGTCATTTAAAATATAGGCTGGGAATTATTAGTCCAATGTCTCATCCTATAATCAAAAATTTACATAAGAGATTCAAAGATTTTTAAACTTGTGTTTTCATGGTAGAAGGTATGTATGTAAATTGGACTCCAAGAAATTGTTAATGTAGTATCATTAATGGCCATTAAGGAGAATTAAAATGTAACTGGAGGCTAAATAACATAATTTTAAAAACTGGTGAATCAAATAATTATAGGAAAAAATGGAAAATTTCACCAAAAAACCCCCAACCATAATGGCAATATACCAAATGACAACATACCAATACAATGAATTGTAGGATTCAACTAAAGCAGTTCTGAGGGGAAAACATATCTCTCCATGTTTTCACCAATAAAATAGAGCAAGAACACATTAATTAATTAGGCATACAATTGAAACTTGAACAAACCACAAATCTCTAGCTAAATAACAAAGTAGAAATTATGAAAATTAAAGAAGAAATTAATAAAAACAAAAGCAAAATGTCATTGAATGGATAAGTGAAACAAGGAGCTTTTAATAAACAATAAAATAAACATTTAATTAAATTGATTTAAAAAGAGAAGAGAACCAAAATTTTCACATAAAAAATGAAAAAGGAGAACACCACAATTTAGGAGAAAATGAAGGAATTATTAAACAATTTCACCTAATTATGGGCTAACAAAACTGGTAGCTCAGAAGAAATAGATGAATAGCTGCAAAAATGCAACATACCCAGTTAACATATTTTATATGTGTGTGTGTGTGTGCATGTGCATGTGTGTGTGTGTGTGTGCGTGTGTGTGTGTGTGTGTGAGAGAGAGAGAGAGAGAGAGAAAGAGAAAGCACCTTTCTACAATATAATTGTTGGTCTTAATATCTAAAACAAGGAGAGACAAAACAGACAATGGAAACTATTTCTAATAAAATATCAAATATCCCTAATAAACATTGATGTAAAATTTTTAAATAAAACATTAGCAAGTAGGCTATGCTTACATATCAGGAAGATTATACACTATGACCATATTGTGTTTGTACCAAGCATAAAGGAATGGTTCAGTATGAAGAATATTAATATAATAAATCTTGTTAATAATATACATGATAAAAACCGTAATATACATGCTGAAAAAGCCTTTGACAAAATCCTATGCTCATTTATATTAAAAACTCTGGAAACCATTCCTTAATATGGCAAATAACATTTTTCTAAATCCAAGAGCAAATATTATATGTAACAAAGAAAAATTTGAGGCCTTTCCATTAAGATCTAGGGTAAAGTAATGCTGTCCATTATCACTACTACTGTTCATAGTGCTAGAAATGCCACATATATCAATAAGACCAGAAATAGAAACTGAGGAAATAAACATAAGCAAAGAGGAAACAGAATCATTGGTTGTTGCAGATGATGTAATGATGCACTTAGAGAATCCTACAGAGTCAACTCAAAAATTAATTGAAATCATTAAAAACTTTAAGAAATTTTCAGGATATGGGATAAATTCATATAAATTATCAGCATGCGTATATAACTAAAACTAACAAAACCTAGCAGGAAGAACTAGAAGGAGAAATTCCTTTCACAATAACTACAGAAATTACAAAATATTTGAGAGTGACAACTGAAATCTTTCAGTAATAAGTAGAGAAAGACCATCACTGTTTTAGTATTCATATTTTAAGGGAAGATGCATATTCTTCTTAATAAATTATGTTATAGAGTCCTTCAATTATTGTGTTCTGTTAATGAGTAATAATTTGTGAAATTTCTTAGGCGAGGGAACAAGAATTTAATCCTGAAATATCTTTTGTTATTTGAGAATGTGATTTATGAAATTTATAAATTTATATTATCCTTACTGTATGTACTATGCATTCATATGTACATGTATATATGGGTATATGTGTGCTTAGATGTGTAAGGGTTATGGACAAAACAGGATGACTGTGGCTCATGACAGATAAATAAGTTAAGGAAATGTGATCAAAACTGCTTTATTAATGGCATACAATGGTATCATCATGGCATCATCTTATCTTTTAACTCAAGATGAAGAATGCCATCAGAAAAAAATATATATGCATATCCATACCCACATGCATGTATGAATAAATGAATATCATTTAGGCCCAATATATGTGCATACGCCATATACATCCATGTATACACATCTGTAAGTATATATACCCATACATATATTTGCATAAACATGTATGCTATTAAAATTTGAAACTGTATTAACACTTTTGGGACACTCCATCTACACACATATAGGGGTAGAGAGCCTTGGAGAGAGGACAACTAGGGTTTAGCTCCTGCTTCTAATACTTACTGTTTATATGACCCTGGGAAAGCCATTTAATATTTCATTATCCTACATGACTCTCCAATATTGTAAATTACAGAACAAGTACTATATTGGTCCAGGGAGCATCCTCATTAGGAGTTCTCCTATATTAATTCAATTAGAGATCTGGACAAATACACACATACTTATATGTATACATGTGTATGTTGGTAAACATCTATCTCTGCATTTATTTGACCATTAACAAAAATGGCCAGTACTTCGGAAAAGAGCCCTCCCTTTCCTTTTTACTTATTAAATAGTCATCATTTAGTATTTTAATGACACATTAATGCAGTTTGTAAACTTTGAAATGCTCTAGAAATGCAAGTTTTTGTTATTACAATTATGTACTTAAAATATCTCCTAATTACTCATTATCAGTTACTATAGTAGCAACCTAGTGAGGTGGGTGGATGCTTGCCAGTGGCATTTCCATTCTGAAGTTGAGGTAACTGAGCTTAAGAAATATTAAATGAGTCCCCTGGGGTATATCCAGTGATCTATAATTGGGATTGGAATTAATAAAATAAATTGTTCTTGGATTTGGTGCTTTCTCATGATGAGTTAGATGCTAAGTTTAGGATACAAATAGGCAATATATACATGTGCATATAATGAGAAATAAGTATTTGGTTTCAAAGTAAATTCCACTGATAAAGTAAAAAAGAACCTCTTATCTCTTCATATCACATGAAACTTCTTGGCAGAAATATTTGTAAACAGAATGTTTTCCAAAGCTTTTAAAGAGGTGTCAGCAACTGTTTAATGTTTTAGAAGTCAGCTCACAGACAGCCATTTCTGGCAAGGTTGCCTGTTCTAAGTCCAAATCATCAAAACATGGAGATGAATGTTTAAAAGCCCTACTAAGAAAAAAAAATAATGTGTTTGAACTCTTTGTCTTGGGAGTTTGATGCCCAGTAGATTTTGTGTTAAATCACTGCTTGGGAGAAATTTCTGTGTAGGCTAGATTAGAAACCTTGGCATGGACTGGTCACAGGGGCCCTATTACTGAAAGAATTTGTGATCATTTAACCCAAATTTTTTGGCTAAGAATGCGGGAAATTCTTGGAACTGAATTTTATAGCAATCTTTAAAGTCAGTAGCCTTCATCAATGAGATGCCGACATGTCTACTGTATCCTAAATGAATTTTGTGAGAGATGACTTGTTTTCCTTTTATCTTTCTTTCTTCTCTTTCTCTTTCCTTATTCTTCATTAGGCCCCAATGTTCTCCTGGCCCCGACTGAGAGATGCAGACCCCATTCTGCGATGTGAGATGGCTTCCACTGGAGAGGTACTTAGTCAATGACCTTTACACTTGCGATTATCATTATTATTATCATCCCCACCACTACCACCATCATCATCATAATTAACATAATTATCAATAAACCAGATTTAAAAGACATGAGCTTATGATCTGGTAATGTGTTTAATAAATAAAAGAACATAAAAGCTGTTTGTAGTCAGAATAACTCTTAAACTCCCTTAAGGATAATACCCATACTTGCTTGGCCAAGTTATTTCTCTTACCTCTTATTTTTCAATGTGATAATGTAATATTTCTAATTCACTCCTAGATACCACAATGAAATTTTATTTTTCTAAGTACTTATTATAAACAATCCAGGAAAGCTCATGGACCTTTATTATAAAGTCCTGAAGATTTTTGCTACCTTTGTACTAATACATTAATCTTAACAGGAATTTAACAGGAATAATAGGAATCTGACAATGGAGATACTCAACTACATAAATTGAGTGTAGTATGCTAATATATGCAAAAACCTAAAAACAGATTAGAAGAATCCATGCACATACAAGTCCCAGGAGGAGTTATCTGCAAAAACAATGTAATGGGACTGGCCACTGGATGTCCCCCTTGTATTGGGACTCTTTTGAAGAGTTTTTCTTTTTCTTTCTTTTTTTTTTGGGGGGGGGAGTTTTTTGTGAATGTAAAATCTGTTTTTTGGAAAAACCTGTCATATTCTGGAAAGTTCTCTACATGTCAGTGTCAGTACATTTTATGAATCACATAGCCTTTGACAGACAGTCTAGCTGCAAACTTCAAATTCTCATCACTGCACATCAAAGTGGCAACATCAGAATGTTTACCCTTTATGTGAATGAAGCATTGCTAAGGGAAAAAATAATAATTGTGTCAGCTATATGATATGTTTGTGATTGCATAGTTACAAGTAAGATATAAATCAGGAAATCAATGAACTAGAGACAGCAGGGAAAAGACAGAGGCTTAGTCTAGTTGTCAGGTCGAACTGAGGGTCATTGCTTTAGCCCCCTTGCTGCATCTTATAATCATTTCCCCAAATGTAATCTAATTTTTGCTGAAGACTAATAGGCTGGGAAAACTGAACTTTAAAATTAATGATATCATTCCATGTTTCCATTATGTATAAGAAGGAGCTCTTCAGGTTAAGCTTGGTAGTTGGGGTAATACAGTAGTAGGTCTGTGTTCAATCAGTCCAGTTTTCAGTGCGTTGAAAGATCTGTTTTCCATTAGTGTTGTTTTCTGTGGAGTGGCCTATCTGTTTTCAGCGTTTAATGGTCAAAGAAAATACCCTCATGTCTTTTCTGCCTCCAGACATACATTTCTGGAGCTGATGAGAAAATGAAAGGGTTAGAAACGGAGCCAATTTTTGCAGATGGAAGTGGAGAATATTTTATTCATAAAAGAGATCATTCTTATGAGTTAGAAAGATCTATATTCACAAGTATCATAAAGTAAGATGTCAGAAGGTCTGTCTCATAGCTAAAATAAGAATAAGTCTTGCTTAGTGAAAGCTCAATTATTCTTTAAAGAGACATTTTCAGTGCACACATGTCTTGTTTGGGATTGAATCAACCTCTGCCCTCAGTGAAGAAGCTGTATTTTACTTTCCTTAATGGTAAGGTGCATGTCAGTACTAATCCCTGTGGGAAATCTGACCATTGATCTAGGCTTCCTGCTTTATTGATGAAGTTCCTTGCATGTTCCAGTTTGGAATCTTTTCTCTCTTCAAGCCTCCACCTTCAGTTCCTAATGCACAGATGACCTCACTCATTTAAACCATATGTTGTGGGCTCCCTTATCTATTCTTTATACTTCAAAACTTTACTACATTTGCAACCATCTTTCCATCCTTTCCTTTGGCCTCTGAAAACGAGATCTCTTTGCCAAGGTTAAACTCCTCGTTTTTGCCCTTGACCACGTGTTCTCTCATCTCTGCTAGGACTTTGTTTTACTGATCATTCCTTCCCCTCTCTTGCTCCTTTCTTTTCTTAAATTTTCTCTCTCCTATTTTCTCCTTTCCTCTCTCTTCTTACTCTTTCTCTCCTCTTACTCTCCTTACTATTGCCGTCTCTATTTCTGTCTCTGTGTATGTCCCTGTGTCTCACCCTCCTATGAGTATTCAATGCCCTTCCCTATCTTATAAAAACCTTTTCTTGTGTCTTCTACTTCCTTAGTTTATATTCCACATCTCCCCTCCCCAGCATTACTAGACTTTAAAAAAGAATAGTCTACATGTATCACATCCACATCCTCCCCACCTGCTCACTTCTCTGTTACCTCTGATTTGGATTCCTTCTCCATCACTCCTCCAAAATTGTCCTCTCCCAAGTCACCAACCACCTCTTACCTGCCGTATTCAAATGGTTTTTCTTTTCCAGTCCTCCATTCTAATTGTTCTTTCTCCAGAACTTGCTGCTGTTGACCATTTACTTCTTGATAATCCCTCTTTCCTTATGTCGGATTGCTTTGATAGTTCAATTTCTTCTCACTGCTCTGGGTCCTATCTTCTCTTTTCTCGCTACACTTTTTTGATAATCCCATTCACTCCTAATTGAAGGATTGTTACATCTATAATATTATTTCCAAATCTGCATATCTAGCGCTTATTTCTTTTCTGAACTTTAGCTCTGCATTTTCAAGTGTCTGTTGGATATCTCCACCTAGACGTCATACTAGCATATCAAAGTCACCCTGTTCAAAACTAAATTTATCATCGTCCCTTGCAAACTTTCCTGACTTCCTCAATTCTCTATCTTTATTGGGGTTAGCACCCTTCTCCCAGTCAGTCAGGTTCAAAGCCTTGCAATTATCTTTGACTTTCCTGAAATCCCCCATCTAATCTACTGTGGCAGTATCTTTTTTTTTTAATCCATATCCTCTACTTTACGTGCAATGTCATTCCCCCTCATTCAGTCTTCCTCTGACCTGAGCTATTGAAATACATTCCTAACAGATCTTCCTGCCTTCAGTATCTCTTCTCTTCAATTCATTCTTCACACTTGATCAAATAATTTTCCTAATGTGTATGTCTGACCACATCACTTTCTTGTTCAAAAGCTTTGAGTGGTTTTCTTACCTCTCTGTGTTCCTGTAGGCTGTTATTCTGGAACCAGTTTCCTCTATAACCCTTCCCATTACAATCTTCTTCCTTCAAGCTCTGGATTCAGTGCTACCTTCTTTAGGAACCTAGGACTGATCTCCCAATTTCAATGCAATCCCTTCCTCCTTATACTTAGAGCATCTTTTCTAGATTCCTTCTTTGACGTTATCTCATCCTACTTTGTGTTATACTTATACATGCACAGGCATCTGTCCTCCAATGCACGAACTATGTTGCTTTCAATCTTTATATCCTGTCTCAAGCAAAATGCCTTGCACATAGTAGACAATTTGCAAATAATTGTTCAATTGTTGATTTTGTTGAAGTCACTGGAATTGGGCCTATACAAAAACCTAAGCATCACCCCTTTAGAAATATTAACAGTCCCTAAGCATTTGTTTAGTTAAGATGCTTGTTGCTGAGTGGGAGTTGGCATATACTAGTAGCAGACAGTGTTTTAGTTATTTAGAAAATGCCCCATTGGTATTGAGGAAACTTTTGCTTAAAATACAAATTGAGGTCCCAAGGTTCTTTAGTAATGTTGATGAACCACTGACAATGATAAAGGGCACAGTAGACCAATTGTCATTTGTGCAGAATCATGTTGGTTCTTTACAATGTCCCTTTTGCTTTTAATTACAATGTAGTATACCTTGGAAGCAGCATGTATGGAATGTTACCTTAGAAGAGCTTTATGTATCCATTGCTAGTATATAATTTTATGCTAGTTTGGGTTTAGTTTTAGAAAATTCTGTGTTATTCAGGACTGGCAATAGGATATTTTGACTTGTATTCCCCTAAAAATAAAAACAAAACTCAAATTCCTTTTCTACTTCAGTGGAATATTCTGTAATTGACTTTATCTGAGGAATTTTCCGTAAGGAGTATTTAATGTTGTTTACCAGAAATTATATTGCTACTTTATATACAATGTAGTTTTTACTTCTAGTGTACTGTTGAGTAGAGAAATAAATGATTATTCATTTATTATTGCTTAATTAAAAAAATATAAGATATGTTTGTCCTGATTGTGTCTGGATTTGAATCTTATGCTTCTGAAGTCATAGGCAACCTAAGTTAAATAGATAAAAGAGACATATGGTTAATCCAAATCTTATTCCTTTTCATTGATTATTCCTTTTGAGACATAGGAGATGGGAGGTTTTCCATATATTGTTTTACTTTATATTATAGTGCTTCATATCATAGGCAGCATGGCATCGAATATATCAAAAAGACATTAGAATCAAGAAAACCCCGGTTCATGTCCTGTTTTGGACATGTTTTGCTGACCCTTTCGCTTAACTTCTTATGCCTCATACAACTCTCTAATACTGCAAGTTGCAGAAAAAATTGTTGATCTGCATTGGTAAAATAGTTTTCCAGGATTTGTTTACCGGTTTACCAGAACTTGTCTACACTGATGAAGTCACAGGTCCACTGGAAGATTAGTTGGGATTCCCAGATCAAGTCCCCAGGGGATCCTTCCTCTTCTGTTGCTGCTGTTGCTAATTATCTTAGATTGTTAAGTTAATCATCTTATCCCCAAACAGGTTGCTTGCTTTGGTGAAAGTATTCATACAGCCTTCCTGAAGGCCATGCTTTCCACGGGATTTAAGATACCACAAAAAGGCATTCTGATTGGGATCCAGGTAAGTGTGCCCTTGGGGCCATCTGCATACATGTAAGAGGAGTGGCAACTGGCACAAAGGAACTCCATTGATTGGAGAAGGAAAAACCAAAAGGTTTAGAATTTGATTTAGAAAATGAGAAATTACAAAAGGAAATGTTTGCTTTTAGTGGATTATCTGTCCAATTTTGGTTACTTTTAAGTAAAAGTATGGAGGTTTTTTTTTTGTTTGTTTGTTTTGTTTTTTTACTTCAGTAGAATCAGAGAACACAGAAAAAATCTTGGGAAAGAAAATATCTAACAAAGGGTATTTACCCCCAAAGTAGTGCGTCCCAGGACTAGAGGTACTTGAGGCTAGGTGTCTCTTTATATATCCCACATTTCTACTTGCTGGTAAATTTAACTGGACAGGAATATTAATTTTTCCTCCTAAAACAATGGCATTAAACATCTGGAAAAATAATATAAATGGAGAGCCTTATAAAATGAAAAAGGCTTCTCTTGGTTTGTAATTTTGAATCCAAATGTATTTCTTTGGTCAAGGTAATCAATACGTCTAATATGGGTTCTTAATTTGTGGTCTACTTGCCCCCAAGGGAGTTGTGAGTAGGTTTCAAGAGGTCTGTGAACTTGGATGGGAAAAAATTACATCTTAATTTCAGTATAATTGATTTCCTTTATCTGTATTTTGTTTATGTTTAAAAATATTGTTCTAAAAAGGTGTTAATAGACATCATTTGACTACCAAAAGGTCTGAATACAAAAGGTTAAGATCCTCTAATGTAAAGATAATTGCTTATGTTTAGAGATACAATACATTAGTCTGTTTTGCTTATAAATATTTTGAAGGGTGCTATATATTTCCCAACTGTCAATTACTTTATTTTGTGATTGGATAATTCTAGGGTCCTGTAAAAACAATTGACATGATAGCCCCACTGTGCTTTTAATAAGATGATACCCTGCATTGTTACATAAAAATCAATAAAAACATAATTAAAACAGTACCAGATATTCTCCAGCTAGTAGGTGATTATTACAGAAATTGTCTCATTAGGGTGTCTTTGTATAAGCAAACTAGACTTAGGGGGCTGACTAGAGTAATGGAGTCTTTGGGAGAAGTTTCAGAAGAGAACGCCTTAGGAGAGCTCTTCTTTAAAAAAAAGAAAGTTTTATAGACCTTTTTTTTTTACATTGCAAACCTTATCAGATTATACCAACCCATGAGAGTACTAATGACAAATGCAAAACTAATAATATAACAAGAGCCTTAGCTGTTGTTCATCAATCCCTCTACCTCTCTATTTTTAAAGATTTTTAAACAATGAACAGAAATCTCTTTTTTCCTCACACACGCCCCACTCCATTGAGAAAAAAAAAAAAAAACAAATTCCTTGTAACAAACATGCTTAGTCAAGCAAAACAAATTCCTTTATTGGCTACATGTAAAAACATACATGTCTTGTTCTGCGCCTTAGGTCCATCACCTGTCAGTTGGGAAGTAAGTAGTATGTTTCATCATCAATTCTCTGTATTCATGGAGAGTTGTTTCATTGATCATAGCTTACAGCTTTCAGAGTTGTTTGCCTTTACAAATGGCTGTTGTCATGTAAATTGTTCTTCTGGTTCTCATTTGCATCAGTTTATGATAATTTTTATAATATTGATGTTATAGCATAAATCACTGTAGTTCTGCTTCCTTCACTCTGCATCAGTTCATATAAGTTTTTCCATGTCTCTATGACACCGTTTATTTCTTCATGTCTTTTAGCACAGTAGTATTTCATCATATTCACATATCATAATTTATTCAGCCAAGCCTCATTTGATGAGCATCCTTTTAATTTCTAGTTATTGTTGTTTTGACACCATGAAAGAAAAACTGTTATTAATGTTTTTGTACCTATAGGACCAACTATTTCTTTGATATCTTTTGGGTATAGGCCACTATGGTATAGCTGGGTCAAAGGACATGCACTATTTAGTAACTTTTTTCTTGGAGGGGGGAAAGCAGGGCAATTGGGGTTAAGTGACTTGCCCAAGGTCACACGGCTAGTAAGTGTGTCAAGTGTCTGAGGCCAGATTTGAACTCAGGTCCTCCTGACTCCAGGGCTGGTGCTCTACTCACTGTACCACCTAGCTTCCCCCTAGTAACTCTTTTTGAATAATTCCAAATTCCTTTTCAGAATGGTCCCATCTATTCACAAGCCCACTAACAGTGCACCAATATGCCTGTTTTCCCATAGCTCCTCCAACACTTATCATTTTCTCTTTTGTTTTTTGGTCAACTTAGGCCATTTTAGGCCAACTTTGAGTAAGGTAGCATCTCAGAATTGTTCTAATTTTCATTTACCTTAGTCTCTTCCCTTAGAACC
Organism: Trichosurus vulpecula; assembly: GCF_011100635.1. Taxonomy (NCBI): domain Eukaryota; kingdom Metazoa; phylum Chordata; class Mammalia; order Diprotodontia; family Phalangeridae; genus Trichosurus; species Trichosurus vulpecula. The sequence goes on along the minus strand of NC_050576.1, from coordinate 290,925,908 downwards.
ACCTATTCATATTCTTAGACTACTAATTGGGGAATGCCTTTTACTCTTACTTGAATTAATTACTTGTATATATTGGAAGTGAAACCTTTATCAGTTTGCTGCAAAGATTTTTCCCCAGTTAATTATTTCCCTTTTAATCTTAGTATTGGATTTATTTGGGCAAAAAAAATTCATTTTAAGTAATCAGAATTAAATATTTTATCTTCTTTTAATCCTTTCCCTTGCTTGGTCATAAACTTTCCTTTGTCCATAGATCTGAGAAATATTTTTCTATATTTCTCTAACTTGTTTATTATGTCATTTTTAATATCTAAGTCATATATCCATTTGCTACTTATCTTTGCATACTGTGTGAAGCATTGGTTGAAATCTAATTTCTTCTAAACTGCTGTCCCATATTTTAGTTTTAAAAGTACCCAAAAGGTGGGGCTGAGCTGCCGAAGCAGAGGAAAAAAAAGTTACTTGTAACTGCCAGTTTTAATGGCAGTTCAGAGACAATTTAAACCTTGTGCTAGATACTTCACATTATAAGTAGGTTTTAAATATTATTCAGTCTCAAGTATGAGAAAATTTGCCCAATATCCAGTTATGGTTTAAAGTTTAATGTGAGGCCCATAAGCCTTCAAAGGAGACAAAGCCCCAGAGCAGCTCTTCCCAACTAATAATCTTAGTACTAGCATTTTAAAGCAACAGTTTAAAAAGGCAGTAATGTGTAAAATTGTTCCCCATATGGTTCTAGTGCTTCTGGGAAATGGGAGGCAATATCTAAACTGAGCCATACTAAGTATTTTTGTGACTCAAACACCAGTTCCCATTTGACTGAGCAGATTTTTTCTTTGTAGAAAGAAAAAAAAAAAGATTGTGTTTCCTTAAACTTAAAGCTTAAAGGGGGCTTCCCAAGGAAGGCCTACTTTCCAGTAATAAATCAATGTGCCAGCAGAAACAAGATTTATTGAAAGAAGCCCCCTTATGCCTCATTATACTTTGCTAGCAGGGGTTTCATCTTTAAATCACAGCATTTGAAAAAATACATAAAGAAATACCAAAAGGTTGACACTTGTGTTTTATGTCAGAATTGATCCACACAACTATAAACTAATACAGAAGTACAAGAGCCATTTCCCCCACCTAATATACACAATGTTGGAATCCTGTCATCACTAATAGCAGTGGGATGGTCTCTGTTTGACATTATGTAGGAATCTTTCATTTCCAGTGATTTTGATCAATTATTTATTTATTTACTTTTTTTTTTTGGCAAGGCAATTCAGGGTTAAGTGACTTGCCCAGGGTCACACAGCTAGTAAGTGTGTCAAGTGTCTGAGGCCGGATTTGAACTCAGGTCCTCCTGACTCCAGGGCCGGTGCTCTACTCACTGTGCCACCTAGCTGCTCCCTAGATCAGTTCTTAGTCTGGAAGGCATAAGCTGTAAAATCACCGGGTTTCTGCCTCAGTGATAACATCATTAGCTACCGATCTTAATATTTTTCCTAAGCTTTTAGTAATTATAGGTCAAGTCATTGATTGGCATTTTATATTTCAGGTTGCTTTATAATTTTTATCACTTAGTTTAATATTACTTACTTGACTTCATATGAAGCCATATGAACATATGAAGGAAGAGTTTAAAAGGACATAGGATGGGGAGGTAACTATTTTAAGGATAACTATTTAAGGATTAAACATATAATAAAGAGGTAGAAAGAACATACCCTCATCTCTTTCTCCTTATCTTCGTCCCTTCTTCCCTCCTTCCTTTTCTCTCTTCTTCCCTCCTTTTTCCTCCCTCCCTCCCTTCCTTCCTTGCTCCCTCCCTCCCTTCCTTCCTTCTTCCCTTCCTTCCAAAAATAAGTGGGGTTGTCTTGGCTCTATATTATTTTATTTGTATCACAACAGTAGCATAAGGAATAGTGTAACCTCCTTGAAGGCATAGACTTTTATTTTTATATTTGGATCACCAGTGCCTAGCAGAGTACCTGGCACAGAGCACTTAAAAACACTTACATGCTTGTTGATTAATTGATTGGAGATGAGGGTAGGAAAAAGAGAAAATGGAAGAGGAAGGAAGAGTTGAATATGAGATAGGGTACTTAAAGTACTATACAATGTTAGCTATTATTATATGACTGTGCTGAATATTTTTATTTATAATCTCGATAAATATGTAGCCACATAACTATCAACTGTCCTTTTACTATTTATTAGTTATTTTAGGATTTGTTTTAGTGAAGAGTGGCTATGGTGCTGTCCTCATTCCTATAACTTCTACTACAAGATGAAATGTTATAGGTTACCTTCTCTGGACACCAAAAGAATCCTACCATTAACTAAGCAGAAGAAAGAAATCTTTAAGCTTCTGAGTCCTAAATACACTCAGCAGCATTTAGCTTTAAGAAATCTGAGTTCTTGCCCACTGAACTGCAGCTTTCATTACATTTAATAGGAGGCATTTTTTGACTTTGTATCATGAAGAGCACTGAATGGAGAGTCAGGAGGTGTGACTCTGGGTCTTTCACTTGTTAGACCTGTGACTTGGGCAAAATACTTCACCTTTCCAGGTGTCAGTTTCTTCTTTGATAAGATGAGGAAGTTAGCTTAAATCGTTTGAAAGATCTATTCTATGTCTACAATGATAGGCATGGGTGGAAAGAGCACTAGTCCCAAAGTCAAAGGAACAGATTTTGAATTCCAGCTCTAATGCTCTCTAGCCACGAGACCTTGGGGAAGTCACTTAGCTGCCTGAGCCCCAGCTTCCTCATGTTTAAAATGGAGGTAATGACATTAAGACTATCTCCCTCACATAATTTGTTGGAAGACGAGGACTTTGTAAATGTGGAAGCAGCATGTATTATATTTCTATATCACTTCACAGTTTACAAAGCACTGTATATAAAAATTTTACCTACATGTTTATATGCACGTGTACATATATATGTGTATACATGTGTGGATACATATATGCATACATGTTTACACATGCATACATACATGCACACATGCATACGTGCATCTTTGATCCCCCTAACAATGCTGTGGAGTGGATACTATTATTAACTCCTTCTTAGAGATGAGGAAACTGAGGCACACAAAAGTTAAGTGACTTTCCCAGGGTCACGCAGTTACTAAGTATCTGAACAGTGTTGTGCTGGAGCCTACCTTGCAGGAGCTAAGTGTTAAATTTTCAGGATAAGCATTTATACCTTGGAAATCAGCAGCTGCTACAAATCAGGTCTTGATATATTATTTTGTGGATTGTCTAAATTTAATAGCAATAATAATAATAATAATAATAATGATAATAGCATTTAGAAAGCCTACTATGTGCCAGAGACTGTGCTGTGTCATAATTATTATCTCATTTTTTATCCTCACAAGGTGGGTAGGTTCTATTATTACTGCCATTTCACAGTTGAGGAAACAGGTGAACCAAAGTTAAGTGACTTGCCCAGGGTCACACAACGATCTGTATATCTGAGGTCGGATTTGGACTCAGATCTTCCTGATGCCAAGCTTAAGAAAATGATGGAGAAAAATTTTAATAATGCAGATTAAACTTAAGAATGTGTTGTGTGTACATTTTTTTTCTTTTTGGAATAATGGTTGTTAAACATTCACCAGCATATTCCTGCATGTAGGTCATCCTGACTCCATATCAAGTATCTTATTTATTTGCCACCTAGCACCTTTAGAGACATATGAATTATTATCTACTAAGGCAAAGGTCTTTTTAAACATATAGGGTATTTTGCAAATTTATGTGGCAACAAAATTATCCCTGTATTTCCTTCAATATCATTGGCCCCCTTAGCAGAATATTTTACATCCCAACTGAATTTAATTGTATTGCTATAAGTGGGAAAATTGTTCTTAATATCAACTTTTCTGCAGTGCCATTTGACAATAAATAATTTACTCCAGTGTAGATCAAGTGGTCTCTATATTAACCCACCCCACCCCCCACCATTGCACTATTCAGTGATGTCTGTGTAGTGGATAGCATCATACTGACATCTGTGCTGCTGCATTTCTCAGAACCACAAAGCAAGCATTTTATCTGAAAATCCCAAATCCAAGTGATTGTGTGTTGTGAATAGCCTTTTGTACACTATGCAGAATTATTAGGGCAAGCACAGATTGTCAGTCTAGAAATCTCTTATATGACTGTTGCACAACTATTTGGGCAAGATTGCTTAGCTTTTTTAAAGTTGTTGGCTACCAACAATTACATTAATGTGAACAATCTCATTTGAAGAAATGAAATTATTCCCTTTCCTTTGTGTAAAAAAAAAACCAAACCAAACCAAAGTGAAAAACCCACAGCAAATAAATCAGCTTGTACTTTTCACCTTTAGTAACTAATGGTTCTTTACACAGGTACTTTCAATCAGCTTTTAAATCTGAGGCTACTCAGATGCAAGCTGACAGCTGTAATTTCTTTTTGTGGAAAGGCTGTTTTATGTGACACAAGTGTTCAATACATGTTTGATAGAAGTTCGTAATACAGTTGTGAAAGCCAACACCCCTGACCAGAAGGCAGAGTGATTCTCAGGCTGGGAACCTGCCGATACTGTCATGTTGGATATTTATCTTTTCCACTTGGGGTTCAGAAGTGAAACAGCTTCATAATGAGGTTCTGGCTGTTGGCTGGAGGTCTTAGAAGATGCACTCATGTTACTACAAAATAGAGAAGGAGAAGGAGAAAGAAAGCCCCCATACTAACATTACTTCTAGAGGGTTTTCATGATGACCTCTGCCAAGGGTATAGCATCATCTGTGACTAGAATCTGGCTTGAATTGTAGGCAGTCAACTTCTTCCTCAGAGAAGAGATGTGTAACAATGAGGTGGTAGATGACTAGATTCTGCCAGCACCGCTGTCACCAAGACGTTACAAAAGATGATCAGCGTCCAGGATCTTTAGAGCAGAGGAACTCCCAAGAGAATCAACTTAGCATTCTATTAAAAACGCCAAATCAACAAATACTAAGCACCTGCTTCATACTCAGCAGTATTCTAGGTGATATGGAGGGTATAGAGAGCAGTATAGTGCTTGTTTACTAGAGGTAAACCAAGGGATTTCAAATTCCTGGAGGACTTCAACAACATTCTGAAGTCCTCAGGCAGTGTTTTTTTTATACTTGCCTTGTCTCAGGAATCCTCAAGATGTCATCTACTTAGATCAGGGATAATCAACTACTTTTGTGTCATGGACCTATATAGCAGCCTGTTGAAGTCTATGCATTGCTTCTCAGAATATGAATATATATATATATATGTATATATATATATTTTAAATTTATTTTTAGTTTTCAATATTCACTTCTGTAAGATCAGAATAATATATTTTTAAACTTACAAAGGATTAAAAAGGAAAGCAATGATATTGACATAGTTATCAAAATATTACAAATTCCAAGCTCACAGACTCCTTTGGGGGTCTGTAGACCCCATTTTTATCTGACCTAAAGCTTTAGAGCTGGAAAGACTTCAGAGATCACTTATGCCATGACATTCATTTTCTAGGTGAGAAAACCAAGACCAAGTTACTTCCCTAAGGTCACATAGCTAGATAATAGCAGAGCCAGGAGTAGACCTCACATCTTCAGAATTTAATGCTACTTCTCCCATCCCATGCTGCCAAACAGTCTTCTGCCCTATTCTTTAAATCTCTCTAGGGAATATTAGTCTATTGTCTCCTTCATTAAATTGTTCCAGTATCTCTGACAACTTTTTCTCTTAGGAAATTTTTCTTACATCTAACCTAAATCCCTCCTGATCCAGTACAATCCCCCTTTGTTCTGCTGTATCCTCAATGGAAACGGAAAGCAATCTCATCACTGTCCTCTGTAGTATTAATTTATTTTCTGAAAGCCCACCTCTTTTAACCTTTCCTCCCAATCCCAATTTGTCAAATCTTTCATCACATAAACAAGCATATTAAGGATTGAAATAGACCCAGAGCTTGTAAGCAAGGTACATCTGAAGGAGGTATAGGGATTCTTTCTCTAGTTCTCAAAAGGCTTTACAAGGAAATATCAGGAGGGGTATTTTTAGGGTAAAATTAATAAACACTACTAAAATATTGAAATATTTTGCTTGAATCATTGTTATGTGGTTTCCAGCTTTTCAATCTAGCATGATAGTTTATCTATCATAATGAGAGTACAATTTGAGGCAGGATGGGCCAGGCCAGTGGTGGCTAAGACCCAGAAATCTGACATACTCCAAAGGTGAGAGGAGGTAACAAAAACATGCCAAAAGTAGGCAGTAGGAGGGTGTTATACAGGCAGGCAGAAGGTGTCATGGGTCTAGTCATAGACAACAGGTAGATTTCTCAGATGATAGAGGGAGTACAGAATAAGAGTGGTCAGAATATAGGAGGAATACATATAAGTAAATATCTTGGAAACTGAGGATATATTAACAGAAATCTAGCCATGCGAATTGAGCTTCCAGGGGAGGACTCCAGTCCCTGTTAAAAAGAACCAGGGCAGAAGCAGTAAGGAAAGCAGGTGAGAAGTAGAACCATAGTCTGGGAAAAGCTAGAATTGTCAGTAAGGACTCAGGCATCAGACATCAAGTTACCTGAACTGAGCTCGTTCAAGGGAGAAGAAGGCAAGAGTTGGCTTGCCATAAGCCGAGTAGAGCAAGACTGAGTTGAAACTGAATCTTAGAGCCGTTGATTGAGGTCTTTTAAGGTCTTCTCTAACTAGGGTCAAGATAGTAATGTAGGCCAAGGAAGAACTTAGTTACGGGAGTTAAATGGCTTCCACTGAGAAGATATGAAATGTACTGTGAAGACAAGGATTTAAGCAGACCATTAGAATATCCATGATCCCTCTATTTTAGTTCTGAGTTGTTATTTTTTTAATTTATAAAAGTGAATGACATCAATTTTTAATTGGAGAGATAGTGAACTATTTATAAAGGTATAAGAATTTTGTTATAGAAGCCTAGATAATAAGCCCAATTTGATTTCTAAACCATATACTTCAGCTTGTCACTCTGTTACTCAAGAAGCTATAGAAAGCTCCCAATTTCCTCTAGGATAAAATACCAACTGCTTTTTTTGGCCTTTAAAACTCTTTACCTCTTGGCTCCAGTTCATCTTTCTTAGGCTTATTAAACCTTACTCCCCTTCATACACTTTACATTTCAGTTAAACTGGCCTATCTGTAATTTTTTGGCCATGGCATTCCGTTTCTTCCTTCCATGTCTTTGCACAGGCTGTGTCTCAAGATTGGGTATTCCCTGTCTCCTCATTCCTGTCTCTTGACATTCCTAAATTCTTCGAAGGCTCCCTTCAAGCGCCACTTCCTACATGAGGCCTTTCCCTGTACCTCCAGTTGTTAAAGTTAAGGCTCACTTTCCCCTCCCAAAATGATGTGGTATTTATATTGTATATCCTTAAAATTTAAACACATGCATTAAAATCATTTCCCCTAACTAAAAGGTAAATTCCTTGTAGGGTAGGGGCTATTTTGTTTTTGGTCTTTTTAGCCCCTGTATACAAAGTACATACAGTCTGGCACAAAGATGTTTGTTGAATGATTGAATGAAAAGATAGCACAACAAATTATAATGAATGATTGTATGCCACTGACTTTTATGACAGATATAAGGAACTCTTGAGTAAAGAAACTAACTCCCTCTACTGATATAGATGGGTACCTTTCCTGCAACTTAAGATCATAGAGAATTGCCTAGATCACTGAGTGGTACAAAGTGCCCTTATATCACATAGCCGTAATGTGTTAGAGACATGATTTGAATCCCTGTCTTTCTGACTCCAAAGCTAGCTCTGTATCTACTATGCCACTCCACCTTTCGTGATATTATGGAGAAACTTTATATTGTAGATGATGAACTAGAGAGCTCAGATATGCCATAGGTCACTTATTTTTTAAAATATGTCTTTTCAGCATTCCTTCCGTCCCCAATTTCTTGGTGTTGCTGAACAACTACATAATGAAGGTTTCAAGGTATATTATTTTAATTTATTTTTTCCAAGCTGCTTTCTTTCAACGCTGAAAATCTGGCCAGGAACCAGAACATTGACTTCTGCCTGTAATGAGAACCTCAGGGAAAAGCAACAGGGCCAAGCCATTCCCTTTCAAGCTGAGAGAAGAAAGGCTTTGGTATCACCATCTTGGTATGCTCCAAACTCGAATAAATTCAAATAAATGGCAGGGGCAGCCTTTAAGTTCTAAAAACAGCTATCGTTAACTAAATGAGAGCTGGGAGACTAAAAACTTCGAAAAATTTCAGAAATGTACATTTAAACAAGTGAACATTGTGTACTAATAAAACTCCAATGAATTTCCATATTTTTTTAACTTACTCTTTTCTTGGTTACATAGGGAATAATGGTTGCTAGATGTCACAGGTCCAAGCAAAGCCCCATTATAGTGGATGCTATCACAAAAAAGAGGTTCTTTGGAGCAAAGGCTAGCTCACAGCTACTGTGCTTTGTTGATTGGATTACATAGTGAATTCTCCATAGCAAATAACAAACACTTTCTCTGGTCCTTATCCAAAACACCCTCTATTATGAAAGGATCTGATTATGTGCTCTCAGCAGGTGGGAAGAGAGGGACTGCAGAACTGAATAGAGCTGAATCTGAGTTGTTTATTGCTTTATTTATTGTTCTGACTGTGCAGTACCAGTAGTGACTGTTCCATTTATCCTTACCTTCCTCTAATATTAAAATCACCTGGGCCTATAAAGCCCTAAAAAGTCTAAAACACCATCACCTTCCTTTACTCTGCTAGGAACACTTATTTCACTTGTTACTTCATCATAGAGAGATAAGCTGTTTCTTTCATTTTCTGCTCAACAGATGGAGAATGTGGGTTTTTTATATGGTGTATTCATTATAACAAAATCTCACTACAACAAAATAATTAGGAAGGTCCATGAAGATTATTACAATAAACTCTCAGGATAATGAGCTGACTTGAGCTACACTATAAACAGCCTGTTTTTTAGTATTAGAACATCCTGACACTTATTTCATTCCTTGAAAATATTGACACAGAGGAATAGTTCTAGTTTCTGAGAGATTAATTAATTTATGGAAATTATTATACAGCCAAAGAGATAACTCATATGAGGAACTTAGAGGGTATTTCTATCCTCCTTAATGTAAGTCTCACAGCCCTTGGAGAGTTCGGTACATCTGGCTTCCATTAAAGAAACCCAAATTATAAAAGTCCAAATTTGCCCAACAGACTCAGAAAGGGGTGGTTTTTCCCCCCTTCATTAAAGGATCAATTACTTTACATAAGTGCTTACTGTGATTTTCCTTTAAAGAGCCCTGAAATTGAAATCAGAAAATACCTGGATTTTCTACCCACCTCAAGCACTTACTAACTGCTGTACATACAATGCCCTTGACCTCTGTTTCCGCATCTATAAAGTGGGCATAATAGTATTACCCTCAGGAATGTTATAAGGGTGAAATAAAATAACTTATAGAAAGCACTTTGCATACTTTAAAGAACTTTACAGATGTCAGCTATTTTTCCTTATTGTTGTTAGAGTCAGCTCTCTATGTACTTAACCTATGATTTGATTTAGAGAACTATGATTTCTACACACATAAATCAGAGTAGGGCTGAGTTTGTCAGGAGAAGACTATAATCATTAGGGGTCCACCTAGTATGTCACCACTTCTGTCCCCAGTTTTTAATAATTACACAGGATTTCCCTTTTATAATTAAAATGCAAGAATTTTATCACTAAGAACACATTGGTATCTGGGCCTCTTAATACGTCCATTGATCACTTGTAATGCCCACTCTAAGCTGTTTCCTTTATTTTCAAATGCAGCTCTACGCCACAGAAGCAACTTCAGACTGGCTCAATGCAAACAACGTGCCAGCTACCCCTGTAGCATGGCCATCCCAAGAGGGACAGAACCCCAGCCTCTCTCCTATCAGAAAGTAAGAATTGGCTCAAGTTTGAGCTATTGGGGACAGTTTTCTTAGAGACCTAAACAAGAAGAGATCAGGCCTGGGAATTAGTATTTGGGATTCATTATAAAGATTTGAAGCTTAACTCTGATCCTTTTTGAATGAAGAAAACTCACTAATTAAATATTTTTAAAAATAGCATATATTTCATGGTAAAATAAAGTTTCATTGTAAATCATCCTACTCAACTATGGACTTGATCATCCATGAATCAAATCAGGTTTATTGTGTGCATGCTGATGTAGAGTCCAACAATATGGTGGCAGCTTAGAGCAGGAGTCAGAAGACCTGGTTTGGAATCCTGCTTCTGATACACACGGGCTCTGTGATCAAATCATGTCAGCCCCTTGGGACTCACTTTCCTCATAAATAAATGACAGTATGTCTATTATTTTCATCACAGGGTTTTGGTAAGAGTCAAATGAGTTAATATCTATAAAATGCTTGTAAACATTCAAATGATATATATATATATATATATATATATATACACATATATATATCACTGGATTTGTGATTTGTATTTGCTATTTGATTACAAGGATTGGTATTCCCTAGGGGAGGGTAAGATTTTTATAAGATGTATTATTTCCAGCTCAGTGTGCATGCCTTCAGAGGTACCTTTTCCATTCATGTTAGTGGAATTGTGTGGCAGAGATACAGCACACTTAGCTAAGAATATACATCCAGTCGGACAATTTTATTACTGCCTACTGAAGAGTTGTCATATTGTATACAGAGTGATCTACTTTGAGTTAGGGCCCTGGAGAAGTCAACCTGTAAGTGATTGTTAAATAAAAGCAGAAAAGGATGGCGTTGTATTTGCGCCTTAGTTTTCTTCCCTGGATACTATGTGCCACTTGGCTAGGACTTTATCAAATGATAATTAGCACAACTTCATATGATTTGACATTTAAATGTCTCAGTCTGTGGCATCAAGGGAGCAGACAAATAGAGAATTTAATTCAAAATCAGGTTACTTGCTTCTTCGTGCCATCTGCTAAGAGCCACTGGACTAGCAAGCAATGAAGCAAAGCTAATGCCGAAAAGGGGAGTAGTGGCCTTTTCTCAGAGAGAAATAATATCCTTGGGAAACAGTGAAATGTCTATCAAGTTATCGATCGCCTGATTGTAGAATATTAGCATATTAAACAGAAAGCAACTCCTGTCAAACTTGCATTTGAGTGCCTTTTGGGAGCATAAGGATAAAAGTATCACTCGCTATCATTCTCAAAGAAATAATTCCAACCTTTAGTTAGGGATATAGGAAATTGGATGAAAGTAGGGCCCCCATGAAATTAATTTAAAAGATCAATCAACTAGTCATGGAAATGTATTACTAAATTCAAAGTAAACACGGTCCCATGTATCTTCAGCGAGGTGTCTAACAGGGAAAAAAAAAAAGTGACATTGAACTAGAATTTAGAATGTTAGGCTTTAGTACTCTCTGTGCCTGGTACACGAGAAATGTTGCCCTGCTTATTAGCTGTGGGGCCCTGGGAAAATCATCTCACCTTTCTAAGCCTTTGTTTTCTCACCTGTCTAACAAGGGGGTTAGACTAGATGCTTTCTAAGTTCCCTTTCAGCCCTAAAATACTATGATCCCATGAGTAGGTAATCTTGCTCTAAGGTGCTAACATTCCTGTGCTGACATTCTATGATTACCACTTTTCTTGCCCCCTCCCTTCCTGTCTAGGTTGATAAAAGAGGGAAGCATTGATCTGGTCATTAACCTCCCCAACAACAACACCAAGTTTGTCCACGATAATTATATAATCCGCAGGACGGCTGTTGACAGTGGAATTGCTCTTCTCACTAACTTCCAGGTATGTTTTCCTGTTCGGATAAATATATTGCATATAGAACACTCAATGTTTTTTTTTTCACCAAGTGCTCATTTTATTATGATGATTATTTTAAAATGCTTTATCCACATGTACCGCAAAATATATGAAAATATATTTCCTCTCTTCTCAATGTTTAGGCCAGTGAGGATATTTTAAAATATGACTTTGAAGTGAATATGCCAACAATGAAGAGCTCTGGCCAAAACTGGGTGATAGGTAGATTACCGGTTAGAACAGGCCTCAAATCCAGGATCTAGTCCCCACCTCTGATAATACATACTAATCCTGTGGCCCCGGGCAATTAATTTAATCTCTTAGTAGTACACTTAAGAAGCTCTCTAAGACCATAAGTTGCAGAGTAGGTACTGATCTATATTAGTGAAGGGAATTTCCTCTTCTGGGAGTTCCATATAGCAATCCCTTTTCTTATGCCTGTCTGCCTCTCAAACTTTAAATAATTCATAAAATACAAAAGCATGACATGTGTTGAAATAGACAAACTTTAGATGCAAAGTACCATTTAAAAAGCTACATGTTAGTCATAATTGGAGCCAAAACCATAGTCCAGTTACAAGGTTCCATTTACTGAAAATGATTTTGTCAGGTATGTCCCTTTTCACTTGGATACAGTCTTCCTAATTTATCACAGAGAAGGGATTTTTTTTTCAAGACTTGTTAAACCATGTACCCATAATATTGTATTTTTCTTCTGACTTAGTTTGAATCCTTATGGTGGGTGAAGGAGAAGCGGGGGTGGGGGGGGGAGTAGACATTCATGGTGAACTCTAGATTGTAGGGGAAAATCTTAATTAAATAAAAATCTGAGTGCCATTCATTCTATGGCCCTTTAAAAACTGGGATCAGTAACACTGACAGTTTCAGTCTTACTTGATTAAACATCCATTCTCATGTCATTGGGATTACTAAAGTGCCTACCCGTGCCTGTTTCCAGGTGACCAAGCTCTTCGCTGAAGCTGTGCAGAAATCTCGAAGTGTGGACTCTAAGAGTCTTTTCCACTACAGACAATACGGTTCTAGCAAAACTGCATAAAGGAGCAGCTGACACTCGTGAAATCTCGGCGCTGTGTGTCCATTCACTGATGGATGCACAGAATTCCAGACTTTGATCCCCAGACAGAGAACTCTCTTTAGTTCCAATTGTGTTATGTCAGTTTGCTTGGATGTGTCCTTAAAAAACTTTATCTTTTTAGTTAGATAATTGTCAGTCACTCTGTCAAGTCCTTGGACAGTAAGCCATTCTCAATTCCTTCTTCCTTTTCATGAGAGCCTACCCCAAGAGTAATGCCTTATTTGGGGCATACACATAATCCAGTCCATAGCCCTCCTTGGCAGCTGATATTCACTATGTGGCAAACCCAAATCATTGGTAGAATAATGGCTGGAAAAAACTAATGCTTCTCATGGGTAGCTCCATCTTTTTAACTCTGTTTTTTTCTACTTGAAGAGTCTTGCTGAGAATCATCATCTTTAAATAGCCTCTGCTACACTCAGGTGTCTTTTATCTTTTAAATTGAGTGTGCTACCCAAAGCTCATTTCCCTGTCATATAGTTTTATTTTGTGTCCCCTTCCATCATTCTTGAATATCAAAATTGGTATGTTTCTTCCTTTCAGTAATCATTCTCTACCTATCTAGTGCATCTAGTGATATCACAATCTCTTTTCAAGGTATTGAGTTTGATGAGTGTGACAGGAGGTCTTTAAAGTATAGATTTCTTTAAAGGACACAGATTTTCAGCCCCTTTGTGACAGTATATGGCAGAAATAAAGCAGCTGAGTTTTTTTGTTCATTTGTTTTTAACCTTGGCTTAGTGTATTCTTTTGCAATTGACAGATTTATAGGTTTTCCCTCTACTCTCAGCCTCCCTGGCCTTGGTGACTCTTTGCAATCTCTCTGAAGTTCCGGTTCAGTCCCTAGAGATTATACTTTCTGTGTACCTAGTGAATCCCATGCTGTGTTATGACTTGCACACAGTTTAATCCTAAGGTCTTCCTCCATTCCTCCTACTTTACCTGAAAGGGCAGAGAAAAACCCTTCCCACATTGTAGTCTTTTGGGGTTTAAAACGTTTTGTATTATTAAAACTGCTTTGATTGTTAACATTGAAATAAAATGGTATTGAAGAGAAGTTTGGAGGAGTGTCTTTGCGTTTTTTACCATCTTATACTAAATCGGTTTCTTCAACCAGGATCAAATCACTTATTTACTCTCTATACTAATCAATACATGGTGGGAGCAAAAGGTTGTTCCTAATAACAATCATGAACATTTGTGTTCTCTATTCCAAATGATTTTTCACTTACTTCCCATGTGTGTAGTAATCTTTATGATAAAATATTGTTGTGCTGAGAGGTTGTATAGCACCCTGATTTTCCCTAGTGTTCTCTTTGCTGCTGCTATTATTTCTAATTACCCAAGTATATTATAAAGGTAAATTCAAAGGTATAGATGAAATATGGAAAATAGGAACCAAAAAAAAGCACTATCAGAGGATGCATTGTGCTGGCTAATGTTTATACCAACTAGCATTATATGATAGTCATTAGAACTTAAACAAGATTACACCACATTAATCCAAAATATACATATATATAATATATATATATATACATACACATACATACATATAAATCAAACAATATAATCATTTAAACTTCACTTATATTTTTCCTAATAGCCCTGTGGAATAGGTGGAAGAGGTATTGTTTATAACCATTTTGTAGAGAGAGAAACTAGAAACCAGAAAGAAAAACTTACCAAGGGTACAGAGATTATTAGAACCCAACTTCCGCCTGATTGAGCGCTCATTAGGCCAGCCATTGCCATAAAGAATCCTTCCACATATACCAATAACAATACACTATAACAAATTTGTATTTAGCATCATTCTGCATCGTAGTACAGCAGATCTTTGGACAATTTTAAAATTACACTCATATTATGATAGCCTTTGAGGTTGTTGTTTTAATTCTCTATTTTTTATTTCACTTTCTTTTATCCATATGATCTTAGTATTCTAATTCCATGGCACTAGAAGCATTTTTAGCAGAGTGAGGAAGGAGGAGGAGGAGGAGGCACTAGGCTAAACAAAGGGAAAATAAAGATCTTAAACTAACCAGCAACCAGGAGGCAATAATACTGTCTTTGACCAGTCCAGTTGGTCCATCAGATCAACATTTCCCAAACCCAACATCATGAAATCTTGATTGGTAGCTTAGAAGAGGAGTAAGAGAAAATACACCCTGATACTTTGATTATGTTAATCTACCTTTCAAAGTCCCCAATTGCTTTGGTAATTCTAATTCTCAGTCATCTCCCCACCCACTAAAAAGTGTTGCTTTTCAATCTTTTTCAGACATGGAAGGTAATGGGGGAAGAAGGGTTGAAATCTTATTGCACTAATAAATACTATTTCAGAGAGGATGAGAAGACCTGGTATCCTTCAAGTAGAGGTTGAATGACTATTTTAACCCTATTATATAATTTTAGAGTTTGGAAGTACCTTTGAACAATCATGTAGTCCATTCCAAACCTGAAAGGAATCCCTGTTAACACATTTAACAAGTGGGCATCCACTTTCTGTCTGAAGAAAGATGCATCTATCAGTCAGTCAGTGAGCATTTATTAAATTCTGGGCACTGTGCTAAGTGCTGGGAATAAAAAGGAAAGGAAAACACTTCTTGCAGAAAGTGGGATATTGTAAATGGATTATATGGATTATAAGCAGATGACTTCTGGGGTTATGTCTAGAATTCCATGACTCTACCAGGCTTCCATGAACAACCACCTCATATCTCAGAAGAGACCCATACCTTGACTCAGTGCTTTAGCTGAGAAAGCTAGATGGTGCTGTAGATAGAACACTAGGTCTGGAGTTAGGAAGATCTAAGACAAAATTCAGCCTCAGCTAGCTGTGTGTGACCCTGGACAAGTTACTTACCCTTTGTCTCAGTTGCTTTAGCTATAAAATGGAGAAAATAAAAGTACTTTCATCCCAAGGATTTTATGGGGATAAAATGAGACAATATTTGTTAAAAATACTTTGCAACCTTAAAGCAGTAAATAAATACTAGCTGTCATCATTATTATAATTAATTAGTGAGGTTTGCTGTCGGATGTTTTGTCCTAAACCTATTGTTGCATTAATATATTAACCACCAAATTCAGTTCACATACGTAACAAAATATTTATAGTTCTACAAATCACTTTATTTTCCATTAGCTATCTATACATATGCCTTGTGTGTTTTCATTCAAGGGACAAGGCTATAGGGCCCAGGCAGTGTCCTCAATCCTGGAGAGCACTCCTTGGGTCTTGAATGTAAGGCTTATGTTAGAAGAGAACGTGGAAATCACATACCAGTTTTGGGATATGTATGGAGCATGTAATTATCTAGCCCATAACCTTCTAGGTCTAAAGTTATTGGAACTAATCTCACCAACACTGTTAACTTCACTTGGATAGTGGTAACTTTAACAGTAATATGGGATATTTTAATAGAGGAGGGCTTGGAGGGAAAGATAATGAGTTCAGTTTTTGACATGTTGAGTTTAAGTTGTCTAAAGGAATCCAGTCTCAGTGAGAGCCAGAAGGGCTCCAACAATTATCTCTATATATATGAGAAAGGAAAAGATTTAAGATGAAAAGAATTTTGTTGCCTATGGAGCAGGTATCCAGAGGGCACAATAAAAGGAGTGAGTAGCTTTAGAATGGAACTTGGGAGGAATTGAGTTGAGGAGAATAGGAATAAGGGATTGGGCAATGGAGGACAGAGAAGTGGGTTGAAGCCAGAGAGATCTGCTGTGATGAAATGGCATTTCTCCTCTTCCCTAGGGAAGCTGGAGACCAGGCAGGAGAACTGGTGCAATAGACTGGTGTTTCCTTTCCTTACCTCAAAAGCAAGAGACTAGTATGTAATATAATGACATTTCTCTTCTTCCTATGGGAGATTGGAGATCAGAGAGAAGACTTGGCATGATGAAATGAGCAACGGGAGACCAGACAGATCCAAATGGTATCAGGAAACTTTAGTTGGAAGCCTACTAGAGATAGTACTTACAACATAAGGAGAACTTGGTATACCCCAAATTGCAGAATAGGAGATAGTGGTAGATCTTCAGAGTTCCAAGCTGTAAGAACTTTTCCCAGAATCCTTGAGTGAGATAGACCATTTAAGTGTAGATTTAATAATATATGTAATGTTAGATAGGCCTGGTGCTACCAAAAATTCTACGTGATAGGATAGAGAGTCATCCTTATTCCCTCACATGTGTGGCTGTCATGCCATCATCCAATCTAAAACTTCTAGCAAACATAATAGTGTTACAGAACTTCTATTCTCCCTTTCCTATGAGGAACATAAAGTTAGAACCTGTTTTATAAAAAATTTCTGTCAAAATAGATCCCTTTCTATGGAGAGAATCTGGTTTTTTCATTGGAAAGGCAGGCAGAGTTGAGTAGAGGGGTACTACTGCTGGTATTACTAGAGGAACATCATCATTTCTACCTATGGCAGGTTGGCTACACGTTTCTTCAGTCTTCTTATTTTCTAAGAAGATGGAGCTTTTTCAAGCATGCCAGACACAAGAAGGCATGAGTTCTGGTGTTCTTGAATGTAGCAGATCCACAAGTCAAGATTATTTTAAAAATAAGACTGTCTGTGTCTGGATCTGTCTCTGATTGAGTTTTTGGGTCAATGGTAGGTGTTTGCACTAAAGTTGTCATGACTTATTTCCATTATTAAAGGAGTGACGTAGAATTGCATAGGGAGACCTGCCAAATGGGTCAACCCTATGTCTAATATATTGCTAGCATCTTGAGTCCAACAATGCCTATATTTGATAGCCTTGATTTTGATATGCTCATTTTCTTGGTTATTACAGATGCCATTCAGTAAAACTTTTAAGGGAAAGGAGTCAAAGGAAAGTGACTCTATTACTCCAGCCCCTGTCTATACTCTCATTCTTGAGGCCTTCCCTGCCCTTAGCTAGGGGAACTGGGCCAGTTGTGATCTGCTTACCTAAAGTATATATGCTGTCCTTTCCCCAACTTCCTGGCCTGTTTCATTGGGGTCAGAGCATACTAGGCTAGTCTTAGTTACATGGGTTCCCCAAGTCAGCCATGGAGGGCTAGTCAGGGTCAGGGGTGCTAAACAACTGGCCTAAGAACTAGCAAGGTAGGGTCAGAGGGCAAGTTTCATTTTGGAGACTAAACTCAATAAGATTGAGTGTAAGGTTGAGGAATGGGGTTGGTTCCCCTTTCAGTAGTCCATCCATTAAAAAACAAAACAAAACCTTATCTGGAAGCTCAGTGCTGTTTCACTATCACGCATTAGGGAGCTCTCTATTTTTTCTTCCACTATTAATGGTGTTACCCATTATAGGTACTGCCTTGACTAAGAGAGGAAGGGCCAGAGAAAATTTGGCACTCTCATTAGGGAATTGATGCTGTTGGAGTCAGAACCACATTTTATCTGGTCCAGGACCTCCAATTGGCCAAAATGTCTTTCTGACAGCTGGAACTATTGGGCCTGAGGCTGGGGGATGTGTTCCAACTGCCATAAGAGCGAGTCTCTTTCTCCTTGAGTACCTGCCAGTTGAGAACACAGGCTAGTGGCATCTGTTAGGAGTTCTGCCCTTTGGAGTGGTACTGCCTTGGAGAGAGCTTCAAGCCTTCCATTCAAAGTTTTCTTGCAATTGAGATGACAAGGATTAAAATCTTCAGGGACATTTAATATGCTACAGTTCAATGGTGGCCAGGCTACCCACGACGCTGCAAGGGGAGCTCAGAGGACATCAGTAGATCAAGAGACTTCTGTGGTTCTGGATAGTGTACCCTAATAGGGGATCAGTAGGGAGTAGGTACAGGGGACTGGAGTCTCAGCGTCCAATGGGTGGCAATTCAAGAATGAGAATGAGACCAGGAATTGGAATGAAGGGGTCAAGAGTATCAAAGAGGAATAACAGCAGGATAAGGGTTCTCTAGCCTAGATAACAGGTAGAAATGAAGCTAGCCTTTCTCATGCTGGGGGGAACCTTCACAGTGTGTCCCTGGGATGTTTTTGGAGGCAAGGAGCAGGAAACCCATCCTGAAATCAGCTTAAGACAAATTCAGTGGTGAGGTTGGGAAAAGATAGAAACTAAGATACAAGTTCCTTCTAGCATAGCGAGTGCCAAGGTGGAGCAGGGGTAAAGTTCACTCATCACTTGTATTATGGCCCCTGTGGGGAGGAAGTGGCCATATGGTAACTTCCAATTTTAACTAATTCTTCTTGCTGATATGTTAAGCTTAATAGCTTTAAACTATTAAAGTACTCTCAGTGCTCTCTAAATTTTTGCATCCTTGTATGAAGTCCTGATTGCCCCGCCCTAGTTAGAGCTTTACCAATAACAAAATTTTTCATGAAGAGAGTTTCATAGCCTATGGGTGATGCACATATGGAAGGATGGCATCTTCTTGCCTGTGCCTCCAATAATGCCCTGCACCTGTGAGCAATGGGTCCTGGACACAGGGTTAGGAACAGATGTTCCCAGAACTCCTGTTTGGCCATGAAAGTAATTGAGTCTTCCATCCTTCCATACTATAACTCTTTGTCAAGATGAAGTTGAATTTCCTATATTGCCTTAGGACTTTTCAAACATTTCCTGTTTTATCCTCCTATCAATCCACAAGGTTAATAGTATGAGTATTGTTATCACTTGTTTTATAGATGAAGAACCTGAAGTTTTTAAAAGTTATGTAACTTACATGGGATCAAATATATTGTATATGGTGAAGCAGGATTTACCTTGAATTTATTTTTCTTACTCAAAATTTAGTTGTTTTTATATTACTAAAAATTTTAAATGGTTATTCTTAATCTTATGATAGAAACACCAAAAGTTTATGGTAGACTGTTGATTTAATAGTAATATATAATGAAAAAGTAGTAAAAATGAAGACATATAAATATATTATTTATAACATAGCTACATATATTACTATAATAATTTATAATAATATATAATATATATAATATATTATATGTATTTTTAGATTTACTATTGTATAGACAGAATATATCATTAATTTCATGTCAATAATATATAGAGATAATATAATAACAGTTATTATTACTCTTATTACCATGGAATTTATAGTTTATTACAAACTTTAGAGTTTTAATCAAAATGTTAAGAATGACAATTTAATAATAATTATTATGATGATGATAGAGATGATGATTATAAATTCTTTAAAGTCTGTGCAGGGAAGGGAATAGGTCATGGTGGTCTGGGTGATTATAATAAGGACTCTCTTATGTACAGCAGCTAGGAAGGTCTAATTGAGTCAGCACCCCAGTCAGGGTGATCTAAAGAAGGCAAGAGGCCCCAGAGCAAATCAGAAACATCAATACTGCACTGCCTGGAAATGTTTCAGTGCAGATGGCACTGACCACTAAAGAGGACAAAACATGAATATGTATGAAATGGACTGATGACATGAATATTTTCATCATGAGCCAGCACCAGATCATAATAAAATTGAGAGGAAAAAAATCTTACCAGTGATAGACAAGGGCTCCATATTGTTTTCTGCCAAGTACCCTCAGCTCCAAGCTCTACGACATATATTGCCAATCAGTGCAGTGTAATCTAATAAATCATTTCATCTCTAAGCTTATATTAGAAGTAGTAAGTGTTGTTATTGAGGCTGTAACAAAATTGAAGAGGGAAAGTTGAAAAACCTGAGCCACAAACATTTTTCACTTAATTGCAAACTCCAGATATAACACCAAAAAATGATTCCAGTGTCTCAAATGCTTTTTAAAACAACAAAGACTTACTTTCACTGGGACTTTGAAAAGTCCTTTTCAAGCTCGATGGCATGAATTCAACTAACAGAACAATTATACCACAATAGAATATATTTTTTAAAAAAATCTCTTACTGTTGCTGTATAACCATTATGAAGAATGCAATCTCCTACTAAGTATGGCTTCCAAATAAAAGAGAATATGGAACCAAAACATCTTATCAATCACTTGATATACATGAATGACATTCAGCTATATGGCTTCACCAAAAACACATTTAACAGCTTCTTTATCTTATGGAACCTTTTCCAATGATGTCAAAATGGAATTTTTAGGATTGTGAAGTTCTCAATGTATGCCAAGGAAAGAGAGAGACTGAAGACTTTGAGTTTGAATATGAAGATCACATTGAACAAATGTATGAAGGCAATTCTTTTTTTTTTTCAAATTGTATCTAGTTTTATTGAAGATACTTTTCATAAATAATCATGGTAATTCAGGCGAGACATGGGCTACGATTGACAACAACAACAACTTTCGAGATCCCCTCCTCCATGGACTACCAAAAACATAAAGTCACTATAAAACCCAATGAAAAGTCTTTATTTTATACTTAAAACAGGGAAAGTTTAGAGTGAGGGTGGACTCTTTCACATTGAGCTTACGTTGTTTAACAACTTTTCACGAGCCTACTCTGAGTTTGAGGAAATGAAATGAAAACTGCAGAATTCTTAATTGGAAAAGATCTCCAATATGAAAGAAACTTTAGGTCTTTTGGGGAGGCCTCCTCAGGGCCATAATTCAAGTCCAGATCACCTGAAAGACTGGTATCCAACACAACTGATTTGGGGATGGGGGAAGGAGGGAAATAGGGGTAGCTCCTGATAGGCCCCTGGGTTTGGAGGAGTCAAGTTGATGCTTATGGCAGTGTTTCAACAATCCAGCTAGCAGCTGCCGTGGGGGTGTAAAACCAACAACAACCAGCTCACAGAACACTGCAAGCCCAAGTCCTTTTGATCTGTTTTACTAAGGAAAGCAACTCATTCACTTAGTTCAGGGAAAAAAAGCCAGCATCCTGAACTTCAGAGCAAATACAAACAAATTACAAACATACATTTATAAACAGACCAAATACAATTCATAGTTACCAACATCTGAGTTCAGCCGGGAGCTCGACAATGGTTGTCTCAGAGTCATGCGTCACTACTGCTGCAGCTCAGAACTCTGAAAAAAAGAAAGCCAACCCCTGGCTTTATATATCTTGTTCAGGGACAAAGGTGAGTCATGCATGCGACTCACCCACGTGACCTAAAATCATCACAAAAATGCAACTTAAACCCATGTGGTCTAAAAGCCTCTGATGTCTCAAACATGTCACTCAAACCCATGTAAACTAGGCTTTCCCTTGAGGCAAGGAGGTCATCAAAGACTCCTAATTTAATCAAGGGAACAAAGGCCAAACTCTTCAAGGGCACTTGGTTGAATAAATGCTGAGTCCATCTTGATTCCCAATACGGATGGGGGAAAAGTACAAATTTTTAAAGTTATCCACTCCTACCCCCACCAGACAGGCAGAGGGTGTCAGTGTTCATATCTATGTATCTTGTGTGAGTATGTGTCAGGGAACCTCCTCTTGGTATTCCAAAGAAGTCCTCTCAAAAACTAGGAGGGGAAGAAACCCCTACCCATTTCAACCCAGCTTCTGAGACATCCTATCTGTAACATTTGTTCCACCCCCTGAAAACAATAGCAAAGCATTTTGTGTGCTAACAACATAGCTTTAAAAAAGTAAAAAAAAAATTCTGCATTTTTATAAAACTGGATAAAAATAGTATTTCAAACTGTACAGTCACCAGAAGTACACAGTTATCAAAAATTCACACAATTCACTTGGCATCTCCTGTACCTTCAGCTTTCTGTGACAGAGTCAGCCTTTCCCTTTTTCTCTTTGGGTAACTTCTCTCCCTTCTTTGCAGGTGGCTTTTTGGGTTTGGATTCTGGCTTCGGAGGAGCAGGTTTAGAAGATAACTGTGCTGATCTCCTCTGTGGTTCATCCTTAACCTTGGTCTTGTCTCCCTTAGCATCTCCTTCAGCCTTTCTCTTGGGCATGGTGGTGATGGTGGAGGGGCAGGAGCAGAGGATGCTCTGGGGGTCACTCCCATCTCCTCTTCCTCCTACTGCTTGCTATGAAGGCAATTCTTAAAAAGACTGTGGTCACCAGGCAAGATAGGGAATATAAATGTATGAAAAATAAAGCTGTGACTGATATATTAAGAGATACTAACATCCTGAAATCAAAGCTAAATAGGAAGAACATGTTTAAAGTAGTTAACATCATGTAATTAACATAATGCAACAGCACTCTTTCTGAACTGTAAAATGAACCCTAATAGATTTGGAAAATATCTTAACAAAACTCATATAACATTAATTAAATATACATCTCGTCATTCTAAGGCAGCTGTTGAAAGCTTAAGTCTTCCTTACCAAAAAAGAGGAAGAAGATTGATAGACATTTTCAGAACACATGACAAACACATCAGAAACATATAGACATATTTGTGGTACAGTCATCACTCCACTGAGCAATGGTAAAAGCTGATAACAGCTAACACATCATTGGAATAAACAAGTGTAATTGAAAGGGATTTACCTACACCAAAGCATTGGTTTTACCCTCTGTTAGATGGTCAAAGACTGAACAGATGAATGTAGGATGGTTAGCGGCCTACATTCAAAGTAGAGTTGGGGTAGAAGAAAGACAATAACTTTCACTGGATTATATTTGTAGAATTAGAAGGAATCTCAGAGACCATGAAGAAGTAGCAAGGCTGAAGAAAATGATAAGGGTGTGGGGAGAGGGGATGTTGTTTGTCGGAACTCTGTCCCAGAGCTATAACTAGCAATTTTGACACCTGGGCCAAGAAGAAGGAAATGTGCTTTCAAATCAATTGTGAAGGAAAAGATATTCCAAAACAAGGAATGTGTAGGGGAGGGAAAGGCTTTCCAGGGCATTTTGGCCCTGGAAGGGTAGTCTAAAAGTTCTGATGTGATGTAATTTTGTTTAACTTCTGCTTGGCGGCAGCCTGAAAAACTGGTCCTAGGATCAGGAAGACCTGGATTCTACTCTCACCTCAGATACATTCTATTTGTGACCCTGAGCAAGTCACTTAAAGTCTCAGTGTTCTTAGGCAATTCTCATAGATTTAGAGTTGGAGGAGACCTTACAGACCATCAAGTCTAACCACCTCTTTTTACAGATGTGGAAACCAAGGCCCAGAGAAATTGAATGATTTCATACAGATAGTAAGTGTTTACAACTGGATTTTGACCCAGATTTTCCTGAGTGCAGAACCCTATCTACTACTCCATGCTGCCTCAAGACTAAAAGTTGCAGAAAAAATGTGACTCTATAATGATAGAGGAAATTTTCCTGCTAGGAGTTCCCAATACCAATGGATTCCCAGATTCACTGCAAAAAAAAATCGGTATCCTGCAACAGTGGCCCATTGCTCCACCCTAGTTATAGCTCTGCTCTATCTGGAACATTAAAATTTTTTCAGACAAACAAGTTAAAGCATTTGGAAGTGTCTGAGTGCATTATGAATCAGTGAAGGGGGAATAAAGACAATAAGTGAAAAAGAAGCCTGGGGAACTTCTTCATGCGGAGTACTTAATAGCAAGCAAGCAAGCCTAGCAGATGGGAGGAAAAGATTAGAGTTTCTGGAGCAAATAAAAATGCTTAACCGATATGATGAAAGAGGACACAGGGAGTGATCCGGTTGTGGAATGGGAGGTTCTGTAGCTTTAGAAAGAAAGGTAAGTAAGGCATTTTAACTATACATTTGTCAACTTTCTCCTTAAACAATGCTTCTACTGGAAACTTAAAAAAAAATAATCCCCAGACCCAGAAAGCCACAACAGTCATTTATCCCCCACAGCTGCAGGTACTTGAACCTCAGCTTCTACAATGTCTGTAGCCTCTCGAACAATGAAAGTAGAAATTATCAGCGCAACAAACTGGGGCTGAATGCAGCTAAATGCTTGATAATTATACACCAGCGTTACCATTTGGTTGCTGGTGCCAAACACCCACAGACACAGGTGCCACAAACGCTCACACACACATAATCAGACCCTCGAAGACCTTTCATTATGCGTCATTTGAGAGACCCTCAGCTTTAAAGAATGCGCTCAACCCGATGTCGCTCCTTTCATTCCTTTTCCATTTCTTCCCCTTTTTGTTCTTGCTTTAAAAGAGGAAGAAGAAAAGGAGGGGGGAAAGTATCATTTCCCTTGATAAATTCTATACTCGTGCTATGAGATGCCAGTTCCCGTCCTGCTGAGGACAACCCAGGTATTGTCTCGGGAAGAATCTGTGTCCTGCCCTGGAGTGGCTCCCTGGGAACTATGAAAAATTGAGGCTGATTGTCCCTACAGGCACCATCGTGCATAATGGAGAGTTCCAGCAATTGAGTAACAGAGTTTAAGTACCTGCAGCTGTTGGGATCAATGCAGATGTGGGGGGAAATTCTCAGTAAGTGACAATTAGTATTCTTTCTATGAGCCTCTGTTTGCCTTGAGATTAGTTCCCTTCCCCCCTTCCCCCATTTCTGAACTTTCATCGAACAGCAATAACCACGACAATCCATAAAACTTTGATTCAATAAAGAAGGTTGTTGGTTATTGACTGCAGCTGATGGAAGTCCACTCGCTAATTATTTTGTTTTAGTTGTGCTGTGCCAAAGAAGCACCTGGACCACATAAAGAGTCTTTGTTCATCAAAGAAAACAGAGGTAGAAGCCCTGAGAAAAAGTCCAAGACCTGGGCTGCCCCCAAAGAGATCATTTCATGTAAAAGAGCTAGAAATGCTAAACAGTTAGGATGGAAATATGACTTCATAAAGTCAAGGAAAGAATGATTATAACAGATATGCCAGCCTTAAAGGAAGATAAAAAGATGCAGAAACATTATGAAAAAGACTGCATTACCAGATGCAGAGTACAAGATACCACTAACCACCTCTCTGGGTGCATTTCAAACCCTTCACAGTCTGGTTTCAATGGGTTTTCTCAAACATTTCACATTATTCTGCAAAAGAAACTTTTTGTTCCACCAAAACTAATCTATTTGCTATTTGTTAATGGAAAGTGAAATTATATCTCTTGCCTCACCCCTTCTCACTCACACGTCTTAGAATTCTTCACTTCCTTTAAAGCTCAACTCGGGTTCCACTTCCTATAAGATGTTTTTTCTTCATCTTCCTAGTTCTTACTGTCCTCTCTCTTCTCCTCAAATCATTATATACTTTTTTTGGGGGGGATGAGGCAATTGGGGTTAAGTGACTTGCCCAGGGTCACACAGCCAGTTAAGTGTCAAGTGTTTGGTCTGAGGTCACATTTGAACTTAGGTCCTCCTGACTCCAGGACCAGTGCTCTATCCATAGCTGCCTCTGCTTGTGTGTTTACTTACCTGTTTACATCTTGTATTCCCCTACTTCAATAGAATCTCAGCCGCTCCAGGCTGGGGACCTGATTTTTATTTTGTCTTTATCTTCTTAGCACCTAGAATAGGACCTCGTATATTGCAGGTGCTTAACGGTGATTGGTGTGGACCTTTATTTCACCCTCCAGGAATTGGAATGAAATCTCCTTTTAATCCCTCCATTTGAAAGAACAAATGGAAGAAGAGTTATTCAATCCTATCCAACTATGTGGAGATTCTGTAGTCTCTTCGGCTTCCTGTACAAAACCAGAGAGAGCAATGTTATATGACAGAAGAAAACATCTGTAGACACCAAGATTGCACTGTGAATCAACTAGCCTGCCAGGTGCTATCCACTGATACTTTTTAGCTCTTAACCAATTTAGACCTAGGACACTGCCTAATGCAATTTATATGGAAAAATTTAGATCATATGATTTGTTTCAATCTTCCCATTCAGGAGGCTTTACTTACGAACCCTTCTTAATGTTTTCTAATTAAACTGAGAATATAATGTGTCATTCTCTAGGTTCAACAAACCAATTCCAACACCTAATTAAAATATATTGAGAGCTGGAAGGGGAAATATAATGTAGTTTCACATCATAGGAGTTTGTTCAGGTTACTAAAAACCAAGACCCCTAAAAACTTTGAGTGCAAACTAGGGTCAAAGTTCCTCTGCCTGATAGACCAGAACAAACCAAAAGTCAATTGCCCCTCATGACAGTGGGGAAGACCCTGGAAAAGTTACTTTTCACTGGGTGAATTCACCCACGTCATGGCTCCTGCTGCTGCTGTGATTACAGAATGAGGATAATCTGATCTGGCTCCTGGGGCCCACCAAAGCTGCCATGAGCCCCTGGATGACCACTGCAGGCACTGATAATAATAGCCCACATTCATATAGTTTTGAAGGTTTGCAAAGAACTTTACATGAATTATCTCATTTGATCCTTACAACAGGTGAGGCTACAATTCCCTCCATTTTATAGGCATAATTAATAACAACAGCTAGCATTTTTATAGTGTTTTCAAGTTTGTGAAGCACTTTACAAAAGTTAGCTTCTTTTATCCTCACAATAATCCTGGGAGGTAGGTGCTATTATTATCCTAATTTTACAGATGAGGAAACTGAGGCAGACAGTAGTAGTGACTTGCCTAGGACACACAGCTAGCTAATAAGTTATTGTTGTTTAGTTGTTTTTTCGATTGTCTGACTCTTCCTGACCTCATTTTGGGGTTTTCTTGGCAAAATTCTGGAGTTGTTTGCCATTTCCTTTTGTAGCTCATTTTACATATGTGGAAACTGAGGCAAACAGGGCTACATGACTTGCCCACTATCACAGAGGTAGTAAGTATCTGAGGTCAGATTTGAACTCAGGAAGATGAGTCTCCATTAATCTAAGCCTGGCACTCTATCCACTAAGCCACCTAGTTGTCTCCAGCCAGTAAGTATCTAGGGTCGAGTTTGAACTCAAGTCTTCTTGACTTCAGGTCTAGCATTGGATCTACTGTACCACCTTGCTGCTTTAGGAGACCAGTGACTTAGTATTACATGGCTGGTAAGTGTCTGTGGCAACATTCAGACCCAGGTCTTCCTGATGTCAAGTGTGATCCTCAAGCCACTACACTACCTCAAGCCCCTTAGAGAGGGGTGCTAAGAAGCTTCATGGAAAGCTGGATGGCGATGGAGGTGCTTGGAGA
This sequence comes from Trichosurus vulpecula, assembly GCF_011100635.1. Classification (NCBI taxonomy): domain Eukaryota; kingdom Metazoa; phylum Chordata; class Mammalia; order Diprotodontia; family Phalangeridae; genus Trichosurus; species Trichosurus vulpecula. The sequence goes on along the minus strand of NC_050576.1, from coordinate 290,898,086 downwards.
TCACTAGTAAGTTAAGGTTCTATCACTAGGATACCTATAACCCCTGGATGTTCTCTTCAAGGATGGGCCAGTCAGTTATGGCTAAACAACCCAACCATACACACATGATGCAGGTTATAGGATGAAAAGATTGAGACTGCAAGAGTCCTTATGGGTCCTGCAGTCATCTAAAAAACAAACAAACTGAGATCTAGAGAGGTGACACGATTTTCCCAAGGGTGCTCCAATCCAATCAACATTTACTAAGTTCTTACAACATGCCAGGCACTGTTAAGATCTGGGGATACAATGAATATGAAGAAAGAAAGTCTCTGCCCTCAGTGAGCTTATTTATAATCCTTCACTGGCAACTGTGATTTGGACATTTCAAACTGGATGGCTCCTAGGCATCTCAAATGGAACCCATCCAATCAGAGCTCATTACCTTTATCCATACCGGCCTCCCCAACCACAAACCTCTTCCAAACTTCTAATTTCTGTTGATGGCCCCATCGTCCTTCTAGTCATCCCGGTTCACAATCTTGGTATTGTTTCTCATCCCTCACTCTTTCTCATTTAATCAGTTGCCAGATCTTGTCATTTCTATGTCTACAACGTCTCTGTGTGTATCCCCTTCTTTGTACTCACAGATCTAAAAGTGATGATGATTGGGTTGATATGGAATTTTTCTTCATTCAATAATTTCATCCAATACTTCTTACAACAGCAGCAATGATACTAATAATAAAACAGGTAACATTTAGAAAGCATTTTAAGGTTTGCAAAGCACTACATATAGGCCATCTCATTTGATCTCACAACAAACCTGCACAGTAGATACCATTATTATCCATGTATTAGAGATAAGGAAACAGAGGTTAGGAAAAGTTAAGTGACTTGCCCACTGTCACACAGCTAGAAAGTATGTGAGGCTGAATTTGAACATTGGTCTTCTTGACTCTAAGTCCAGAAGCTTTTATCCAATGTAACATCTACTTGCAACAAAACATTTGATAAACACCTACTGTGTACAAAGGGCACCTAGGTGGCCCAGTGGATAGAGTCCCACGCCTTGAGTCAGGGAGACTCATCTTCCTGAGTTCAAGTCTGACCTCAGACACTTATTAGCTGTGTGACCCTGGGCAAGTCACTTAACCCTATTTTCCCAAGTTGTCTCATCTCTTAAATGAGCTAGAGAAGGAAACGGCAAACTACTCTAGCATCTTTGCCAAGAAAACCCCAAATGGGGTCCAAATGGAGTCCAGCAAAACTGAAAAAAATGACTTAGCAACAGCAATGTACAAAATACTGTCATAGGCACTAGAAGAAATATAGAAAAAGTCTATATTTATATATAGTTACTACATCAAGGAGTTTCTAAACTAGTAGTGGAGTTTACGATTTAATAACTAATTTCTTAGGTCTTTCCTATATAAACTATTGTAGTTGCAACACAAAGATGAATAAAATCTAGCCCATTGCCTAAATGAGTTTATTTTCTAGTTGGGGAGATGTACATGAATACCATAATACATGTAAGAATGTGATATGCCAAAGAGAAACACAAACAAAACACAGGGAGAATTCAGAGGAGGGAGAAAATATTTGAACTGATTCTTGAAGGATTGGTAGGATTTTAAAAAAATATTAGATCCTGGGACATGATAGGTACATCAACAGAGGCAGAGAGAGCTGAAAAGATAGGTTGGACCCAGGACAAGGGACGTTTAATCTTAGATTCTGGAATTTGGACTTAATTTAATACCTTTCTCAAGGAGCAGAAGAATTTCTTGTGGAAGGCAGGGCAGAGCACTCCTACAGAATAGGAATGGACAGTTTTCTGCCAAATTCTGACCTACACAATGAAACAATGAATGTTAACTTCACATAGAATTCCTTCCTTCTTTCTTTTTCTTCCTTCCTTCCTTCCTTCTCTCTCTCTTTCTTCTTCTCTCTCTCTTCCTTTGTCTTTCTTTCCCTCCTTTCTCCCTCCTCCTCCTTCTTCTTCTCCCTCAGAGTAGTTTCTTTGAATGCTATTTGTTGCATTTTATACCCAAATTGTCAATTCATACAGTTTGACATCATGATAACCAAGAGGTGTAACAATCAGAGAAAGATTGTGGGCACAGAAGTGTGTGCTTATATGGGTGGAGGATGTTTTCCTTTTAAGGGAGGAAATTAGTGTGTCTTCAGATCCTGTATCTGCTTTGATTGTGCTATTAGCTCTAATACCTTCCAATGTTACTTAGCTTACACCTAGAATGAATTCAATAGCCATATGAAGCTTATCAGGGCCACCGTATCTCTCTAATATGCCAATGGTGAACAACCCAAAAAGCTATAAATGAGCAACATTTAACTTTCTGAGGACAGGAGGGATCACTGGAAACTTATCATCTGTAAGTTCCCAGAAAGACCAATCCACTGCCTCGGGGGTAAGCACCAGCTCACATGGTTTACTTTCCAGAATCTCTGACAAAATCGGAATACATGTTGAGGTGTTCTGTGGTATTTGCACTCACATGCATCAACATACTTACAATCCATGTAGAGATAGGCACCCTGCAGTTAAGAGATGAGAGGGATAGATTTCTGTGAACTATTAATAAAGATCTAGGGCCTCAAATGGGCAAAGGACACCAATTATACTAATGTATGTCCACAAATTTTGTTCTTAACTGATTATATTCTTATCCTAAGGGATCTAAAGCTGGGGCAGAAGACTTATCTCCTGTGTTACTACAAGGCAATGTTCAACCAAGGCACCCTTAACTAAAAATGAAGTGAGAGTTTTTAAATTAACTGCTGGGAAAATAGCCTCAACAAATTCGGCTCACTATCTATGATCGAGAAAGAAGCCTATTAACAATAATTGGTAGGTTTTTAGTTTTCTAAGAACCCATAATTAAATTTTATTGTCTTATAAGTGATTAGGATTAATTGCTTCCACAATAGCTCTGGTGCTCATTACCCGCTTTAAGTAAGGATATCTCCCCAGTCCGTAGAATTCAGCGATTTACTACAATCCCTTAACATCATGCTTCCTGCCAAGGCAAATCCACCCCAAAGCCCAGCTCTCCTCAGGATTTGTGAAAAAGTGACAGGCCTTGATCCAACATATCTTTCTCAACAATTCAGAATTAACTAAACAAAATGACTTCTCTACCTATCTGGGCAGAGAAATAAATTGGGACAAGGGCAACGAGGGAATGCAGAGCAGTGCGGATCACAGCTTCCCATGCTGCTTGCATCTGGAATCAAGGAGGAATCACGCAGACAGTTGCTCATGTTTATTGCTGAACATGAAATTAGAAAGATGCTTCCTCTTCCCCACAGGTGCAAGCACATATAGTTATTAATTACAGCAAAACACATTTATTGACAACTGCAGGCCTACAAAAATCCCACATTCAGCAAATGGCTTTCAAGTTCATCCAGGAAGCTCTTTGGAATCAATACAAAAACATCTTACAGCTGACAAATCCATGTATTGTTAAGTGCCGCACCCTCAGAAGGACCAAATGGAATATATTTTAATGTCTATGAAACTGAACCCCACCAATGGTGTCCTTGCTCCTGCGGCAATTGTACTGGACAGGGAGAGCTCTAATCTTCAACTTGTTTACTGTGTCAGGGGACTTGATTTTATCTTACTGCATTTTAGGCTCCTTTATGTTTCTCCCCTTAAAGAAGTAAATGACATATTAACAAAATGAACATTTACTGATTTCTCACAACGTGCCTACTCCAGGGTCAGATACCACAGGAAGACAAAGAAAAATATGAAATGTAGTCCCTGCCCTTGAGGACCTTAAAATCTCATGCAAGAAAACATTCATCATAGATCAGGAGGGGAAATCTGGGCTTAGTCTAATGTAGACCTTAGATTTGGAAGAACAGATTTCAGATCAATCAATCAACCAGCAAGTGCATATTAAGTGTTTACTGTGTTCCAGGCACTGTGCTACATACCAAGGATACAAAAAAAGGCAAAAACAGCCTCTGCCTTCAAGGAGCTCACGTGCTAATGGGTTCAGGTGAAAGAATAGGTAGGATCCCAGACAAGATAAGTGGGCCCATATGGGAGGACATACTAACAAAGAAGAAATTCTGATGATAAAGACACTATTTGTGAGAAAGAGAAATTGGAAGTGGTTCCCTAAAGAGACTGATGGGGATGAACAGAGATGACTCATCCTATTGTTTAACTAAATAGGAATCTTCTCTACCATATCCTTAATAAAGTGGTCTTTAGCTTCCATTTGAAAATATCTAGTAATAAGGTACTCATGGCTCCTGTGGCATCCTATTCATTTATAGACTACTCTGCTCCGTAGGGGAGTTTTTCCTTATACTAATGGTTAATTATCCTTTCTACAACTATTGCTCTTTGTCATTCCCTCTGGAGCCAAGATGAATAAGAACAATTCTTCTTCCACATGATAGGACATCGTATATTGGAGATGTGATGGTATAACTGGTAGTCATGCCTTATAATGATTTCTTACAGAACTGGAGGAAGAGACTTGGGAAGGGACACGATAGATGTCTTCGGATTGGGGGAGTTGTGTGGAAGTGGGATTAAACTTGTTTTTTGTTATTTTGCATTTTGTTTTATTTTTGGTCCCAGAGAGAAAATCTATGGGAAGAAATTAAAGAGTGGAACGTGTTGACTTAACGTAAGGAATAACTTTCCAACAATATCCAACATCCAAAGCACTTGGCATATGAGTTTAACAACACTGGAAGTCATCAAGCAAAGTGTGAATGCTGTCTTTGGGGGATGGTAGTGAGGATTTCTGTCCAGGTATAAGCTGAATTGGGTGGACACTGAGATCCTTTTCATTTAAGATTCTGTGATTTTACATACGATCAGGGTCTGAATCATGCACTGGGCATTATATCTGTGTTACAGGTATCCAGAGGAATAAAAAAAAGTGAGGACAGTGTGGTTAGGACAGGTTCAGGGAAACTTATGGAGGAAAAGGAACTTAAATTAGACTACACAATCAATGGCCTGTGGACACGTTTCCCCCTCTTCTGCAGGGTTGCAGGAGAGTAGTATGATATATTAAAAAATAATTCCAGCTTTGTATTTTAGAAGTCCTGTGTCAAGGTCTCAGATCAGCATTTATTAGTTGTATGTCCTTATCCAAAAAGTGGGGAAAATATTACTTTCCAAATAGTTGTTTTGCATATCAAATATAATAATATATGTATGAGTTTTTTGTAGACTCTAAATGGTAATATAACTTTGAGTCATAATTATTGTTTCTCTGAGGTGATTCGAAGAAGTATGTAATATCAATCTGGCATAAAAATTATTAGTTTGGCCCAATGATCAGCAATAGCAAGAGTGTAAGAGAGAAATTATAGAAAGTTGGAGACACATCTTATAATGCTTGGATGCTCTGTCTTCTTTAATAAGGTGGAATGGTTTTAGGAGGGACATTTTATCAAAAGAAAGCTCATTTACATAGCCCAGCCAGAATCGTTCAGTGAAGAAGAGCATCCAAGTGTCTTCTGACAAAGTGTAATGAACTGGTTAAAAAAAATCTTGCACAACTTAACCCAAAACAAGGAACAAAATCAGATGCATCTGGGCATAGCTTTCTTGATTCTCCCTTTCTTGAGTTGATGGTGTAAATAAAATTATTATCCATGTGGGGAAAGAGAATGTTACATGTCAAGGCTTTTCCTCCTCCAACTCCTGTATCTGACCATAAGAAGATACAGCTCAGTTTTGAAATCTTTTCTAAAATCACAAATGGTAAACTTCATGCGGGTAGGGATACTGTCTTATCTAAACTTTGTATATCATATAGCATAGTGCTCTGACACAGTAGACGCTTACAAATGTTTGTTATTTTGAACTAAAATTTTAGAGCTAGAAGTAAACTTGGAGATCTTAGAATGGTTCCCTCATTTTGCAGCTGAGGAAGCAAGCCCAGTGATGTCCTGCAACACGCTCAAGGTCACAGAGCTAATGAGTGTATATTTATGGGTTTGTGAACTCCTCTATTTTTCTGTCTCCTTCTATTCCATAATCAATAATCAAGTATTTTTAAAATATCTCCTATGTTCTAGGCATTGAGGTTATGAAGATAAAATTGAGATGGACCTTGCTGAGTTTGAGATATCCAATAGGCAGTTGGTCAGGTGGGGATGGAGCTCTGGAGAGAGACTAAGGATAGAGCAATAGGGTTAATACAGATGATACCCACAGGAAAAGATCCGATCACCAACAGAGAGTATAGAGAGAAAAGAACAGGACTGGGATGGAAATTTGGGGTATACCCACATTTAGAGGGAAGGTAGAGGTAGAGATTCAGGAAAAAAGGAGGAAGGACTATAAGTCCTGAACCCTATAACATATATAATTGATTAGATTTTTTCACACATTTTGTCCTCACAAATGAACTGTGTGGTAGATAGTGTATATTAGCATCCTTTTTTTGCTAATGAGGAAACTTAAGATCAGAGTAGTTAAGAGACTCACCCAAGTCTGGGAAGAGAGCTGGGAAGTGGCAGAGCTGGTACTTGAAATCAGGTTTTCTGATTCTAAGCTTAGTCCCTTGTTGTCTGTTGCAAAAAAGCCTTTCAGTATGGCCTCTTTATCCTGACTGAACCTTTAAATCAAGCCTCCACAGAAGTTTTTAGAAAAGTGAATTTACTATTTGAGTTTCTGAGAGACAGAAAGATTTCTATCTGAATGCATTTGGCAAGTGTTTTGTTTGGTTGATCCTCTGCCGATCCATTCAATTTAACCCACTTTATATTTTCCATTTAATTCCATAAATATTTGATTTTTTAACCAGCTGGTGACATTGTGAGGCATAAATCTAATTCTATTCACCAGAAAAGGGCCAGGCCCCTGGAAGTCCCATGTTCATGCTGGCAACTACACATTCCATGGGGATCTAAAGGGAAGGCTAAGGAAATGATTCCTTTCTTCTCAATGGTTCTCAGAGAGTGGGTGGCCTTCTCCTCCTCTGCTCTGCCCCTCCTTAGATGGTAATATCTCTCTTTAGTCTCAGAGGGGTTATTAGTATAGATTCATATGACTGGAAATATCTCTTGAACCTTCACCTTTTGGAAACCCTGATTCATCTTTGAATCTGTATTTCACTGAATTTGTCATGTGACTTGAGTAAATCCTTAACACAAAGGAGTATGCTTGAATACTCTATAGCAATTTAACCTTTTTTAACAGTATTAATAAAAGAGCAAACAATATGTAATTGATGCACAGTTTATATGTCTACAGTTTTCCCTAGACTCAGCAAGCCCCAGCCAGCGTGAGAAAGAGCCCCTAGCCAGTTCTGAGAAAGAACCCAAGTGTTTCAGGAAAGACATAGTTCAATTGATTTAATCTAACCATGTCTGGTCCTCCTGAGAAAAGGCAAAGATATACAGAAACTAAAACGCATTTCTTAAATGCTGTTGACCTCATAGGGGGTAGGGGCAGTGATTGGTATGTCAAATGACAGACTGTGGAGGTAGCAAACTTTTGAACAGCAGCGGGCAGTTCTCAGTGCTACCACTCATAGTTCCACTGCAGGTCGCAACCTCCAATCCTCTCCCCATAACTAGTTTTTTGTGAATGATGTCCTTCAGGCCACAGATCATTGTTGACACATGATCCAGTCTGCTGACACCCTCTAGGTAGTTTCCCCTTGTCTGTTGCTAATAGGAATTTTGCTTTTAATTATAATTATCTCTTCTTCTGAGATCATGAGGTTATAAGATTCTCAATCAAATGTAATCACTGGAGAACATGATTTTCCATATCCAAATTTCACTGTCAAAAGCATGCACGGTCCTAAAGAAGAAGTAGGGGGCAGATTCACAAACTGTTGCTGTAATGGGAGCAGAGCATGTTACTGCAGAGACCTGCACATGGTAGCCACTTAATAAATACTTAAATTGAATTGTATCTTCTGGGTCTGTGGGTGTTTAGCTTTGGTTGGTATCCCTGCAACATTTTCTCCTTTAAAATCAAAGAAGCCTACACTTAATGTAAGCTATCTGGGTTATGAAAATTTGTGAAAAACATTGGTTAAGGGGTCAGCACACAAGAATCAGTTGGTCAATAATCATCTATTAAGAGCCTGCTATGTGGCAAGCCCTGTGCTAATTATTCAATAAACATTTGTTAAGTGCCTAGTATGTGCCAGGCACTGGGGATAAAAGAAGAGGCAAAAGACAGTCCCTGCCCTCAAGGAGCTTACAGTCTAATTGGCAGGGGGCAATAAGCAAACAAATATGTACACATAAGTTGTAGACAGGAAAAATAGGAGTTAATTAAGAGGGAAGGTACTAGAATGAAGAGGGATTGAGGAAAGCTTCTTGTACAATATGGGAAAAAGGTTCAAGTAACTTTTTCCCTACAGCCTCTTTTTTCTCTTCATCAGTGGAACTTTCCACTTGTCTTTTTGTCCTTTCTCTATCAGGAACCTATACATCTAAAGAGGATTTAGCATTGGAATGATCTCAGTGATCGTCTAATCGGAGGCAGAGAGGTGGTGCGGTGGATAGAGCACACAGGCTGGAATCAGGAAGACCTGAGTTCAAATTTGGCCTCAGACACTTACTAGCTGTGTGAACCTGGGTAAGTCACTTAACCCTGTTTGCCTCAGTTTCCTCATCTGTAATATGAACTGGAGAAGGAAATGGCAAACCATTCTAGTATTGTTGCTAAGAAAACCCCAACAGGGGCCACCAAGAGTCAGACATGACTGAATAACAACAGTCTTAGCTTCCTTGTTTCACAGATGAGGAAGTTGAGGCCAAGGAAGGTAAAGGAACTTGTCCAAGGTCCATCAAGTAAGAACCAGGTCCCCTGACTCCTGTTTGAGGATTGTGTAGCCAAATCCCATAGACAGGTTTATAAATAAAATCTGTTGTTATCAGACTCAGTAACCTGCTCAGCAATGCTCACAAAGGAGGGAAACTGCCAATCTTTTTGTGCAATCATTGTTTTCAACCATATGTGAGTAGCCTCCACCGAAGGCAAAAGTAGTTTGACAAAAAGGTTAAGTTTGATTCAATCTGGGATGCGGGAAAACTGAGACACTAATTCATTCTTGGAGGAATTGTGAACTGATCCAACATTTTTGGAGAGTAATCTGGAATTATGCCCAAAGAGTTATTAAACTACCTATGCCCTTTGACTCAGCAATGCCACCACGAGGTCTATTTCCAAAGATGAGTAGGGAAAAAGGAAAACAACTTATATGTTCTAAAATGTTTACAGCAACTCTCTTTGTGGTGGCAAAGAACAGGAAATTGAGAGGATGCCCATCAACTGGGGAATGGCTAAACAAGTTATAGTATATGATTGTGATGGAATACTATTGTGCTATAAGAAATGATGAGCTCAATGATATTAGAAAAACATGGAAAGACTTGCACAAAATAATAAAAAGTAAAATGAGCAGAGCCAAGAGAACGTTGTATACAGGAACAGCAATGTTATTTTAAGAATGACTTTGAATGAATGTTATATATATTATAAATACCCAGATTAACTATAAAGGACAGATAAATATAACAGATAAAAAGAAAGATAAATAGAAGTATGTATAGAGTAATTATACATACACACATATAATTATACATGTGCATGTATAATATATGTGCATATACACATGTGTACATATACATACATGCATATTCACATATACATACATATATACACATACATAAATACATATATATGTATTTATATGTGTATATATATGCATATTGTGTCTAGTGGTGTCCATCTCTATAGTAGTGGGAGAAGGGAAAAAAGGAAATTTACATGATAATTTTGTTGTATATTTAGAAGAAATAGCAAGTTGTACATAATAGGTTTGCAGTTTCATGTACAATCATCTTTTTAAAGTGCCTAGTATGTGCCAGGCACTGTGCTAAGCACTGGGGATATAAGAAGAGGCAAAAGACAGTCCCTGCTCTCAAGGATCTTACAGTCTAATTGGCAGGGGGCAATAAGCAAACAAACATGTACACATAAGTTGTAGACAGGAAAAATAGGAGATAATTAAGAGGGAAGGTACTAGAATTAAGAGGGATTGAGGAAAGCTTCTTGTAGAATATGGGAAAAATAATTTTTGTTATACTATGTTATAGAAATACTTGTTTTATTCCATAAATTTTACACACACACACACACACAGCTTGGAAAAGGTGCTAATCATGCATTTCAACAGCTAATATATCTTCAAGGAGGGCTAACAAATGGATTCCTTAAAAGAAAGGAGTAAGAGTGGAGAAACCTCAGCTATAAAACAAGTTTTCTTTGAAGATTCGAAAGTTTAAGTTGAGTATGACTGGAAAAATGTAGTTTATTGAAGAGGTCAAAGTCAATATATAGGAATCAGGTTTTATGAGTATCCATTAAAAGAAGGTGAGGAGGGGGTGGGGAAATCCCAGTCCCAACCTGTAGAACCTTTAAGCTCCTCATTCACTGCACAGGGCCCTGTCCTAGAGATGCTGGAAAAGGAGGCTCGGATTTGTTTTCCTATTGATATTCAACTGGAAGAGAGAGTCATGCATAATTTAAAGAAAGAATAATAAAGTCATTCAGGAGGGCTACATCAAACTCATGGAGACATACATTATTCTTCCAGAACTTCACTGATTTTGAAGGCTGGAAGAGACCCCCAGAGGTCATCCAGTTCATCATACTGTACTTAAAACCATCGAGAAAGAGAGCTGTCTTTCCTCTCATTAAAGCTCTGCAGGCAGTTAGACTGCACGACGTGCCCTAGAGACCTTCTCATCTTATTCTTCCGAACAATTTGCTGGTTTGAGGGTTAGGAATCTGGGCTGACTGCAGCCCTATGTAGGGAATGGGTAGTGATGGACGCAAAGGATGATTATGGAGCTCCTCTGTGACTTTGGAACATTAACAATGGCAGAAGCTTCTTTCCAGTTGTATGAGTCCTGTCATAATGGGTGACCAGTGATGATTTTTAATTGGCACTGATCAATCCCCTCATAAGCTGTTCATCTGCCTGTAAGAAGTTACTGAAAGGTCATTTTGCTCGGACAAATCATTGCAGTACCTCTGTCGGCAGATCTTATGCCAATACCCCTTTAGCCATATCTGTAAACTTCCTGGCTCTACATCTCATGAGATCTAGTCACTCCATGCTTTCTTTGGTATCTAGTCTATCATCCTGCTCTAGTTTCATTTTCCTTCCATCATAATTTTGACTCTTTACTTAATCAGTTTGTCTTTACCTTTGTCCTATGCTCTCAAGTCCTTCACCCCCTTCTCCTGTCTCTGCTTATAGCTTTCCAAGCCCCAACCCTCTCTTACCCCAACCAACCACTTCCTCTGCTCCTATTCTCCTGCTACGGAACATGACTAGAAGTCATATTAATGTAACAAGTAGATAAACTGTAATTCCCGCCCCCCCCCAGGAGGTATGAGATTTCAGGAACCATTCAGCACCTGCTTTGCATCTATCATATATTCTGAGAGAGTTTCTGCCACCTGACTACATATTTATATTATGTCATTTTACTCAGTCCCCACAGCTACATAACAATATTTCTATTTCCCGATTGGATTTAAATCCTGCATCGGGCACATTCTGTTTGTTTTACCATGGACAAATCCCCCAAGTTCTCAGGGTCTCAGGCAGCTCTCTAAGATGGTAGCCTAGTGCCAGTCTTCATTGGCAGAGGGAGTTTACTTGCTGGGAATTCCCTACACCAGTGGAAGCATAGGTATGGACCCAAACCAAAATGTATCTTTTATTGAAAAACCCATAGAGGCCACTCCAAATTTGCCAACTCTTATCTCTTCAAGCTTCATCCCCTCACCATTCCCTTCTCCATTTCATCAGAGGAACTCACTTCCTACTCTTCTGAGAAAAAAGAGACCATTCATATGAATTTCCTTTTTTTCCACTCTTCTCTATCTCAAAGCTTCTTAAAATCACACTCCTCCCTATTCTCTCCTCCTTTGTTCCCATCTCTGAAGAGGAGGTATTTGTCTTGCCAAGGCCCATACCTCTTCTTATGCCCTTTCTAGGACATCTTTCCAAGGCTATAAAAGGTGGTCCAATAGGGAATGACTCATGGAAGGCTCTTCTATGAAAAAAGTTTTTATCTTAGGGTTGTAAACATATCTGGGGAAAAATGAATGTCTGTGATATTGCCAGATTTTAGGTTGCTAAGATTAACCTGTTGCAGAATAGATTGATGATTGTTGGTTTTAATGTTCTTTGAGTAAAACTTCCTTTGGACATACAATGGCTGAGGTACTTGTTATCTGGGGAAATAGCAACTACCCCACTGATTCAGTGAATAGATTTTTTTTTCATTGGGCGGAGACTGGAACCAAGAGAGCTTTGACATTCCTGCAGAGACATCTGGACCCTTTGTGCCTTTGGCATAAGAGTTTTTGATGGACTGATTCAATCCCAATTCAATAGTAACACCAGCCAGATGGTATCACATCACTCATAGCCCCAACTGCTAAATAGACTTCTCCAGTCATTACTTTTCTTTTGTATAATAACTTTTAATATTAAAACCAAAAACAAGATTAAAAGTAAGGCTTGGGATGACAGAGTGCTGAACTTAGCATCAAGAATATCCGGGTTCAAATCTTATCTCTGACACTTGTAAGTTATTTGGCCATAAGTAAGGCATTTTACTTTTCTGACCTTCAGTTTCCCCATATGTAAAAAAGGGGACACTAATACTTATGACACCTCATGGAGCTGTTATGATGCTCAAATGGGATGACATACATAAGGTCCTTTGAAAACTTTTAAGAATTATGTATTAGCTATACCCAAAGGGCAACCAAACTCTATTTACTCTTTGATCCAGCAACACCACTACCAGGTCTGTTCCCCAGAGAGATCATAAAAAAGGGAAAAGGGCCTATATGTACAAAAATGTTTATAGTAGCTTTTTGTGGTGGCAAAAAATGGAAATTGAGGGGATGCACATCAGTTGGGGAATGGCTGAACAAGCTCTGGTGTATGAATGAAATGGAATACTATTGTGTAATAAGAAATGATGAACAGGCAGATTTCAGAAAAACCTGAAAAGATTTGTATGAACTGAAGTAAAGTGAAATAAGCAGAACCAGGAAAACACTGTAAACAGTATGAGCAACATTGTGTGATGATCAGCTATGAAAGACTTAGCTCTTCTCAGCAATATGATGATTCAAAACAATTACAAAGGACTCATGGTGGGAAATACTATACATATACAGATAAAAAACTGATGGACTCAATGCAGATTCAAGCATACTATTTTCACTTTCTTTTTTATGTTTTTTTTTCCCTTTTGGTACATTTCTTCTTTCACAATTGTGATTAATATTGAAATATGGTTTTACATGATTACACATATATAACCTCTATCAAATTGCTTACCATTTTAGAAAGAGGGAAGGGAAGGGAAGGAGGAGAAAAATTGGGCACTCAAAATTTTGAAAAATGAATGCTAAAAATTGTCTTTACATATAATTGCAAAAAAAAACTTAAAAAAAAATTACGTGTTAGTCAGGCATGACTTATATCAGAATGCTTACCATCTCAGGGAGGGGGGAGAAGAGAGAGGGAAGAATAGAATTTAGAAATCAAAATTTAAAAAAAATGTTAAAATTGGTTTTACACGTAATTGAGGAAAAATAAAATATTATTAAAAAGAATTATGTTAGTGACCTTACTCTTATCATTACTATCTCTTTTTTCTCCACTTCTTATGAGATCCAGATAGAAAAGACTGAAGACAAGTCACTATCCTCCTCTTCTTTACTATTTATCATTACACAAAAGTAAATACAAGGACTGTTCTTTGTAACTTCATGACAATAATTGAAGAGGAGTTCATTTTCTGCAGCTGGGGGGCGGGGGGAAGGTACCTAGTACAGAGGCATGATAAAGACCTGTAGCCTGGTTGGAAAAGATGAGGTGGCTACACTAGGCCTCCTGCTTAAATGGAGGGTTTGAGAGGAGCTTCCCAATGCCTACCTTTCAACTTTCCCAATTAGGAGAGGGAAGAAGTCTCAGAACTAGGGGTTATTGAGGAGGTGTGAGTTTCAGAGATAACCTCAGAGGGAGGATATCAAGATTAAGGGGGAACTGGGGAAGGCTTTTTCCAAAAGTTGAGATTTTTCACTTAGTCTTGAAGGAAGCTAAGAGAAGGAGATGAGGAAAGAGAGAATTCTAGACATGGGGGACAGACAACTGGTGAAAATGTTCAGAGTTGGGAGATGGAGTATTGTGTTCGAGATGCAGCCAGGAGGCCACTGGATCATGGAGTACATGGAAGGGTATAAGAAGACTGGAAAAGTAAGAAGGAATTAGTTTGTGAAGGACTTTAAAAGCTAAACAGAGGATTTTCTATTTGATCACGGAGGTAATAGAGAACAACTGGAGTTTATTGAGTAGGGAGTGGGTTATGGCTTGGTCTGACTTACATATTAGAAAGATTACTACGATTTTGCTATAATAAATGATGAGCAGGTGGACTTTGGGAAAACCTGGAAAGACTTATATGAACTGATGCTGAATGAAGTGAGCAGAACTAGGAGAATATTGTACATAGTAACAGCCACATTGATTTTGATAGACTTAGCCTTTCTCAGCAATTCAAGGACCTAAAACTTTTCCAAAGGACTCATGATGGAAAATGCCATTCACATCCAGAGAGAGAACTACAGTCAGAATGCAGATGAAGCAGACTCTTTTCTCTTTTGTTTTCTTTTGTTTCCTTTCTCATGATTTCTCCCATTTGTTATAATTCTTCTATGCAACATAACTAATGTTAAAATGTGTTTAATAAGAATGTATATGTAGAGCCCATATTGGATTGCATGCTGTCTTGGGGAAGGAGGGGGAGAAAATTTAAAACTTATGGAAATGAATGTTAAAAACTGAAAAGAAATAAATTAAATATTAAAAAAAGATTACTTTGACAGCTGTGTGGAAGACAGATTGGAGTGGAAAGGGACTCTAGGTAGGAAGAGCAATCAGAAGGATCTTGCAGTGGTCCAAGTGTCAGGCCAGATCCTGAATCAGTATCATAAGCCTCCCTATTTATGTAAACAAATCAGTATGACAGTTACTTGTTTGACACTTCTTTGTCAATATTTTGTTAGTTGAGTTCATGTGGTATCATCCACAATACATGTTTTAATTCTGTTTCATGTGCTCCATCTGGAGATAAACCACTTTCAGTTATTTTTGACAAATCCATTATTAGTCTATTATTAATTATTTGCTTCTTAAATGCTTTTATATATTACTGTTGCTCTTATCCATTCATTCCTAGGTAGGTTAAGACCTTTCTTAGTTGACTCCAGTCTCTTAACACTCAAAGATAGAATGTAATCTATTACAGAACAGAATCACTATTTCCCACCTTTCCAAATGGTATTTGCAGATTACATTAATAATGCAATGCTGAAAGTTCTTAATAGAATATTAATTAACAGGTTAGTAACTCACATGGCAGCTATTATTTTATTAAAATAAACAAATGTACTTCATGATTGCAAATTGCATTGTGATGAATGACTGTGTCACCATTACACAGTAATAACATATTTGCTCCCTGTTTAATCAAGTTGAAAAGGAGGTTGAATAAGGTACCACAGTTTGACATCTACTATAGATGAAATTGAGAAAAGAGCTCTAGGTCAATGCTTTCCTTTCATGTATGACACTTTCCTTCATTTCTACAATTTGTAGAGCCAAGGATCACAGGAGACTGAAGCTCATGTAGGATCATCAGATGAGATACTCCTCATCAATTAAATAGCTCAGCAGTAAATTTTTCTTTAAAAAAGTGAGTGAGGAAAAAAATAATTGGGCCATGACTTTGCAGGCAATTATTTAACTTGACAGGTTTTTGCTATTTTCCAAATCATAACTATTTTCCTTTTCACTGTTTATAATGTATAGTCAATTTATAGAATAGTTAGGTCAAGAGATAGGCTTTAAAATGCATTTTCCAAGGTTGTAAAAAATTTAATGAGACCAGGTATGGTGACCTGTACCTGTTGCTGCCTAGGGAGGCTAGGGCTGACAGATTGCCTACCTTGGGAGCTCTCAGCTGCCATGGGCTAAAACTGATCATGTATCCATGCTAAGTCCAGCACTGACAGTACAGTAAGCCTCCCAGAATGCAGGGTAATCAGATTGTCTACGGAAGGACCATTATTCTCATTAAGGCCCTCTTTACCTCTTTTCTCTACTTTTATGATATCCTCTCCTAAGTGGTCTCTTGGACTGCAGGTTTTTTGCTCTCTAATCCATCTTTCAGAAAGAGCTAAAATAATCTTCCTACTAATAACAAGTCACATTTGTTATCACTTTAAGGTTTGCAAAGAACTTTTCTCAAAACAATCTGAAGGCTAATCACACAAGTGTTATAACCTTTCAGTTTTATAGGAAGGAAGCAAACATTAATTAAACAGTTACTATGTGCCAGGCACCTACCTTGTGCTTTACAAATATCATCTCATTTGAGCCTCACCACAACCCTGGGAGAAAGGTGCAACTACTATCCTATTTTAGGGTCGAGGAAACTAAGCAAACAGAGGTTAATGACCACCTCAGGGTCCAGAGCTAGTAATCTCTCTAGACTTGATTAGAACACAGGGCTCTTTGACACCAGTTCCAGGGGTCTGTCCACTGGGCTGCCTAGCTGCCTCATCTCTTAGATGAGCATATTGAAGTTAAGTGACCTGACCATGGCCACACAGCTAGTAAGTGTCTGAGGTAAGATTTCAACCCGGATCCAGTACTTTATCCACTCTATTACGCTTCTTCTTGTCCAGTTGTTGCAGTCATGTCCTACTTTTCATGACCCTGTTTGATGTTTTCTTGGCAAAGATATTGGAGTAGTTTGCCATTTCCTTTCCCAGCTCATTTTGCAAATGAGGAAATGGAGACAAACAGGGTTAAGTGACTTGCCCAGGGTCACACAGTGTCTGAGACTGGATTTGAACTCAGGTCTTCCTGACTCCAGGCTCAGAACTCTATCTGATCATATTACTCTTTACCTCAAAACCTTTGAGGGTTCATTGAATCATAGATTGAGTGCTGGAAGAAAACATTTGTTCCAATTCCCTCATTATACAAATGAGGAAATTAAGGCCCAGAGACATTCAATGATGACCCTGAGGGCATATGAGTAACAAAGGATATGAAATTTGAGTCCAGGTCCTCTAACTTAAAATCCAGCATTCTTTCTGCTATTTTACATTGTCACCCTACTGCCAAAGGACAAAATTAAAATTCCTTAGTTGGTCATTAAGATCCTCTACATTCTGTCTCCCATATACCTTTCAAGTCTTATTATGCATTAATCTTTTTCACAAAATCTCTGTTCCAGGCAAAAAGAACTATTATCTGTTCCATCTTCTGGTTCTACATTCTTCTAGGTCATCCCCATGTCTTCCTTCTATGTCTATATTTGCTGAAATTTATATCTGACTTCAAGGCCCACATTAGGCATGATCTCTCCATATCCTCCAGTATTTTTAAATAGTCATTTGTCTGGATCTTTCCTTTGCCTTTATCACATTCTACCTTTTATCTTGCCTATCTGTGCTGATATATTATCTAACCCCTCCCATAACAATCCATCAGACTGTAATTTGTTGTGGTGAGGGCTGAGGACTTTTTTCATTTATGGATTCCTCTCACCCAGTATTAGTGCCCCTGCACATAGTAGGTATCTACCATTAAGGACATGCCTTATGGAGAATATTTCCTGGATTAAATTTAAATAGGGTGCTAGAAATGGCATCAGAGCCCACCATTAGGCAATTGTCATGATGCTGTCATGTTGAATGATGCACAGATCAGTTAATATTGTGACCCTGAAAAGCTCAAACATCTATGTTTTTGATGATACTTGATACTGGCTCCCCATTGCAGGATAGCTTCTACTCTCTGCATATCCATGTTTTTCCGTTGCTGCTTTATCAGACGTACCAAGAGTAGTAGTGCTCTTAAATAAAAAGTTCCCTAGATTTCCTAGATTAAATAAGAAGATTCCTAGATTAAGAAGAGATAGTGTTGCTTGAAAATGGTTATACTGGTCTGGATGTACTGTGGAGTAATTACATATTTGCCTTATGATTTGAAAAACCTTAGACTATATTTCAAGATGTGGTAGAGCACAGACCAAATGGCCTGATTATATGCTCATCCTGGTCATGTTGGTTATGGAAGACCACTATCCATTCATCAGCATCAACCCCAGTTGCCTTTCAAGATCTAAAAAGGCCTTATGCCAAAGGGAAGAAGACATAAGCAGATGGTAGCCCAATTCTTGATAGGTACACTTAGGAAGCCAAGAGCTCACAGCTAGTTGCTTGCTGGGACAATCTGGACCTCAGAAAATCATCCGCATACTTCTAGGCAATCATGAAAGGCTAGAATTGCCCATTTAGTATATCTATGGAATTTGTTTAGGAGCCAATTAGTTGAATCTTCATGGATGACAGGAAGTAGTCAGAGCACGTCTGTGCTTTCTCTGAAGAGGGTAGGGTAGTGTACGATAGTGGACAGAGAGTTTGCCCTGGAACCAAGGAAACTTGGGTTCATGTCTCACCACTGACACAAACTGTTCACTTAACCCCTTAGGGCCCCAGGTAACTCTCTTCTAAGACTACAAATTGCAGAGAACTATTGACCTGCATTGGTATGGGGAATTTCCTCAGTCATGAATTTCCATACCAATGAAATCACAGCTCTAGTCACTATCATACAAAGAAAGGCCATTTTCTATTAAAAAAAATTGTACTCTTTGGTATAAACCTTAAGGATCCTTCTGAGACTGTGTATTTAAAAGAAAACTAGCTAAATCTGAGCTAGGTTTCCACTATTAGAGTTGTATAACTCATACTATCACTAGAATAAGCACCTATGGTTCAGTTAAATCTAAGAAGATTTCTTTAGTGTGTAGGGTGAAGTGATAAGTTCTGGAAATTAAAAAAAAAACACACCAAAACCAAGATCTTCCCTAGGGGAGAATGAATGAAGAAAGACATTTATTAACTATTTTATATGAGCTAAGGGCTGAAGATACAAATATAAAAGCAATACAGTCTTTACTTTCAAGGAGTTTACATTTTAATAAGGGGAAATACTTATAAGGAAGTAGTAACCAGGGGGATTGTTTTGGTTTGGCAAATACTAGAGGTAGTAAAGGGTAGTAAATGGGAAGTAGATTGATGTATGCTTCCTATTATAAAGTAGGCTCTGGGAACCACATCCCTTTGCAAACATTAAAGCATCATATAAATGTTAGCTCTTATTGAGGTGAGTGACTGTTTTTTGCCTTTCTTTGACTGGCACATAGTAACTACTTAATTCATACCGACATCCTTTCCATGGCAATATTGGCTATACTGATTTGATCATTGTTCCAAAAATTGGAAAGGGGGTGTATTTGTGTGGGTGGAGGTAGGGTGGTTGGTTGTTGGGCAGATGGATGGCTGAGTTGTTGAGTGAAACATGACTCTTTCTGGCTCCATATATTGGGCCATGTTAGGTTTACCAATCAGGACCACACAAGCCCTACCAGCCCTAGAAAGGGAATGCCAGAGTTGAAAGGGGTAAAGTCATTAGGTCAGTTTCTGGCCCAAGAGTAATGAATACCTAATGTACACAGATAAATAGATATAAATTGAGGAGTGAGCTAAGGGGAGGGGAAAAGGGAAAACAGAGGAAAAGAAATAGAAAAAGGAGGAGAGAAGAAGACTAAGGGGAGTGTAAGAAAAGATAGCATGGTATCTGGTTTTGCTCCCACAGAAGTTATCCATATAGCTGAGTTAAAGTTTACTTACCAAGACAATGGCCATCCAGGGGTCAGGGAAGCTAGAGAGGCTAAACTGGTTGAACCCAGTTGAAGCTTATCATGTCAGTTCAAGGGTTAAGTCCTGGTCAAGTGTCCAGGTCTACTAATCTACCTAATTAGCATATGTTAAAGAGAGAAGGTAGGGAAGTAAAGAATATAGACTAATCCTAAGTTAGACAAGAAAGATAAAACTAATTAACTTCACTTTTGCTTCTGTATCTTTACTATCCTACCTATGTAAACTGTATAACTTAAGAAAAATATGTAAAAAAGTAAAGAATATAAACTAACCATAACTCGAACAGCGATGGAGGACCTGGTAACCCTCACTCCTGCTTCCGTGTTGGTGTGAGTGTTCCTAGTGAGCACTGTACCGGTTCTCTTGAGGAGTGTGATAAATGCCTTCCTCTGCCCACTCTGGTCCTGAGTTCTTTGGGTGAGAATGGTCAAGTCACATGGATTTTCCTAAGGTTATGCTACCAGGAAAGCAATAAGCTGCAGAAACACGTTTCGGGCTAACTTCCTGACCCTGCCTTGGGGAGTCCTGTGATCACCACAGCAGTGTTAAGTGGGCTACCACTTGGGACTTCCCTGGGGAACCCTGTGGTCTGCACAGCCTTCTTAAGGGGCCATCACTTGGGTCTTCTGGCCCTGTCTCAGAAGCCTTGTGATCTTACCACCATTCTAACAGGCCATCACTTGGGCCTTCCTCAGGGTCTAATTCCTAGGAAGCCCTATGATCCCCATAGTTAGAAGAGGGGCTACCACTTGGTCTTCCTCTGGGAGTTCTGTGGTCTACACAGCCTTCCTTAGGGGTTATCACTTGGGTCTTTCTCAGGGTCCAACCCTAGGAAGTCCTGTGATCCCCATAACCATTTCAAGGGGCTATCACTTGGGTCTTCCTCAGGGTCTAATTCCTAGGAAGCCCTGTGATCCCCACAGTTAGAAGGAGGCTACCACTTGGTCTTCCTCTGGGAGTTCTATGGTTTACACAGCCTTCCTTAGGGGTTATCACTTGGGTCTTTCTCAGGGTCCAACCCTAGGAAGCCCTGTGATCCCCACAGTTAGAAGGAAGCTACCAGTTGGTCTTCCTCTGGGAGTCCTGTGGTCTGTATAGTCTTCCTTAGGGGTTATCATGTGGTTCTTCCTGACCCTGCCTAGGGAGGTCCTATGATCCCCATAGACTAAGGGACCATCACCTGGTTCTTCCTCAGCGATTTATCCCTGACCAGGAAGTCTGGTGACCACCCAAAACCATGTTTCCCACAAGAGGAAAAAAGGGAAAAAAGAGATAAAAGAAAGTATACTTGGTCATCAGAATAGGCTTCATAGAAAGGTAGCATCTGAGATGATACATTTTAGGCATGGGGGCAACCTTTATAATTTACAGATGAGGGAAATGAAATGTCAAGAGCACGGAATAGCTGGTATTCTAGTGTGGCTGGAATGGGGGTTGAATAAAGGGAAGTAGTATGAAATAAGACTGGAAAGGTAGTTAAACTATACAATTAAGGGCTGAAGAGTCTGTCTTTTGTACTAGACCTGAGATTCTTAGAGTGGGGTCTGTTAAGCTTGTTGTTTTTTTTAACAGATCTTTTAATAACTATATTTTGATTAAAGTAGTTTAGTTTGCCAGCTAAGTATTTTATTTTCATGAATTTAACAGAATTATTCTGAGATAGGGTCCATAGACTTTGCCAGACTGTCAAAGACATCCAGGACACACACAAAAAGTTTAAGGATACCTGTCCTGGAAGCATTAGGGAGCCACTAAGGGTTTTTGAACAGGTGGACTTACATCGTCATGAGAAAAATGATTATTTCTCTCATATAAATAACCAATTATTGAATTAGGAACATGATTTTTTTCAGAAACCTATAGTTTGTTTAGGACATGGAAGTGAAGGACATTATTGATGGATGATACTGCCCAAATCCCTGGGGTACATGCTTTTTGATCCTGGGTGGGAGACCACACCCAACTAGAGAAGACCTCAAGCAAGGTGGGTGGGTGGGGGAAGTACCTCATTCCACTTTTGGACGATGCAGTTTCTTAAAAAATTTCTCTTTATATAAACTTAAACCTGCCTCTGGGCAGTTTCCATGCAATTCTGCTCTCTGTTTCCAAGAAGAAAAGGTTTAATCCAATTTCTACATTATAGTTCTTCAGATACTTGAAGATTGCTATTTGGCCCCCATTAGGTTTTCTCTTCCTTATACTAAATACCCTTCATTCCTTCAACTAATGCTCATGTAGTGTAAACTACCATTTATAGGGTCATAGAGTTGGAATAGAGACCATTAGAGATCATTTAGTCTAACCTCCTCCCTATGTTAAGGAAACTGAGCCCCAGAGCAGTTCAGTGACTTGTCTGTGGTCCCACACCTAGTAAGTGTCTTGGTGGGATTTGAACCTAGGTCCTCCTGACTCTAAGCATGACATTCTATCCACTTCACCATGTTACTTTTAATTTTGGTCCACTCCCAGATTATTCATGTCATTCCTAAAATGCATCCAGAATGGAACATAATACCCAAGTGTTTTGTTTACCTTTCTTTTTCAGCTCAGGATTACAGTGCACTTAATTATTGGCTGAACAATAACTCGTGGTGAAGCAAACCACCACCTGTGGAATATCTTCCTCAAGTATTTTGCTGATGCTGACAGTCTTCCCTTGTGGCATGGCCCTGCCCACCTTTGTTTGCTTTGATGAAGACATCACAGGATGAAATTCCCAAATAGATTATTTATCTTCTATTTCCATTCTACATTTCTGTAGTGCCTTTTCTCCAAGGAGCTCAGGATGAATCCATCAATACTTGGCAAATCAACTTTCAAAAATTAGGGAGCAGGGGTGGATCTAGGAGGCCTTGGAAAGATGTCAGGAAAGGTAATGAATAGAGGGGAGAGAAAGAAGTGTAAATAAAAAAGGGGAGATTGAGACTAAAAAGAGGGAAAGAGAAAGGTGAGGTGTATTCACATTCCTGCTTATATTTTAGCAGTAAACCAATGTAGCAGCAGATGGTATTTTTCAGTCTTTCATATTATGTTGGGTTTTTACTAATTTAGAAACCCAGATAATAGTGAAAGTTGAAACACGCACTAAAAAAAATAGTAACAGGCAAGAAAGTTGCAAACTAATGCATTACTCAGGATCAACACAATGACTTCCATTCTGCACTTTGTAGTAGCTTCAACAAAAAATTTTTAGGGCTATCAGTGATTTATCAGCTTGATACAAGAAAACTATTTTATCCCTGAGGCTGTCCCTTCCTTCATCCCTTTTAATTAACACACACACACACACACACACACACACACACACACACACACACACTCTACCAATCTTTCCTCATGGCTCTAGCCTTCTTGCATCACAAGTATATGCCAGCTTAGGGGATGAGGTTGGCTTTGATTTGCAGAAGCTGATTGATGGTGGCCTTCCTAAAGTAAGCAGAAGTTACCAATAAAATTGACTCTAATGGGTGCTTTGGGTGTTGTTATAACACAGCTGCAGACAATAAGCCAAAAGAGGAACAGCTGATGTGCAATCTTGAGAACAAGATAAGAGGTGGGACTAGTGCCTATAGTTAGTGGGAGGAAGTAGAAATTGCAAAATATATATAATGTTTGGTGATATTTCTGATGAGTTGGTAAGAGCAGAATATTAAAGATGATAGAATTTGGATGGAATTTAAAGATAATACAGTCCAATATGAAATAATTTGGTTAAAGTAAGATGACTGTTTATTGGTAGAGAAAGGACTGGAACCAATTCTCAAGATCCCCCAGTCTAGTCTTTATATTTAACCATGTTGCCTCCATCTCAAAGACTTGCTATCTCTACGGGCCAGATAGCTTTCCTGTTTCCATGGTGCCTCTGTCCATGGTGGTGGAATCTATCCTATCCCTAACCAGCTACCACCTAAATGTGTGTCATCTATCACTGGGACAACCGGACGAGGGAGTTGTGTGCATTAATGCAACCCATCACTACTTCTGGACAAACAACAAAAAGATGATACCCTTCTGTAAAAGGATGAATAAATGAAGAAAAAAGCACCAAGCGCTTACTATGTGTCAAACAGTACTAAATGCTGGGGATACTAAAATAACTTGTAATTGTAACACTTTGGGTTCAATCTGCAAACTTGCTTTCGTCATCTAATCAGTGCAGCTAGCAGATGCTGGCAAGGATTCTTTCCTGTTATGTATTTGAGGTCTTATTTTGAGAGGTTGAAAGCTTTTCCAGAAAATCTAATTTAACCAAACAACTTATATGTCAGATGAAAGTCAGATTTTTGGGGGGGAGGTGGTGGTAGTGCAAGGGGGAGTACTAGACCTTTGATTTCATTGATATAGGGAATTGCCAGTGAAGACACATCGTCTACCAAGGCTGATCAGCACCTGAAAATCAGTGAATTTTAGTTTTAGAGAGTCACCTGGATATACTAACAGATGGAATAATTTGCCCAGGGATCCAGCTAGTACGTGCCAGAGGGAGAACTTGAACCCAAGTCTTACTGACTCTGAAGCTGGAATAAAGTACAGAAATATTTAACTTAAATTTTAATACTTCAAGAATATATGATTTTGGTACTCCTACCAATTCCAATTGCATGCACCACAAGAAACAAACTTGAGGTGTTTTAGGGTTCCCTGAAGCACAGTCTGAGAAACACTGATTTAGGCCAAACCCTTCATTTTATAAATGAGAAAACTGAGCCTCTGACTGGTTAAGTTGCCTGCTTAAGGTCACATAGGCAGTAAGTGGCAGGGCTGGATTTCAAACTTGACTCTGTATCCACCGACCTTTTTGAGATGTAGGCTGCTCACTTGTTCTACGTCACAAACAAGCAAGGTGTCTATATGCAAAGAGATCTAAAACATCAAGATATGCCTGAATACACCTAATGACCTCTAATGACCTCTCCACTCCTCATCTCTCCCCCTGCTCAACAAAACTTATTTTCTGAATTATTCCAATAATTGCTTTAGTTTTTCATTTTCTAGGTATTATCAGATTAGTCTGAGCTGCTCTTTTAGTGGCTAAGCTCTGTCAGCTGTTCTAGTGTTTGAGCTCCTGTCTCATTTCTCACTAAAATTGTGTGTTCTCCAGTCAGTCAGAAATACAGCACCTGTCCTTACTTGAGGCATTGCTCTGCTAGGCTTCACCTGGCAAATCCAACATCATGGTCCCCTGGGGCCAATCAAAGCAGGATAAACAGTCTACCCTGGTGGACTCAATTAAGTTTAATTAGTTGTTTCTCTTATCTCCAAATTTTCTTAGCCAGGTAGATTTTTTTATTAAATAACCTAGAATAGTTATAGCTTTTGTGTAGGTCCTCCTCCCAGGTGAGATCCATGATTAATAAAACAAGCAGGCATCTTAAAGGCCCTGTGAGCTTTCCTTCCCCATCCCAAGGATATCTTAAAGGCCCAGAAGCCATAACTTTTTTATTGAGTAGTGTTCTGATCTCTATCGTATCAAACATCCATTATTTATACTGGTGGGGTCAGGGTACACATAGGCAACTCCATTTTGAATATGACCTAGGGATCACTCCAAGGAAGCTGTTGTCAGCTGCAGTTCTCAAAATACCCATATGTTCCTCTTCTCTTGGTCTGCCTCTTTGGAATGACTAAGGGGAGCTAGAACTAAGGCTATTGAGATGCTTTGGAGGAGATAAAAAAGGGCATAATTATTCTGGATAGAGAAGGAGAGGAAAGCTGGGAATATTCTGACATGAATCCTAGATTGTGAGACAAAAGGGTTCAACATTTGCTGCATAAGATCTCATGGCCTGAAAAATTATACAGGGAAGCCAATTTAGGAGGGCAGGAAATTCTAAAGAATCAAATTCTGGGAGAAACAATTCCCACAAGGAAGAGAAGGAGGCTTTGTCTATAGAGACAGCAAAATAGATGCACAGGAAACCTACTAGTGGAACTACAGTATAAAAGAAAATGTACATAAGATGAAAGCAAAAAAAGGTCATGGAGGGGAGGAATACAAAAGACTGCTATGTTATAACAATAGTTTAAGGATCACTAAAGTTCATAATGAATTTACAAGTGTGGAGAAAGCTAAAGGCAATAGAAAAATTTTTATAAATATAACGTGCAGTGAGTAGAGAAATAGTTTTGTGTGGTGCATATGTTCCTGAGTGGACCAATGATATCAAAGCCTACAGTCCAGAATTGTAAATGACCCCAAGAACATGAATTTTCATCCTTTATTTCTCCATCAAAGGAAAACTTCCCTTTCAAGTTCTCCCATACAGCTAATGCCTGTATTGGCAGGTGAGTGTGACCCAGACTGACCTGGATTTTGATGAATTTTATGATTTATGTATTTGCTTTAATACATGAATATTTATGATATTATATCTTTTGTCTTACTATTAAGTAAATGGTTATTTTAAACATCTAGTGATATCAACATTGTTAGTGGCTGGTTGAGTGAAATACATTCATGGAGGCTTAAGAGCCAGAGTCATGAATAAGGAAAATGTAATTTCCATTAATGGGGTGCCTAGGTGGTGTAGTAGATAGAGCATAGAGC